>NC_089587.1:92476254-92787307 GCF_019320115.1 Miscanthus floridulus | reverse complement strand
TTGGTCGGTTCTGTTACAGCTGGCCATCAGAGCAAGATTCGACACTAACATGTTCATTTGTGTATTTAAAACAAAAGTATTTGTGAAAATCCTAAATTAAACACTAAGTATTGCCAGTGGTCATATCCCTTATGCCCAAATAAGGACTCTTAGGTGGCTTATTAAAGTACTAACTTGGGGGTTCCTACTTGTTTCTGTTTCGTCGTCCATACGGCGTGCTATGTATGGATGCCATCCGCTTGGGAGGTAATGTATGGATCCAAATACCTCTACGCTCTGGTAAGTGGAGAGTTGGTGAGAGCATGATCGTCCAACCGTCGGTCTAGGGAAGAGTAGTTGTGGTTGCTCGCATACTTACATGTTCGATCATGTATCTATGAGAGTACTTAAATGTGGGTATCTCTGACGGGTAGCTGTGATACTAGAGTATATGCATCAGGGGATGTATGTATAAAAGTATTTAGTTTACTGCTTGTTTCTATGCTTTTTGGGAAATTATTGGGCTAAAATGAAATTTTCTACAGGTACACTAACAACGTATCATTGTAGATCGACTAGCTATCGTATACAAGAGAACGTATGTATGCCACCGTATATTTTGCTAGCCTTTAAATTGTCCTAGGTTTGTGAGGACGTACGGGTTGTACATGCATCATGTTCAAGCATACATGGCATTCTTGCATTATTCCCTCCCTTAAAATTTGATGGTCCCGACTAATTAAATTTCGTATCCCTTAAATGATTCTCCCCTTACGTTGTAACTTTTGGCTATAGATGGCGCGCACAAAACGCACTGCTCGCAAGTCCACTGGAGGCAGGGCGCCTTGTCATCGTTTAGCTCCTCGTGAGCCCCGTCCTGAGCCTACTGAGGTGGAAAGGCTGAGGACAGAGCTGGTCCGGGTGACTGCTGAGAGGAATGCGGCTCAGCACCATTTGGAGCAAGTAACACAGGAAAGGGACCAAGAGACCCTTGAGGTTCAGAGGTTGACAGTTGCTCACCGCAACTGTGAACGTATGTTGATTCACGTGATGAACCAATGGAATGAAGCCTGGCACGAAGAGAATGTGTTGAGAGCGCGACAGATGGAGCTAGAGCAGCAAGTGGCAGTTGCTGAAGAGTACAATGACAATCTCCATGAGGAGGTCCACCTGTTACACAATCAACTTCACCCTCTCCTGCCACCTGAGGATGAGGATGAGATGGGTTCTGGTGTCATCATGGCTGAAGGTGATGATGACATAGAGGTCAATGGAACCGAGGACGTCCCACCTGATGAGGAGGAAGATGAGGAGTTAGAGCCTGCTAGTGATGAAGATGGAGGAGAGATCTTCGACACTGACTCCGAGGACGATGCGTAGTTTAGCTTACTACTTAGCTAATGCACTAGAGCTAGTCTTTTGTTGATCCTCTTGCATGAACGAGTAGCTTTGTATCAAGCTAATCGTTGGGATGTAATATCGAACCCTATGTTACCCTTGATGTAAGTTTGGAACCACTATGGCTTGGATGTAACCTATCGAACGTGTTGTGCTCCACGTATGTGAGCTTTTGCTGAATTTCATCTTTACGGTCTATGGATCTCGTTGTTGGTTAAGTTCATCGCAATTATGTGTCAATTGATGCGCTTGATGAGTTGTGTGATTGTGATGAATGATTGTGCCTCTGTTGATTTTAGAAATGCATTCTCTCCAATGGAATCAGTTTGGCATAATTATATAATTCATCTACAAAAATTTCCACATCGTCAGTGCTCATTGGCTATACCTTTTGCAGATGGCTTATAACCTTTATCGCGGTCGTAGCATGGGGGATGAGGAACAACCACCTCCTCCACCGCCCACACCAGCTGAGCTAATGCAAACAGTGGTTGAAAGTCAGCGCATGCTAGCTGAGGCTATGCGCCAGATGGCTAACCGTGAAGATCGGCATGTCCGCTAGGGACCCGAGTCGAACCAATATAGCAGCTTTAAGGACTTCATGGACACAAAACCTCCTATCTTTCGTGAGGCAGAAGAACCCTTACAAGCGGATGAATGGTTGAGCACGATAGAGCAAAGGTTTGGATTGCTCCGTTTAATTGAAGGCATGAAGGCTTCGTATGCAGGACACCAGCTCCAAGGCCCTGCAGGCATCTGGTGGACCCATCACAGGACCACCTTCCCTGCTAACATTGAGATCGTTTGGAACCAGTTCTAGGCAGCCTTCAGGGGACACTTTATCCCTCCTGGTCTCATGGCCATTAAGCATACTGAGTTTATGAAACTCACCCAACGCAACAAGAGTCTCAATGAGTACCTCTAGGCATTCAACAACCTGGCAAGGTATGCTCCCGAGTTCGTCGATACTGACGCCAAGAGAATAGCTAGCTTCAAAAGGGGACTTTCCCCAAAACTGATGAAGTCAATGGGCAACTGCAAGTGTGTCACCTTCAATGAGTTTATCAGTGACACTCTGACTCAGGAGAATAATGACAAGATTTATGCTGCTTCCAAGAACCGTAAAAGAAACTTTGAGGCTGGTGCTTCTCAGTCTAAGGCTCCAATGGTATCTAAGACCCCGTAGCATCCACCCAATGCTAATGTCCGGTACCGCCCACCTCAGAAGAAGAACCAAGCTAAAACCGGTTTCTGCAAGGGGTATACAATTTCCTTGCCAAAGAATACCTCTGGGCAGGGTAGCTCCAATGCACCACCAGCAAATAGGCCATGCTGGAACTGTAACCAGCCTGGTCATTGGGCTAATAAGTGTCCCTATCCTCCCAAGAATGCTCAAGGAAACGTCCATCAAGGGCGTGTTCACTACACTACAGTGGAGGAAATTCCTGCTGGTGAAGTGGTCACCGCTGGTAAGTTCCTTGTTAATGATCACCCTGCAGTTGTGCTCTTTGATTCGGGTGCTTCGCACTCCTTTATGAGTTCTACTTTTACATCTGAGCATAAAATGAATGTGATTACAATTGTCAAGGGTGGTTATTGTATTAGTGCTGCTGGAAATAATATCCTGACTAACCAAGTAGTTAAAGATGTAAAGATTGAGATTGGGGATCGAGAGTTCCGTACGGATCTTGTAGTTCTACCAGGGGTAGGAATTGATATAATCCTAGGAATGAAGTGGATGAGCGGGAATGGAGTGTTGATCGATACCTCAACCCGTGTGGTAATGTTGAGGGATCCTGTGGATAAGAAGGGTTTTCTAGTGCAGTTACCTCGTGATATCTCTATCCACAATACAGCCAATGCTACCCTAGCCAAAGCCATTAAGGATCTATCAGTTGTCTGTGAGTTTCCAGATGTCTTTCCTGATGACTTGCCTGGATTACCTCCGGACCGTGATGTAGAATTCAAGATAGAACTCATTCCGGGTACGGCTCCTATTTCTCGAAGGCCCTATAGAATGCCGCCCAATGAGTTGGCCGAGCTGAAGAGTCAGTTGAATGAGCTATTGAAGAAAGGTTTGATTCGACCTAGTTCTTCTCCTTGGGGTTGTCCAGTTATATTTGTGAAGAAGAAGGATGAATCTTTGCGCATGTGCATGGATTATCGCCCCCTAAATGCTGTTACTATCAAGAACAAATACCCTCTTCCTCGCATCGATATTCTGTTTGATTAGCTCTCCAAAGCTAAGGTATTCTCCAAGATCGATTTGAGGTCTGGCTACCATCAGATCAAAATTCATCCTGAAGATATACCAAAGACAGCTTTCTCTACTCGTTATGGCTTGTTCGAATACCTCATCATGTCATTTGGGTTGACAAATGCTCCGGCACACTTTATGTACCTGATGAATTCTGTATTCATGCTGGAATTGGACAAGTTTGTCGTCGTGTTCATTGATGATATCCTTGTATATTCTCAGAATGAAGAAGAGCATGCTGAACATCTGAGAATTGTTTTAACTCGGTTACGTGACAACCAGCTTTATGCTAAGTTCAGCAAGTGCGAGTTCTGGTTGAACAAGATACCTTTTCTAGGTTATGTGTTATCTGGTGATGGAATTTCGGTTGACCCTACTAAGGTGCAAGAAGTCCTTGAGTGGAAGGCACCTACTACGGTCACTGAAGTCCGAAGTTTCTTGGGTTTGGCTGGCTATTATCGTCGCTTTATCCCGGATTTCTCAAAAATTGCCAAGCCCATGACTCGACTACTGCAAAAGGATGAGAAGTTTGTGTGGACTCCGAAGTGTGAAGAGGCTTTCCACACTTTGCGGACCTTACTAACCTCTGCTCCTGTATTGGCACAACCTAACATCGAGAAGCCTTTTGATGTCTACTATGACGCATGTGGCACCGGTTTGGGGTGTATTCTTATGCAAGAAGGCCAAGTAATTGCTTATGCTTCACGCCAGCTTCGAAAGCATGAAGTCAACTATCCTACCCATGACTTAGAGCTAGCCACAGTTGTTCATGCCCTGAAGATTTGGAGACATTACTTGCTGGGTAATGTGTGCAACATCTATACTGACCATAAAAGCCTCAATTACATCTTTACTCAACCCGAGTGGAACATGCGTCAACGATGATGGTTAGAATTGATCAAAGACTACAACCTTCAAGTGCACTACCATCCTAGTAAGGCAAATGTGGTTGCTGATGCCTTAAGCAGAAAGGCCCATTCCAATTCTTTGGTTAGTGAAGACTTTCATCTGGCACACCTCCTTCATCCTGTAGTACTCCACAATATCACTGTGGATTGCTTTCTTAGAAGTCGAATTATCGAACTCCAGAAGACTGATGTGGGTGTGTTTCACATCAAGCGGAAAATGAAAGAGAAAGAGACCAAGCACTTTAAGGTCGATGACAAGAGAATTCTCTGGTTTAATGATAGGCTTGTGGTACCCAAAGACAAAGAACTTAGAAATCAAATTATGGATGAAGCCCATTCTTCAAAATTGTCCATCCATCCTGGTAGCAGTAAAATGTATCAAGATCTCAAGCTGTATTATTGGTGGACCAAGATGAAGAAAGAAATCGCAGCTTACGTGGCAAGGTATGATAACTGTTGTAGAGTCAAGGCTATTCACATAAGGCCCGGACTGTTGTAGCCACTCTCTATTCTTGGCTGGAAGTGGGAAGAAATTAGCATGGATTTTATTGTTGGATTACCCACTACCAAAAAGGGTTGTGATTCCATCTGGGTTATCGTAGATCGTCTAACTAAATCTGCTCACTTTATTCCGGTCAAGTCTACCTATCATCCTCACAATTATGCTGAGATTTATTTTCAACAAGTGGTACGTCTCCATGGTGCACCCAAATCCATTGTTTCTGATAGAGGACCTCAGTTCACGGCTCGCTTTTGGGAGTGCTTACATTAGAATCTTGGCACTCATCTAATCCGCAGTTCTACCTATCATCCGCAAACATCAGGGCAGACTAAGCGTGTTAATCAAATTCTTGAAGACATGCTTAGGGCTTGTCTTATCTCTTGCAAAGGCTCTTGGGAAGACTGGTTACCTCTCGCTGAATTCTCTTATAACAACAGTTATCAAGGAAGTATCAAAATGGCTCCGTTTGAAGCTCTTTATGGCCGCAAGTGTAGAACTTCTTTGATCTGGGTGGAACCCGGGGAAAGAAGATTCTATGGTATTGACTTTGTAAAAGAAGCCGAAGAGCAAGTCCGAACTATACAGAAGAATATGACTGCCGCACAGGCTAGGCAAAAGGGCTATGCTGACAAGAGAAGAAAACCTATTGAGTTTGAAGTAGGTGATCATGTTTATTTAAAGGTATCCCCTATGAAAGGAGTCAAGCATTTTGGAATTAAAAGGAAGCTTGAGCCTCGATATGTTGGACCCTACCGCATTATCGAGAAAAGTGGAAGAGTAGCATATAAGCTCGATCTACCCCGTGAGATGGGAGCTATATTCCCAGTATTCCATGTGTCCCAGCTGAAGAAGTGTCTTCGTATTCCCAAGGAAAGAATAGCAACAAGGAAAGTCAACTTGAAATCTGATCTTTCTTATGAGGAAAAGCCCGTGCAAGTTCTGGATACTCAAGAAAGAGTGACTCGTACACGAGTGGTTAAGTTATACAAGGTAGTTTGGAGTAATCATAGTGAACGGGATGCAACCTAGGAACGGGAAGATTATTTAAAGGAAAATCATCCAACTTTCTATACTAAATGGTACGCTTTCCAAATCTCGGGATGAGATTTTTCTAAGGGGGGAGGGCTGTAACACCCTAGGTGTTTAGGCTTCCACTAAATTGCATGTCATTTCATAAACATGTGCATTATCCATGTCATCATGCCATTATCATTGAAACATACGTATGCAACATTTTAAATTGTATGTGTTTCATGCTTGATTGCTTAGAGTGGTAGTAGTGCAACATGTGAATGCAACATGAAACTCTCATACTTTGAAACATGGCAATATGGTAGTAATGTGGCAATTAAAAAAATGACAACAAGGTCTTGAAACATGTGAGACATTGCATTGCAACATAGGAGTGAATTACTTGTTTTAGTTGTTTTATCACATGTGATCATTAAAGGTTGGTATAACAATTTGGTAAAGTGGTTGATCATGGTCTATTACACCTTAACTATACTTAGGTTACTTGTTGGGACATTGTTCATGTAGATCAAAATGGCCAAAATGCCCTCAAGTGGAGGTTTGACTTGAATTGACCCTTGGAGTGTCATCGTTTGACTGATTCAAAAGTCCAACTTAGAGACTTTGCATGGCTATGCACTCTTTACCAAAGTTGTAGCTAATTTATCAAGGAACAAAAGTTGTTTTATGGCCAACTCATGAAAATGTGTGGAACATGGTCAAACATGGCCCATAAGTCAGTAGTTCATGCTGATTTCACACTTAGAAAATATTCTAAGTCGTAAGTTACATTTTCAGTTGCATCAAGCCCACTTTGGCTTCATGTAACTTTGGATCCACAATGATTTAGGTGTTGGTCATTGAGAAGAAGTTGTAGATGGATGGTAGGCCTACATTTTTCATGTATACTATTTTTGCAATAGATCGATGGATTAGCCGGGTTGACGCGTCGAATACGTGCTGTCAGTCATCACCATCGAACGTTGAATCGCGTTTTTCAGAAAATGTTCAATGAACGTGGCCGGCCGATTCAGAAAAATGACGCTGCATGGCGCCACCCGTCGCCGCTCGCCTGAGCGCGCAGGCCACGCGTCGCGAACGCCCTGGCACGGCCAACCGCGTCTTGAAGCCCCCAGCGCCTGCCCGCCGAGTCGCCCGTTCCATTTTTGCATTCCCTCTCCTTCCTCCGCGCGCACGGCGACCGGGACACCGTGACGCCACCGAGCCAATTCCACCAAAACTGAGCGCCATTGCCCGATTCCTCTGAACCACAGCACCATCGTGACCTCTCTACGCCTGAGACACCACCGCCACTCCATTTTTCGCCTTAGGTAGATCTCCTCGTGAGCGCGGCTCCACCGGGTCGCCATGACCGCCGCCGGCAGAGCTCGCACCTGGCCGTGCTGCTTGAGCTCCTTATCGCCCCTTCTCTCCCTTGTGCTAGCCTCTGGGTGGGACACGGAAGCTCGTTGAGTGTGCCACTAGGGCCATGATGTCGTAGCTTCGCCGAAGCCGGCTGTGCCATGGCCGAGCGCCGTCGTGGCCATCGCCACCCCTCCTAGTTGCGTCAATAGCTGCGAATAAGGGTTCCCCTAGGTCCGCTAGGGTGAGGCGAACCCGTAGGCACCGTTGGTCTCGCCGGAGAAGCCACCGACGGCGAGTCCCGCCGTCGTCTTCCTCCGTCCCCTGCTTCTCTCGCTGACGCGCGGGTCCACCCTATCAGCCGCTGACGCACGCGGCGGGAGCAAGCTAGGCTGCGCCATGTCTTGGGCCACGCCAGCGCGAATTCGCGGGCCGCCGGATCTGTTCGGGCCGGCCCAGTTGCGAAGTTGATTTCTTGTTTTTGGTTTTGTTTATTTTGTTTTTCATAGAATTGTGTGCATGATTCAAAAATGTGTATCTCCTAATTGGTAGCTCCAAATGCTATGGTTCCAATTTTGTTAAGTTCCTGGTCATGTCTAGTATTTAACAAAAATATTATATGAGCACATGTTTTAGAAATTTTTGATGAATTAAATAGGACTTTGAAATGTGTTTTTAGATGCATGCAAAATTGTTTGAATTTTATCTTGAGTTTCTTTGGTCCAAAAATTATGAAATTTTGTGGGTAGTCTATTATTGCTTATTAGAAGCTCTGGTTAAAATTTCAGAGCTAGTGCATGTGTAGTTTTTAAGTTATAGAAATTCCTTTTATTAATGAATGGATCTTGTGTGAATTTTCATAATTTTTCTATAGATCCAGTAAAGGTAAAATTTGGTGAGTGCTATTCTTATACTATAAGGATGCTAGGAAAAATGGGAAATCTATTGCTTGACACTTTTTAATAAGGTTTCCTAATTATGCTAAAAATAGACATGCCACCTGTTATTTTGGATACAGCAACTTCTACTTGCCCAATGGCTTTGAAATTTTTATGGTAGTCTATGTGCAGCATGAGATAGCTACTGTAATTTTTGTAGATTTTTATGAATAGTTTTACTATATATTGCTTAAATCACCTAATTAACTAAATAAATTGGAAAAGGATATTAAATAATTTATTTAGAAGTTGGCACTATACTTTCTGATGTTTCTTAGGTATGAAAAACAAGTTGGTAAACTTGGTTTGATCAAATTATGCTTTTGCACAATCATTAAATAATTAAGTTAGTAACCCTGTCATTTTTGGACAGATTCTAAGTTTACTGGAATTCGATTTGGTTAACATAAGAATCATGCTTTGGTGTTTACAAATGTTTTGTAGATAATTTCATAAGCTTTCCAGAATGTCCTCATACAAGTCATTTGGAATTGTAGAACTTTGGTTGTGATTGAATTAAGGGACTACTTGTATGCATATGAAACTTTAAATTGTTAAATTATGTATACCTTTACTATTTCTAAGTTGTGGTAATGTTCCTAGGTGTTAGGCCTTTAATCGAAGATGAGCATCTTTATCTTAGGTTATGCAAGTTAGGTAAGTTGATCTTGTTATTTAAGTTAAGTTAGATACATGCTTAAAGTGATTTGAATAGGGCTAGTCTTACTCGGTAAACGAGTGTCCAGTGATGCTTTCGTAAACACTCACTGTGATTCATTCATCATTGAGCATCATGTCATTCCTTATGCATCCATGGTATTTATCTTGTGCATCGGCATGCAATAGGTGTATCGGAAGGAGTGACCCTGCTGGAATTCGAGGAACTGAGCGAGCAGCAGCAGCCGGCACCGGAGATTCAGGAGGAGCAGCCTTCAGGAGAAGTGCCAAACGAGGTCGCCGTTGAGTGCCCGGACCATCATCCTTGCAACTTTGTGAAAGGCAAGCCCCGGAGCATATTAAGCCTCCTAATTTCCGAAATGCAGTTACAGTATTATTGTTACATATATATATTGTTGCATTAAGTTTAGGTGTTGGATGCAAACAATTGCTGCATTGGTTACCCAATCCTTGTCCAGATATTGTTACCCTGAATCCTATGTAGCTCAGGCTCGTGTAGTGCTTAGCCCTGCTTAAACACGGTAGAAGTCAGGTGATTTCCTATCACCTACGAGATATAGGAATATACATGTGGCACGGTTGGCTATATTTGCTATCATGGAAAAGAACCAGTCTTAATTTGAAATAAAGACCGAGCGGAGGCTTGCCGGTCTGCAGTGACTCCGTCTGTGTCGATTAAGGACTGATTCTTGGAGCCTTTCCTGTTCATGTTGAACGCATACCTCTCTCTTAGTTGGCCGAGTCTAGAGACCGACCGCGAAGCCGAGTAGCTCAACTCAGGTCGGGAGTCGATAAGTATAAAGTACGCCTCGGAAGGGAGCCGTAGGCGTGAGTCCAAGGGCAGGTGATTTAAAAGTCCTGATCGTCCTGGCAGAAGGGTAATCCCTAAGAGCGCTGGCGCTGATCGAACCCGCGAATTTGGTTCCTGAGTTGTACCAAAGGTAACCCATGGCTACCCTTGCTAAGTATGCCAGGGTGAGAGTTAGGAATACCCCCTCAGCTGAGTTGTAATTCGATTCGAGTCGCCGTCTCTCCCGGTTAGTGAGAACTTGACGGGCTTATCTCCAATGTAGATACACTTAATAACTTAATGGTTCGGAAATGATGATATGATGATGATAGCCTTATTATACCTGCTATGGTTAATATTGTTTGCTCCTAATAAGTGAGTGTTCTAATATAGGTGCTAATCTAGTGGACAGGTAAATAATGATAAGCTTGATGCTAAGTTTAAATTAGTTACTATAATCATAAGCTCTTTTATGCAACTGTGTCAAGCTAGCCCACCTGAAAAGCCTTGCATGATCCTTGGTGTCTTTTATTTCTGGTTTTGACGGGTAAGTCTAGCAGAGTACCTTCTCGTACTCAGGGTTTATCTCCCACCTGTTGCAGATGACCAGTTCTACTTTGGTTGCTGCAAGTACTGCCTTCTCCCAGCTGGGGATGAAGACTAGACCGTTGGGCGCGGTCTCTACTAGTTCTCGTACCTGATAATGCTTTTGTGGGACATGACTCAACCTTGGCAATGTAATTGAAAACTATGATGTTTTGTACCAAACTATGTTGCTTCCGCACACTCAAACTTGATTTGTAATATTCTCTTTCAACTCTGATGGATGTAATCCGAATGCTACTTATGAAATGTTGTAACGGATGATGTGTTGTGTTGAATCACTACGATCTTGGTTTGTATGTCGAGAGTTGGTTGAAATCCTTTGTGATTTCTGGACTACCGGGATTATGGGAGCTTAAGTACAGGAATTTGATCGCTTCGGTGATTGTTTTTTATACTTACGTTCTTATGATTTGATCGGTTCTGTTACATAAACCTTGTGTCTCTTTGCATCACCATCCGGGACTGGGAACACGCAGGACAAATTTACTAGTTGGTTGAGGACCCGCCGGTCCAAAACACTGACAATATTCCTCTCAGTTTCTAATCTTTCCTTTGTATTTCAAGGCAAAGCACACGTTTCAAATTAATCCATATCAAATTAACTACCTTACCGTAATCCATAATTTTATTATTTTTACTCAACCCAATCCAATCTATCAATTAGTAGAACCCATGGTTTGCTAAAAAAAACCATATTTTTGCATACTAGTCCGTTTACACATCAAAAGTCAAACCCTGGACTTAAAATCGCTCATTTACACTTTATTCAAATTTTATAAAAGTTGATTCGAATTTGTTGGAGATGATTCAATAAAATAGGGAGCTAGCTCGTGCCAATTAGCACCGTCAGATCAACATATGGACCCCACGTCAAAGCTGGATCATGGAACTAACATCATGTTCGCTTGCCTATAAGTCGTACTTTTTCAACCAACGAATATTTTTTTTCTCTCACAACAAATCAGTCAACAGTACTATCAGTCATGGCTTAGCCAAACGAATAGGGCATAAACTCTTAAACTCACGCTCCAAAATTCTAACCAAGTTGAGTAAAATTTATTTGCTACGATTTGGTGTGACATAAAACTATTTGATGACAATTAGAATTGAGCAAAAGCTGACCCGGCCAGACCCAAGCCCGCCAAAATTTATCTTGTCCGTGAATCTTATTGGACAAGCCTGAATAAATGTGTTTTTGCATAGGAAATTTTTGGCTCGGACCAACCCCAAACAAAAAAATCTTTTATTTATTTCTATTGAAAAATAGCAGGTGGCTCGGCCAGGCTCGGGTCCAACCCGATCCCAGCGCAAAGTGGTCCGTCAGACACTATTGGGCATAAATTTTAGACATGAACTCAATCAACTATTGTGCCGGTCGATCCGACTCGACCCACAAGATCCTCAGGTCTAATGCTAATTAGCATAACAAGATCTACATGTGGACCCACATCAGAAGCTAGACCCTCGAACTAAGGGTCTATTTGGCAGGGCTCTGGCTCCTCTAGAGGAGCTGAAGCCGTTCTGGAAAACGTTTGGTAAAATGGCTCATTCGCACTAGACGACGTGAACCCACAGCAAGGAGCCACGCGAAACTCGTTTTTGAGGCTTCTTTTGCGCAAGCAAAAAAATAGCTCCGGCTCTTGACCAACTCCTCATGCGAAGCTATTTTCAAAACAGACGTCATATTGGAGCCCGAGCTGAAGCCCCTACAGAAGCTCTGCCAAAGAAGCTCTAAAAGCTTGCATCCACGTCTTAAAATTTTAACAAAACTGACTGTTTTTTTAAATGATTCAAAGTGATTAAAAACTACTCTACATCAATTTATGTCATGATCAACATGAGGTCCCCGTATCAAAACTCAAAAGGCAAACCCCCAATTAAAGTCCACGTTCACACCTTAAAATTTTAGGAAGTTTTTTTTAATCTGTTGAAAATAAAGTGATATGAAGCTACCAGAGGTGTTTATTTGCAAATGTATCATTGGCTATAAATGGGCTAGTCCTACTACGAGTGCTACCACCTCAAGGATACGAGGCAAGGGTATATAGCCTGTTCGTTTGATCGTATTTGGTTTATAAGTTATGACTTATTAATTAATGAATAATATTTTTCTCTTATATTAAATCAGTCAATGATACTTTCAGTCATGGCTTATAAGTCCAACCAGCCCAAACGAACACATCGATAATTGAAGCTGCTATTTCTGCATGCTGCTATACGAAAAATCACGACAAATGCAGCAGGGTCAGGGTGCCATGAATGAGCTCGTCTCCCAGGCATCCTTCTGCTCCCTGGCTCCCCGCCGTCCTTTTTTTCCGCGGCAGGCCACCAGTCAGTCCTCGAGTTCGTGTCCTGCGGCTGCGGGGTACCCGAGCAATGGCTACTGGGCGAAGAAGCACTCGATAAGCCCATGCACGATGGCTCTGAGTGGGTGGCCGGAGGCTCGCATGACTCGGCGGGCTCCGACCTGTCCAGCAACCCGGCGGCTGCGGTGGTCGGCCTGTCCGACCGCACGACGAGGAAGCGGGGCAGGAAGCCCGGGCCCCGGTCCGACAACCCCGGAATCAGCCATGTGGAGGCCGAGCGGCAGCGGCGGGAGAAGCTCAACCGCCGGTTCTGCGACTTCCGGGCCGCGGTGCCCACGGTGTCCCGGATGGACAAGGCGTCCCTGCTCGCCGACGTCGCCGCCTACATCGCCGAGCTGCGCGGTCGCGTGGAGCAGCTGGAGGCCGAGGCCAAGCAGCAGGTCGCGGCGAGGAAGCTGGGCGGCAACCCCGCCATGTGCCCAGCCTCTGGGGGGGGGCTCGAGGAGAAGCTGGAGGTGCGGATGGTCGGGCGCCATGGGGCGGCGGTGCGCCTGACGACGGCCTCGACATGCCACGCCCCCGCGCTCCTCATGGTCGCGCTGCGGTCGCTGGACCTGCCCGTGCAGAATGCGTGCGTGAGTCGCGTGGGAGGCTCAGCCACGGTGCAGGACGTGCCCGCCGCGCTGCAGGACGAAGGCTGCCTCCGCGCCGCGCTGCTCCACGTCCTGCAGCAGGACGAGATGAGCTCCGAGCAATGCAAGCTAATAAGCTCCGGTTGCCTAAGCTACGCGTTGGATCTATACACGCTCAATCAGTGGATCAACAATTAATCAACGTCCTTTTGTTGATCTATATCTTAATATACTACCTAGCTAGGTAATCAGATGCGCTTTAATCACTACCGGAAACAGAATGTAAGCCGAGTGCAATATGGTTCGTTGAGTGCAATTCATCAGGCACTCGGCAAACAAGCTCTTTGCCGAGTGCTATAAACAAAACACTCGGTAAAATAATTGCACTCGGCAAATGAGGCAAAAAACACTCGGCAAAGTTTGACACTCGACAAACTAAAAAACACTCGGCAAAACTAGACACTCGGCAAAGAAATATGTTTGCCGAGTGTAATTGCCTGACACTCGACAAAAAAATATGTTTACCGAGTGTAATTATTTAGCATTCGACAAATAATTTCACTTTTTTCCTCTTTTAAAAATATAGAAAAGAAGAAAATAGGAAAAAAGGTTTGCCAAGTGCAGACACTCGGTAAAGATAAGTTTGCCGAGTGCCATGATCTTACACTCGGCAAAGTGGTGCCTTGTATAAATACGTCACTAACCCTACTTTTCTCTCATTTCCCTCAGCTCCCGTCTGGATTACTGAAAGGTCCTAATAGCTAGAGGGGGTGAATATCCTATTAAAATAAAAACTACAACAACACTTAACAAACCGGTTAGATAATTATGAGGCGAAGTAAGTATTGCGCTAGCCTACTAAAATAGCAAGCCACCTACCATAATTCTAGTTTATATAGTTTCTATCCACACAATAGCTATGACACTACACTAAGTTAGTGTGCTCTTAAAAGCTAACTAAAGAGCCACACTAATTAAACTAACAAACTCTCACAACTAGATACACTAAAGAGATTGACAACTAGTTTGCGGTAATGTAAAAAGAGTGAGCAAGAAGGTTATACCGCCGTGTCGAGGAAGGAGCCAATTAATCACAAGAATGAATAACAATGAAAACCAATCACCTCGGAATCAATTGATGACACAATGATTTTTTATCGAGGTTCACTTGCTTGCCGATAAGCTAGTCCTCGTTGTGGCGATTCACTCACCTGGAGGTTCACGAGCTAATTGGCATCACACGCAAAACCCTCAATAGGGTGCTTCACAACCAAATCAAGATAAGGATCACACAAGCCACGAGCAATCCACTATAGTATATTTTGGCTCTCCGCTGGAAAAAGGTCAAGAACCCCTCACAATCATCACGATCGGAGCCAGAGACAATCACCACTCTCCGCTCGACGATCCTCGCTGCTCCAAGCCGTCTAGGTGGTGGCAACCACCAAAAGTAACAAAGCGAATCCCGTAGCGAAACACGAACATCAAGTGCCTCTAGATGCAAACACTCAAGCAATGCACTTGGATTCTCTCCAAATCTCATAAAGATGATGAATCAATGATGGAGATGAGTGGGAGTGCTTTGACTAAACTCACAAGGTTGCTATATCAATGTAAATGGCCAAGAGAGTGAGCTTAAGCCGGCTATAGGGCTTAAATAGAAACCCCCAAGAAATAGAGCCGTTGTACCCCTTCACTGGGCACAACACGGGGTGACCGGACGATCCAGTCATATTGACCGGACGCTGGACCTCAGCGTTCGGTCACACAATGCGTGCCACGTGTCCCCTCTCTTCAAATGTTGATCGCCCGATCTCAATGGTCAAGTGACGACCGGACGCAGTAGCTCAAAGTGACCGGACGCTGGACCTCAGCGTCCGGTCGTTTTTAGTAAGCATCCAGAAACGATTTTTCACGACCGGACGCGTCCGATCATGCTCGACCGGACTCTCCTAGCATCCGGTCACTCGGCGTCTCCTCTGTGTACTGCCATGTCAGCGGGACCGGACGCAACCAGTCAGCGTCTGGTCGCTTAATGACCCAGCGTCCGGTCAGAGACCGACGCTGTGCGCCCTCCGCTACCACTGACCGGACACGCCGGTCCAACCGAGACCAGCGTCCAGTCACTTACAGTGACCTCCGTCTTTTCTGTCTAGGGCGCCGGTGGCACTTTCGGACTGTCCGCACTCTATGGGCGGACATTCCGCCGGTGAAGTTCCTAACCCTTGCTCAAATGTGCCAACCACCAAGTGTATCACCTTGTGCACATGTGTTCGCATATTTTCATAAACATTTTCAAGGGTGTTAGCACTTCACTAGATCCTAAATGTATATGCAATGAGTTAGAGTATCTAGTGGCACTTTGATAACCACATTCCAATACGAGTTTCACCCCTCTTAATAGTACGGCTATCGAACCTAAATGTGATCACACTCTCTAAGTGTCTTGATCACCAAAACAAAATAGCTCCTACTATTTATACCTTTGCCTTGAGCCTTTTGTTTTTTTCTTTCTTCTTTTCAAGTCCAAACACTTGATCATCACCATGGAATCACCACCATCATGTCATGATCTTCATTTACTTTACCACTTGGAATGTGCTACATATCTCATGATCACTTGATAAACTAGGTTAGCACTTAGGGTTTCATTAATTCACCAAAACCAAACTAGAGCTTTCAATTAGAGCGGCGGCGGCTCGATCCCACCCAGTGGTGCCCTCTCCCCTCCACCTCGAAAGTCGTCGGCCTTCCCTAGCTCCCTTGCCGGCGCATCCCATGGATCCATCGAGGAGGCTGTGGATCCGGCGGCATCTTCATCCTCCCCACCGACGACATCTTCATCCTCCCATCCGGCTGTTGTGGGACTGGCGATGGCAGATCCAACCTCACGCGCATGGCGGCCACCTCTGATGGCATCTACACCATCCTGGTGGTGGTGGTGGCCGCTCATCCACCTCCCATCGCGGCGGCGCCTCCTCCACCTTCGCGGGTGGCAGTGCCCTCCCCGTAGTGTAGTCCCATGGCGGCCGTCCCCCAGGCTGTGGCGGTGGCACCCCCTCCCTTTGGCGGCAACGGCGGTGGCGGCCATCAATGGGTGGGCTGGAACTCCACGGCGATTGCTCGCCACTCTTGATCTTCACGGCCGTGCGGCCCCGGCGTGGATGGCCTCGGTGGCGGTGCATCCGGAGCATGGGGCGGCGGACCGCACCGCGTCGACACTCCCCTGCCGACGGTGGAGCAGCCCAAGTGTGGACGCCCTTGGTGGTGTCGGTGAATGCAGATTTGGTACACTCCTAGGCATATGCGGCCACCATGCCCCAAGCCTGCTGTGGATCTGGCGGCGGCCTCCACGTTCCCCAACGTCGGCGGTCCAACAGCTTCCAGAGGATGAACGCAGCGTAGTTGCCTATGGCATGGTGGCATCGGCGGCGGAGTGGTGGTGGCAGCGGGCGTGGTGGCGGCGGTGGTGTGGTGGTGGTGGTGGTTACTCGACAAAAAACACTCGGCAGAGACAACTTTGCTGAGTTCTTTTTTGCCAAGTACCGTTTGCCAGGTGTAACACTCAACAAATGCTTTGTCGAGTGTTTTTTTGTCTTCGCCATGTGCCATGGGCACACGGCAAACCTATGAATTCTGGTAGTGAATCTGCTCATGATGCTACTACTCGTGTGCAAAATAAGCGAATAATAACCAGTCTCAACGATCAGCAGGCCTCAGTCTTAGTGTCTTGGTGTGTACTGTAACGTATCAGCCGACCTCAGTCTTTTAGGTGATTAAAGCACAAAACTACTATCGATAAAGGATAGGGTCTGTCCTCTCAACAATCGCATTCTTGGATCCATCTTTTGGCAATGACCCAACAGCATACATCTGCTTGTTGTTTAGACTGCCTCCAACAGCCGATGCATCACGACATCCAAACCTAAAATGCCTACTCCACATCATTTTATCGAAAAAAACATGGTCCAACAGATGACGCAAATGACGGACCCATTTTAGGTGGGACGTGATGGAGAACGCAAATCTACATCGCGCCGCATGTTGCGTTTGGCTCCGGTCACGCCCCCCAAAATACTATTGCCATGACTTTTGGGTTGGCCGTTGGAAACAACAACATTTAGGTCTGTGATCCTTTGCCATAGCTTGACCCAAATCATCAAATACATCTTCTATTTAGGTCCCTGCTGTTGAAGATAGCCTTACAACACCCCTAAAAGGAGCCGTAATCCTCCTAAGTTTATGCAATAGTTCTTTTTTTCAACAGCTTTCTCTAAATCTGTACAGATATTACGTTGGATGTCTAGACATAGAAACATGTTATGAATCCACAACATATGACCACAGTTGCCCCATAACAACCATTAACTTACTGAGATTTTCTCATATTCCTCTGCCACCCTCGCCCTACATCCACTTCATCGGTGGCCTGTGATCGGCCTACGATCGGCCCGAGAGACCAAAATTGAGAAGTGTCTGTGATGAATGATTGACAGATGTTTTAGGCTTTTCCAGTTTAGTTCATAATTGATATGTGCTTGATAATGCTCATGGCTAACTGGAGGTGTCTTGTTGTGTTGCGTTGAGTGTGTTGTGCAACACGTCTCTTGGCTTTAGAGTGTGCACTGGTGTTGGGTGTGCCAAGACGCTCAACGGTGATGGAGAAGGTCAAGCAGATCTATGCACGATGGACTAGGAGCGATGAAGAGCGAATGAGAAGGCTTAGACTGAGGGACCATAGGCTAGAGAACATATCGTGTGCTGGTCAAATTGGGCACATGAAAAGCAAGAATGCATGGGTGATGAATACGGCATGGACACACATCTACATCGCTAGAGTACATGGATGATGAAGATGGCACTGATGATGGAGATGGCATGTGTCAAGTCAAGAAGGAAGGCGAAGGTTTCAGAGCTTGGCAGAGGTCGGACACGCATCAACATCGGTTAGTCACACCTAACAAGGCATGCATGAGGGTCTTTTGGTTTTGGTTCTCAAAACTAGGGCATCAGAGAAGGGTTTTAAAAGGGATCTTTGGATAGTTAGAGGTGGATTGAATTGCCTAATTAAAATTTTCTACAAGGAAAACACGTTAATCTAGGTCGCCAATATATAGACTAACTATAGAATATAGCAAGAGCAACTATACTAACAAATAAGCACCAAAAGGAGATCATATAATATTCAAATATTCAAGCTTGGAACCACAATATAGAGAATGACTTAAATCTAAAACTGGTTTTAATATTTTTTTGAGCTAAAGCAAATCTCTACACCTAAAAAGCCCTTAAGGGAATCGTTCACACAGTAGAACAAAATCACAAACAATCGTACACCGTTAAAAAAAACTCTCACACCTAAAAAGGAAAGGACTCCGCAGAACCAAATCATGGTAAAAAAAACAAAAAGGGGGCCTAAAAAGGATCAGACTCACCACCCCGCCATCAATTTCCACAAGATTACCGAAACAAAATCGATGGGGATCAGTATAATCTATCGCCACACTCGCCTGCGTCTCGGCGCAAACCCAGATGACGATGGCGCTTGATTGGCCATGGATGGACTCACGAGCGTGGAGGCCGCAGACCGGGGCCACGGGGTGTCGTTGCCACTGGGACGAGCGGTCACTGGGCAAGGAGGCCAGCTCGGGGATGGAGTGGAGTCTGTTGCAGTATGGGCGGAGTAGGATCCCATGCCGAGGGCGTGGCTATCCACGGGCCACACGACCGCTGGATGCCTCGACCCACTAGACTCCTCTATCCGCTCGTGCTGCCGCCCAACCCACCCCTTTTTGACTATGGCTAAACCGTTTTTCCTCTCCGCTAGTCTCGCTGCCCCACCCACAGGGACTCTGACTTCGCCTCAAAATTCTAGTCTGCCACAACCCACTAGGATTCTGAATTCAACCTTCAGTTCACCATGACCTGTTAGGACTCTGACCCCGCCCCAATGTGCCGGGACTCTAGAACTCCAACTACGCCCTGACACTCCTGTCTGCCAGGTCCGCCAAGCCTCCTGCACCCGGCTAAAGTGCAGTTTGGGGAGAGCCTACACGCTCGGATGGAGGAGCAGAGCGAAGCCACTTTTCCAAGTCGCTTCGAAGGATCTCTGCTCCAAAGAGCGTGATTTGCAGAAGGAGCAAAGCAAAGCAGACGTTTTCTACCATAGTTTGGTAGGCGAAGCCATGGAATGGCTCCTGGAGCGGGTTCGAGAGCTCTACCAAATAGGTCTCAATTAGGAAGCTATTCGTAGTTTGTTTTCTGTCCCTATCATACAACAAGAGCAAGGGCCTTACGCCCTTACCACAACTAGCTGTACCATTTTTAGCAAATAGCCATAAATGGGAAGCCTGACCACACCACCTTGAAAGCTCTAGTTTAGTTTTGGTTAATTGATGAAACCCTAAGTGCTAACCTAGTTTATCAAGATGATCATGAGATAGGTAGCACTACTCCAAGTGATGAAGCAATGACGGAGATCATGACATTGGTGATGATCAAATGCTTGAACTTGGAAAAGAAGAAAGAGAAAAACAAAAGGCTCAAGGCAAAGGTATAAAATGTAAGAGCCATTTTGTTTTAGTGATTAAGACACTTAGTGAGTGTGATCACATTTAGGATAGATAGCCATACTATTAAGAGGAGTGAAACTCGTATCGAAATATGGTTATCAAAGTGCCACTAGATGCTCTAATTCATTGCATATGCATTTAGGATCTAGTGGAGTGCTAACACCCTTGAAAATATTTGTAAAAATATGCTAACACTTGTGCACAAGGTGATACACTTGGTGGGTGGCACACATGAGCAAGGGTGAAGAAGTTTGAAGTGAAATGTAGTTGGTCGCAAAGATGCTGGCGTCGATCAACTGACCAGACGCTGGATCACCCAGCGACCGGACGCTGAAGGGCTACGTCCGGTCATGTTGTGAGATGACACAGTGACTAGGGTTAAGCACCAGATGCTGGTCTGTGTTCGGTCAAGCATGACCGGATGTGTCTGGTCGGCAAAAGATGGTTTTGGGAGCTTACTGGAATTGACCGGACACTGGGGTCTGAGCGTCCGGTCACTTGTGCCGGAGCATCCGGTCAGTTAATAGCCATTGAGATCTAGCAGCTCAGGTTTAACTCAGAATGACATGTGGCTTACATCAGGCGACCGGACGCTGGATCCAGCGTCCGGTCAACTGGACCGGAGCATTCGGTCACCCCGATCAGTGCTCAATGAAGGGGTACAACGACTCTATTTCGTGGGGGCTTCTATTTAAGCCCCATGGCCGGCTTAAGCTCACTCTCTTGCACATTTTCATTGACATAGCAACCTTGTGAGCTTAGCCAAAGCTCTCCCACTCATCTCCATCATTGATTCATCATCTTTGTGAGATTGGGAGAGAATCCAAGTGCATTGCTTGAGTGATTGCATCTAGAGGCACTTGGTATTTGTGTTGCGCTACGGATTTCGCTTGTTACTCTTGGTGGTTGCCACCACCTAGATGGTTCGGTGTAGCGGTGGAGGATCGGCACGAGTGGGTGATTGTTCAAGTCCGTCTCTGATGATTGTGAGGGGAGTTGTACCTTCCCCGGCGGAGTACCGAAAGGTAACTCTAGTAAATTGCTTGTGTCATTGAGTTACCTCACTTGTGGGTAGGTTCTTGCGGTATCCAATCGAGTGGACGAGGTTTATGAAACACCTCTTAGCCGCCGAACCACCAAGTGTTGGTCGACACAACGGGGATTAGCGTGTTGGCAAGCACGTGAACCTCGGGAGAAAAATCGGTTGTCTCTTGTCATTTGCATTCTCCCGGTGATTGGTTTGATCTTCATCTTGTGATTGGTTCATTCCTCTACACGGCGGTACAACCATCCTACTCACTTGTTTATATTCTTGCAAACTAGTTGTAGCAAGCTCTTTAGTGTAATTAGATTTGAGAGCTTGCTTTGCTATTTAAGTTTGCTTAGTGGAGTTCTTTAGAGTAGAAAGATTGAGAGCTCTTAGTGAGTAGTATCATAGCAAGTTGTGTGTCTAGCTATCATTGCAACTAGAATTGTTGGATAGGTGGCTTGCAACCCTCGTAAAGCTAGAGCAAGTTTGCATTACGCTATTTGTCTTACTAATCAAATTGCTCTAGTTGATTTGTAGAATTTTAAATAGGCTATTCACCCCCCTCTAGCCATATTAGGACATTTCAAGTGGTATCAGAGCCATGGTCACCGTTTGATTGAAGGCTTAACAACCTCGGTATCAAATTATAGCTCAAGTTGTGTTCAACCATGTGGGGGGCAAACCACCATTCTTTGATGGCACATCCTATGGTTATTGGAAGAGAAAGATGAGAATGTATCTTGGTTCAATAAATGATCAAGTATGAGAAGTGACCGAGAATGACTATGCTATCATCGATCCCGATGATCCCACCAACCAAAACAAGATCAACAAGCAATGTAACACAATGGCTCTCAACACCATATACAATGCTATTGATTCCAAGGTGTTTGAGCAAATCAAAGATTGTGAAAGAGCAAATGAGGTGTGGAGGAGATTAGAGGAAACATATAAGGGCACACCGGCAGTGAAGAGTGCCAAGTTGTACATCCTCAAGGACAAGTTGACAAGTTTCAAGATGAAGAATGATGAGAGCATTCCAGAGATGTTCTATCGATTGCAAGTCATTGTCAACGACTTGAAGTTATTGGGAGAGAAGATCAAGGATGATGATGTCTCTCATCGATTCTTGATGTGCTTACCTCCAAGATTTGAGATGTTGAGATTGCTCATCATAAGAGGAGGATTGAAGGACATTACCCCCAACCAAGTACTAGGTGATGTCATGACACAAGAGACATATCGTGTGGAAAGGGAGGGGGATGACAAGGATGATAAGAAGGAAGAAGAGGACAAGAAGAAGAAGAGTATAGCATTCAAGGCTAGCTCATCAACATCCAAGAAAGAATCAAGTGATGATGATGATCTTAGTGACATTGATGATGAAGTCATGGCTCTATTTGTGCGCAAGATGGGCAAATTCATGAAGAAGAAGGGCTATGGTGCAAGAAAGAGAAGAGATCACACAAAAAGCAAAGAGTATGTGAGAAGATGCTATAATTATAAGAGCCCCGATCATGTTGTAGCAAATTGTCCCTACAATAGTGATAATGATGAAGATGAGAAGAAGAAGCACAAGAAAGATAAGAATGAAAAGAAGGAGAAGAAGGAGAAGAGAATGACCTTCCAAAAGAAGAAGAAGGGTGGAGGTTATGTGGTCACATGGGATAGTGATGGCTCTTCGGATAGTGATAACTCTAGTGATGATGACAAGAAATCTATCAAGAGAGCACTAGCAAGCATCGCCATCAACAACAAGCCCTCCATCTTTGACACTCCATCGACATGCCTCATGGCAAAACCTACCAAGGTAAAATATAATGTGAGTGATGATGATGAATGTGAAAGTGATGCTTATAGGAGTGATGATGATGATGAGGAGGAGTACTCCAAGGAGGAGCTCATGGACATGTGTGAGCAAGTGCACACTTGCTTTGAGATGAAGAGAAAGGAGTACAAGGAATTGAACAAGAAAGTCAAATTTCTTGAGCCAATCCCTTGATGAGCTCAATGCCACTCATGAGAGGCTAATGGAAGCCCATGAGAAGCTTAGCAAAGCTCACTCTAAGCTTGAAAAGGCTCACTCCTCTCTCATTGAGCAAGTAAAAGTGGAGAAAGCCAAGAAGGAGCAAGTGATCATAACATGTGATGTGGGACTAACATGTGATCTTATTGATGAATCTTTTCATAAACCCATTATTGTTGCTCCTACTAACACTTCTTGTAGCACAACCATTACCACTCCACCTATGAATGATGCATCACTAATGGTGGAAAATGAAACCCTTAAGAAGGAGGTGAATGAGCTCACTCGTGCCTTAGGCAATGCCTATGGTGGAGATGCCCGCTTGCTAAAGTGCTTGGGTAGCCAAAGGTTTTCTCTCAACAAAGAGGGATTAGGCTATAACCCCAAGAAAGGCAAGGCGGCTTTTGTCACTCCCAAGCTAGCTTTGTGAAGGGCAATGGTCGGTTTTGCAATAGATGCCAGCAAGTTGGGCTTATAGAGCAAAATTGCAAGACTAACAAGAACAAGCTACCTAATGCATCCTCAATCAAATTTGATTCTTGTTACATGCTTTATAAGGGTTCCAATGGTGTAAAGGCTAGGTTCATTGGTACACTAATTGTGGGCCCAAAGAAGAAGGCTATTTGGGTACCAAAGACCTTGGTAACTAACCTACAAGGACCCAAGCAAGTTTGGGTACCTAAAAAGAATTGATCTTCTTTTGTAGGTAAATTATAAAGCCGGAGGAAGGCATTGGGTGCTTGATAGTGGGTGCACACAACACTATGACCGGTGATTCAAGAATGTTCAATTCAATCAATGAAAATAAGAGCAATGGGATTGATAGTATCACATTTGGTGACAATGGCAAAGGCAAGGTCAAAGGCTGGATTGCAATATCCAATGATTTGAGCATTTCCAATGTGCTACTAGTAGAGAGCTTGAACTTCAACTTATTGTCGGTAGCTCAATTGTGTGATCTTGGTTTCAAGTGCATATTTGGTGTGGATGATGTAGAGATCCATAAGTGTAGATGGCTCTAACTTGATATTCAAAGGATTTAGATATGAGAATCTATACTTAGTTGATTTCAATGCTAGAGAAGCTAAATTATCAACATGTTTGATCACTAAGTCTAGCATGGGTTGGTTATGGCATAGAAGGCTTGGTCATGTTGGAATGAAACAATTGAACAAATTGATTAAGCATGACTTAGTTAGAGGCTTGAAAGATGTCACATTTGAGAAGGATAAGCTATGTAGTGCATGTCAAGCCGAAAGCAAGTTGGTAATACACATCCTAAGAAGAGCATGATGAGCACATCCAAGGCATTTGAGTTGATGCACATGGACTTGTTTGGACCAACCACATACACTAGCATTGGTGGAAACAAATATGGATTTGTGATTGTGGATGATTTCACTAGATACACATGGGTGTTCTTTCTTCTTGACAAGAGTGATGTGTTTGCAACATTCAAATCTTTTGTCAAGGGCATTCACAATGAGTTTGAAACAACCATCAAGAAAGTTAGAAGTGACAATGGAAGTGAGTTCAAGAACACTAGAATTGATGAGTTATGTGATGAATTTGGAATTAGACATCAATTCTCGGCCAAGTTACTCCTCAATCAAATGGGCTAGTTGAAAGAAAGAATAGAACCTTGATTGATATGGCAAGATCAATGTTGAGTGAGTACAATGTGAGTCATTCATTTTGGGCCGAAGCAATCAACACGGCTTGCTATTATAGCAACTGACTCTATTGTCACCCCATGATGGAGAAGACACCTTATGAGCTTTTGAATGGAAGAAAGCCAAACATAGCATACTTTTGGGTATTTGGTTGTAAATGCTACATAATGAAAGAAAGGCACTAGATTAAGCAAGTTTGAAAAGAAATGTGATGAAGGTTTCTTGCTTGGTTACTCCACTACTAGCAAGGCTTATAGAGTTTGGAATTTAGCTAGTGGTACTCTTGAGGAGGTTAATGATGTGGAGTTTGATGAAACAAATGGCTCCTAAGAGGAAGATGAGAATCTAGATGATGTAAGAGGCACTTAATTGGTCAATGCAATGAAGAACATGGACATTGGTGAGTTAAGGCCTAGAGAGGTAATTGATATTGAAAATGACAAGAATCAAGTGCTCTCTAACTCAAATGTACAAGCTAGTGGTTCTCATGATCAAATCCAAGCAAGCACTAGTGATGGCAATGTGCAAGATCAACAAATGGCTAGTTCATCATCTCAACCAAGTATCAATCTAATGCAAGCAATCAAGTGCAAGTGCTACAACCAACCAATGTTGCAAGAGATCATCCATTGGACACTATCATTGGTGATATTTTAAGAGGTGTACAAACAAGATCAAGATTGGCTTCATTTTGTGAGCATTTCTCATTTGTGTCATCCATTGAACCTAAGAAGATAGATGAAGCTTTGAAGGATGTTGATTGGGTCAATGCTATGCATGAAGAGCTAAACAACTTCACAAGAAACCAAGTATGGGAGTTAGTTGAGAGGCCTAAGGATCATAATGTGATTGGAACCAAGTGGGTCTTTCGGAACAAGCAAGATCAAGATGGGATAGTAATAAGGAACAAAGCAAGATTAGTGGCTCAAGGTTACACTCAAGTTGAAGGTCTTGACTTTGGAGAAACATATGCCCCGGTTGCAAGATTGGAAGCAATTAGGATCTTGCTAGCTTATGCTTGTGCCCACAACATCAAGTTGTACCAAATGGATGTGAAAAGTGCATTTCTCAATGGGATACATCAATGAGCTTGTGTATGTTGAGCAACCTCCCGGTTTTGAAGATGAAAAGAAACCCAACCATGTTTACAAGTTGAGAAAGGCTTTGTATGGATTGAAGCAAGCACCTAGAGCATGGTATGAGAGATTGAGGGATTTCCTACTCTCTAAGGGATTCAAGATGGGAAAGGTTGACACCACTCTCTTCACCAAGAAGCTTGGAAATGACTTGTTTGTAATGCAAATCTATGTTGATGATATCATCTTTGGATCAACAAATCAAGAATTTTGTGAGGAGTTTGGCAAGATGATGGCAAGTGAGTTTGAGATGTCTATGATTGGAGAGCTTAGTTACTTCCTTGGTCTTCAAATCAAGCAAATGAAGAATGGCACATTTGTGAGTCAAGGCAAGTATATCAAGGACATGCTCAAGAAGTTTGAAATGGATGAGAGTAAAGCTATTAGTACACCAATAGGGACAAGTGGAAGCTTGGATAGTGATGCTAGTGGCAACATGGTGGATCAAAAGATGTATCGGTCTATGATTGGAAGTCTACTCTATGTGACCGCATCAAGGCCGGATGTGATGTTTAGTGTATGCATGTGTGCTAGATTTCAAGCCTCACCAAGAGAAAGTCATTTGAAGGCAACTAAGAGAATATTGAGGTACTTGAAGCATACACAACATGTTGGATTATGGTATCCCAAAGGAGCAAGATTTGAGTTGATTGGATATTCGGACTCCGATTATGCGGGATGCAAAGTTGAGAGAAAGAGCACATCGGGCACATGTCAACTATTGGAAGATCACTTGTGTCTTGGTCATCAAAGAAGCAAAATAGTGTAGCACTTTCAACCGCCGAAGCGGAGTACATTTCGGCCGGTAGTTGTTGTGCTCAATTACTTTGGATGAAGGCTACCTTGAGTGACTTTGGAATCAAGTTCAAGCAAGTGCCATTGCTATGTGACAATGAAAGTGCCGTAAAGCTCACCAACAACCCGAGTTCAACACTCAAGAACAAAGCATATTGATGTCCAGCCATCATTTCATAAGAGATCACCAACAAAAAGGGGACATTTGCATTGAGAGTGTGGGCACCGAAGATCAACTTGCCGATATATTCACCAAGCCACTTGATGAGAAGAGGTTTTGCAAGCTAAGGAATGAATTGAACATACTTGACTTCTCCAATATGTGTTGATGCACCCCCAATTATATGACATGCCTCTCCTTCGAGCAATCCAAGGTAAAAGTTGATTGGCATGGCATACATCCTTGCTAAGGACATGATTAGTGCATCTAGACATATTTCACATTTGAATAGGCTCATTCATGAAAATCAAATGAATTTGATGCTTGTATGGTACCACTATTGCTTGTATGTTTGAAATGATCTAGTGGTAGCATATGACATGTTTGTGGGCTTGTAAACCTAGTGTTTGATTTAGAAAATGAGCTATAAGTGTTTAACTCAACATGGTACAAGATAACCCTTATTTAGAGGTGTGAAGAAGCTTGTCCTTAGGATCAAACCGAGTTAAATATCTTTTGCAAGTAATCTAGATTGAACCAAATTGGGAAAATGATCCTCATTTCACATGATTTCACCCCAACATATCTATAATTTGAGGTCACCTTTTGTGCTAATTGTTTGACATTGATAATCCTACTCTATCTATACTTTAAGCCTTTGTGGTATTGATGACAAAGGGGGAGAAATAGTGTACAAAGATAGTGAAAAGACAACAAAGAAACAAAGGAAGGGGATCAATTAAAATTTTGAGCATACAAATAGGGGGAGCAAGCTCATGAACTTGTATGGTGAATTTGAATGTGCATTACATATGTTTGCTTGCATGGCATAAATTTTTAATTTCAATATCCATGCTTGTGTGGTGTATGCTAGTTGTAGGTTTGAATGTTGAAATGAAAAACTAGCATGCATAGGACTAAAGTAACTAGACCTATGTTCATTCTATGGAAACTAGACCCTTATTTGTAATATTGATCTCATGGGGTATTCTAGTTTTTGTGTATGTCTAGTTACTAATGGTGCTAAGGATGGTATATTGGTGCACTCCGATTGGTATCACGCTTCAAAGGTCCATCTCTTATACCTTAGCATCATTTGGTAGAAATTGTCTCCTATATTTCCTATCTAATCATATGTGCAAAGCTTCAATCCAAACTCTTAGCACATATGTAGGGGGAGCAATTGCTATCATATGGAGTTCATGAAACTTGTCCATATCCTTTACACATGGTAAATATGCTTGGGCAAGCAACATGGATTCAAATGAACTTTAATTCATATCTTTGTATAAGGGTTGTCATCAATTACCAAAAAGGGGGAGATTGAAAGCTCTAGTTTGGTTTTGGTTAATTGATGAAACCCTAAGTGCTAACCTAGTTTATCAAGATGATCATGAGATAGGTAGCACTACTCCAAGTGATGAAGCAATGACGGAGATCATGACATTGGTGATGATCAAATGCTTGAACTTGGAAAAGAAGAAAGAGAAAAACAAAAGGCTCAAGGCAAAGGTATAAAATGTAGGAGCCATTTTGTTTTAGTGATCAAGACACTTAGTGAGTGTGATCACATTTAGGATAGATAGCCATACTATTAAGAGGAGTGAAACTCGTATCGAAATGCGGTTATCAAAGTGCCACTAGATGCTCTAATTCATTGCATATGCATTTAGGATCTAGTGGAGTGCTAACACCCTTGAAAATATTTGTGAAAATATGCTAACACTTGTGCACAAGGTGATACACTTGGTGGGTGGCACACATGAGCAAGGGTGAAGAAGTTTGAAGTGAAATGGAGTTGGTCGCAAAGATGCTGGCGTCGGTCAACTGACCGGACGCTGGATCACCCAGCGACCGGACGCTGAAGGGCTAGCGTCCGGTCATGTTGTCAGATGACACAGTGACTAGGGTTAAGCACCGGACGCTGGTCTATGTCCGGTCAAGCATGACCAGACACGTCCGGTCGGCAAAAGACGGTTTTGGGAGCTTACTGGAATCGACTGGACACTGGGGTCTGAGCGTTCGGTCACTTGTGCTGGAGCGTCTAGTCAGTTAATAGCCGTTGAGATCTGGCAGCTCAAGTTTAACTCAGAATGACACGTGGCTTACATTGGGCGACCAAACGCTGGATCCAGCGTCCGGTCAACTGGACCGGAGCGTCCGGTCACCCCGATTAGTGCCCAGTGAAGGGGTACAATGGCTCTATTTCGTGGGGGCTTCTATTTAAGCCCCATGGCCGGCTCAAGCTCACTCTCTTGCACATTTTCATTGACATAGCAACCTTGTGAGCTTAGCCAAAGCCCTCCCACTCATCTCCATCATTGATTCATCATCTTTGTGAGATTGGGAGAGAATCCAAGTGCATTGCTTGAGTGATTGCATGTAGAGGCACTTGGTATTCGTGTTGCGCTGCGGATTTTGCTTGTTACTCTTGGTGGTTGCCACTACCTAGATGGCTCGGTGCAGCGGTGGAGGATCGGCATGAGTGGGTGATTGTTTGTGGCCGTCTCCGGTGATTGTGAGGGGAGTTGTACCTTCCCCGGCGGAGTGCCGAAAGGTAACTCTAGTAAATTGCTCGTGTCATTGAGTTACCTCACTTGTGGGTAGGTTCTTGCAGTGTCCAATCATGTGGACGAGGTTTATGAAACACCTCTTAGCCGCTGAACCATCAAGTATTGGTCGACACAATGGGGACTAGCGTGTTGGCAAGCACGTGAACCTCAGGAGAAAAAATCGGTTGTCTCTTGTCATTTGCATTCTCCCGGTGATTGGTTTGATCTTCATCTTGTGATTGGTTCATTCCTCTACACGGCGGTACAACCATCCTACTCACTCGTTTATATTCTTGCAAACTAGTTGTAGCAAGCCTTTTAGTGTAATTAGATTTGAGAGCTTGCTTTGCTATTTAAGTTTGCTTAGTGGAGCTCTTTAGAGTAGAAAGATTGAGAGCTCTTAGTGAGTAGTATCATAGCAAGTTGTGTGTCTAGCTATCATTGCAACTAGAATTGTTGGATAGGTGGCTTGCAACCCTCGTAGAGCTAGAGCAAGTTTGCATTACGCTATTTGTCTTACTAATCAAATTGCTCTAGTTGATTTGTAGAATTTGAAATAGGCTATTCACCCCCCTCTAGCCATATTAGGACCTTTCACACCTGCACAAAATAGTGCAATGGATGAGCTCGTCTCCCTCCCTCAACTCCACCTCTGTGGCCGACCACTTCTCAGAGCTTGAGTTCGTGTCCTGGGATGTCCCGGAGGAATGGATGGATGGCAACGACTGGTTCGATGAACCCTTGGATGGCGACAAGGGCTCACGCTCGGTGGGCAATGACCTGTCCAGATCTGGTGAACCACCGCCGGCGCCTGCGCCGAAGCGACATGGCCGAAACCTCGGGCCCTGGACCAATGGCCCCACTATCAGCCACATGGAGGCCGAGCGACAGCAGTAGGACAAGCTCAACCACCACTTCTACAAGCTTAGGGCCACCGTGCCCATGGTGTCCCAAATGGACAAGGCAAGCTGCGCAACCACGTTGAGCAGCTCGAGGCTGAGGCCAAGCAGGCCTCTGCCACTTCGGTCGCTGTCACAACCACGGCGGCGACGGCCACCCACTCGTTCGGCCTCGGCCTCCTCTAGGAGAAGCTGGGGCTAGAGGTGCGGATGGTCGTCGGGCTAGACGCGGTGGTGCTGCGCCTGACGATGACCGTGGTGCGCCACGCGCCGACGCACCTCACTACTACAGATATCATTTGTAGGGGCAGCTCAAGACCATTTGTAGGGGTGGTTTGGCCAGCCGCCCCCTACCAAACCGTCTCTACAAATCATGCGTTTGTAGGAGTGGTTCCCAGACCGCCCCTACAAATCGATTTGTAGAGGCGGTTGGTGTTATCAGCCGCCCCTACAAATCGATTTGTAGGGGCAGTTCAGTCTAGAACCACCCCTACAGTACATTTTCCCGCAAAAAAAATCAAATTTACAATTCAAATTCGACTAGAACCGCCCTATTTGTTTCTGCGTATTCCCGCGTTTGCGTTGTGAGTGAGCGATCAATGTTCCGAACCGCGTTCGCTCAACGTCCCACCGAACGTCCCGCGACCAACGTTCCGAACCACGTTCGCACAAGAGTATTATATAAACTACAAGCACAAGAGTATTATATAAACTACAATTACAAGTCCAATTCACAAGAATATATATAATCCATCATTAAATAGACATAATTCACAAGGTAAAACCAATGTCAAATTCCATACATATTGTTATCAATGGTCTAGAGCTAGCCTTTCAGTCTTATGAAGGTGTTGGTACTAAGGATTTCTACCTAAGTTAGACTCTCGGTCATGGTTGGTGCCTTTGATATGTACAATCTGGTCCAATATAAAGTTGCAAAGGTCGTTGACGAGCTCTAAGAGATGGTCATCCTTGTATGAGTCTCTTTTCATTTCTTTCTCTTCTTTCCACTACAAGAGAACAAGTTTTGGTTTAGTATTTTATACCATGTATGAAGTTTTTATACTACCGGTGAAGAGGTTCAAACTTACCCTTAAGGGGTGTCTCCTATAGGCACCGATGTTACTCATCATAGAACATACATAGTATCCACAATGTACACTCTCAGGTTTCTGCTTGGGGCATTGTGTGTTTTGCATATGGAAATGTTAAGTAATGCTTTTGACAGCCATGTAATGGAGTACTGAAGAAGTAAGTTATACTTACCGCACATAGTGTTTTTATAGCCAGCTTTTCCTTCCTTACTAGATCATGCCTTCTGTGATGTTTAGTGACATAGAACCTAAATGCACTGTTCGAATTATTTTAGCAAATACAACTTGTTAGTATCCAAAAGTGAACGTTACAAGTATGTATACAAACATATAAGCTAATGAGGATTGTTGATATGTATACGTCTTGAGAATCGATATGAAGTCTTTGTATGTCACCGGGTCCCTATCTATTGAATCAAAGACTCATGCCATGCTCCTCCCGACATCGACACCTATACAAATCCAGTGGTTGCTGCATGGATTTAATTATAGAACTAGATAAGCTCTTTTACATTGAATAAAATATATCGAACAAAGCTTTGAGTATAGAGTTGAACTTACTCAAAGTTGTATGGTAGCCATATAGTAGAGTGTTGTTGGAGAATTTTAAAAGCTAGGGCAATGTATGCCGAAACCTTAAGGGACTCTTCCCTTAGTTTCTTTATACGGATGTGCTCTTTCTCCTGAAAGGTCTTTCCAGCAGCTAGCTCTTTGTCATCCAGTTTCCACTATTTAGGGTAATTAAAATTTGTTTGTGCTATAGCTTGAGGGTCTATATACCTGGCTTTCACACTTGGCATTTGTTTTACAATGTGTACTTGTATTCTACAAATCACGGCGTGGGTTAGTTACAACAAAATTCAAAGATTACATTAATATCATATCGGGAGGACAAGGACTTACAGGCACCATGTGTGAATTAGATTCATCTCCATTGCTCCAAGGTGAAAGCATGTCTATATGTCATTGAAGTCAAGGTGAAAGCATGTCTGCATGTCATTAAAGTCAAAGACAATTTTCTCGGCTGGGCTTCCAAATGTGCCGGTGGGAAAACATGCTTGTACGAGGTCTATGCTCATTGGGAGAACACACAAGTACCAATCATGGAACCTTCTCATTCCATGTGGTAGGCGCTGGATGTCCCAGTTTGGTAGAAAGGGCTTGCCTCTTTCATATGTTTTCGGACAATCCTTTGACCATTTGATGGCATCAACATTTGGATACTACTTTGCTGTTTGGTGGAGTTTGCTAGTGACGGCCTCCTTAGAAGCCCGTGATGGGACTTTTTTAACTTGGTTCTCAGGCTTGAACTAGTCATGGGAATACCACTTGTGCACCGATGAGACATCTTTCATCAGAACATAAATTGGTCTTATGGTGATTGGATGCTTCTTTCGAAGTTCCCATTCAGGCACGTCCTCATCTTCTTGTGCATCACCTACGTAAGTGTACATAGTCTTACACACATACATAAATATATAGTGTCACACGCATGTATAAATATATAGTCTCACATGCATGCATAAATGAAGTCTTAGAAACACACACTTACACAAACACTCCACGTTCAACAACTAGCTAGCCCGCTGTAATGACTTTCGCCTTGACACCTTTTCATTCCCATGGCAATATGTCTTTGGGTAGGTTCTTTTCCACAACACTGATCTTCTTAGGAAAGTCTATGAATAACAACATCTCATTGTAGTTATTGTAAGCTTCAACATCGTCCTACCATCAACTCTGATAATGTGTTGTTTCTCGGAGGCAACCACGTGCTTTGTCTTCTTCTTCGGGGGGAGGTTACTTTGTGGGTCAGACATATAGAAAACTTGTGCGACACGTGAAGCGAGCACCCAAGGGTCATTTTGGTAGCCTAGATTCTCAAGGTCCAGGACTCTCAATCCGATCTCGTTCAGTTGGTGTTGTTTGATCCAGTGGCATCGAAACAGGGCCACCATTATATCCCTTCCATAGTCAAGTTCCCATATCTCTTTAATGATGCCAAAGTATTGGATCTTCTGCCCCAATCCATCGAGAGCCTCTATTCGAACGCCGCTGTTTTGGTTCACATATTTACTATCCTTTACGTCGGTATAGTACGTATACCCATTGATGTCATAAGCATTCCAAGATGTAACTTGTCTCGATGGACCCTCCACCAACCTACTGATGGTAATAGAGTCTATGGTTTTTCCAGGTAGTATATTTTGGTCCTTCAACCATGTAGTTAGTCGTTGCTTATGCTGTTTCATGACCCAATCATCGGAACAACCATTTCTCTTCTCTATAATGATAGCCAAGTGTTCATCAATGTACGATTGCATCAGTTGTGTACTCTACAAGACACTGTAATGCGCCTAACTCACCTCTTTGTCATCATGGTCGATGAACACTTTTCTACCACTGGTGCCCTTTCTAGTCAGCCTACCCTTGTGACAAGAATCGGGTTTACCAATCCCTTTCTATACTTTTAGGTACTCTTGACAGCCCTCGATGACTTCTTCAGTACTGTAACCCTCTATCATGGAGCCCTCTGGGTATGCTCGATTATGCATGTATCGACTTAGAACCGACATGAACCGCTCATAGGACCACATTTCATACAAGTAGCAAGGGCCCAGCGCCTGTATCTAATGAACCATGTGAATCATAAGATATGGCATTATATCAAAAAAAAGCAGGAGGTAAACACATCTCTAGTTGGTTTTATGTCTCCACCATAAATTCATATAGGTCACTCAGCTCTTGCTTGCCAATCGTCTTCTGTGAGATCTTTGAAAAGAAGTAGCACATGCGGGTGATTGCCATTTTTAAGAACTCTGGCTTTATAGCCCTGATTGCAATAGGTAGAAACACTGTCAGCATCATATGACAATCATGAGCCTTGCAGTGTATTATTGACAAGTCCTTCATCGACACTAGCTTCTTCACATTTACTGAAAACCCAATCGGGACTTTAACCCCTCTCAGGAAAGTGCATATAGCTCTCTTCTCGTCTGGTGTTAGGTTGAAGCACGCCACTGGCAGAGTGTATTTTCCATTAGCCTCAGGTACCAAGTGAAGTTGTGGCATCACATTTAGCTGCACCATGTCTTTCCGTACTTTCAGACCATCCTTTGACTTGCTTGTGTCCATCAAGGTAGCAATGAGACTCTCAAAGACATTCTTCTGCATGTGCATAGCATCAATAGCATGGGGGACCTCCAAGTCTGGCCAATAAGGCTGATACTGAAAGAAGATTGATTATTTCTTGAAAGGTACGCCTTCGATAGGAGGTGTGCTTCTATCTCTGTTCGTCCCATCTAGATTCTTCTTTCCATAGATGACACCTTTTTTCACCATTCTGTACACGTGTTCTCCGTTATGACGTCTCTTCGGAGGGGGTTCAATCTCTGGAGTGTTGTTATAAGATCTAAAGAACAATTTGCTATGGTACTTATGACTTATCTTTAAGAAGTATCGGTTCCTTAGGTAAACTATCTTCTTGGATGCATCCAGGTACACCCATATAGTACCATCCAAGCAAACCAAGCATCCCATCTTTCCTTTGATCTGTCCAGACAAAGCAAACAGCATGGGGTAATCATTGGTAGTAACAAATATTATTGCTCTACATATGAAGTTCTCCTTTCGGAACGCATCGTACATAGGCTCCCCATGCCTCCATAGTCTCTCCATTTCTTGCATCAAAGGCTCAAGGAATACGTCTATATCAATGCCTAGTTGTTTAGGGCCAGAAATAAGAATAGTGAGGAGAATGTACTTTCTCTTCTAACACAACCATGTTGGGATGTTGTACATGGTCAAGATCACTAGCCAAGTGCTATGGTCGCTCATCTTCTCATTGAAGGGATTCATTCCATCGGTGCTCAAGCCAAATCGTACATTCCTTGGGTCATCGCTGAATTATTTGTGCTTCTCATCGAACCTTTGCCACTGACTACAATCGACCGGGTGTGCAATCTTATCATCATCCACCTTGCGTTCATCATCCCACCATGTCATGAGTGCGGCTTCTTTAGGGTTTAGAAAGATATGTCTCAAGCGGTCGGTCACTGGCATGTACCATATTACCAAGGCAGGAATTCTTCTCTGCTTTGCATCATTGCCTAATGGAGTGTCCTCTGGGGGCTGAGATTCTTGTACCACCTTTTTTGTACCCTTCTTATTCCTTTTTTTCTCCATGGAGGCTTCGTCCCCACCGTAAAGGTCATTGTTCTTGTACTGGCTGGCCCCACACCGGAGACATTTATCCAATGACTTGAACGTTTTGGCACAAAAAAGTATACAGTGGTTGGGGCATGCATGGATTTTTTCAACCCCCATTGTCAATGGACTTATGACCTTCTTCGCTTGGAATGTGTTGGCGGGAACTGAGTTTGGTTGTGGCAGCACCCATGACAGAAGACGCAATAGATCATTGAAACTACCGTCTGATCAGCCATACTTAGCCTTCAGGATGAGTAGCTCAAGCACAAAACTTAGCAATGTTCAATGTGTTAGACAACCCTTTTCAACACCATACACAGTCTCGTTCGATTCTTTTGTCACTCTTTCCAAATTTTCTAGACCTTTCGGCTATTTTATAAAATCTCTAGTCCAAGGGCTCAAATCATGTCCTCCAAATCATCTTCATCCCCGACACGTGCTCTACTATCATTATTGGCACCACATTCGTCGTTACCATCCCAACAACCAGCATCACTATCTTGTTCATTGCCAAACTCGGAATCCATTCGTGCATCAAGCTCTGCTGAATATTGGGACAGGGATTCTAGGGTTTCGTCGTCGTATTCCTCCTCATCCTCGTCGTTAGCAATAACTGTTTCACCATGATGAATCCACACTGTGTAGTCCTCAATAAATCCTCGCATAATCAAATGTGATCTGATGATAGTCACATATGTCCATGCCATACGGTTCTTGCAATCTTTATAGGGACAAATAATTATATCCTTATTCTCTGTCAATGTCGTTGCATACTTCTTTGCGGCTTCAATAAATTTATCCACCTCTTCGTAGAAACTTACCTTGAACCTTAACGAACCATATATCCAAAAGTTTATGTACTCCATCTTTTACAACAATAACAAAACAAACATTAAAGGACTACTTATTCAGATATATATAAAAATAAATTAAATTAATAATTACTTGGGAATAATTGTATATACTTTAGATATATATGAATATAAATCAAATATAATTACATGAAGCATACAAACACACCATGGTAGAGGAAAATTAATTAATGGCCCCTTTATCCATAAATAATTAAAATACATATTTGTTGATTACAATAAACAATTTCAAAGACAACAATTAGCAACAATTATATTTTACCCAATATCTTTCTTGCAAACCCTAGTCCAATTTCATCAAACACAAATTTACAAAAACGAAATTAATAAAAAAAACCAAACTCTAGATCTAGATCTATATGCATATGAAACATCCATAAAATTAACTAATTGTTCACTAAAATTAAGAAACATGGACCAAATAAGGGTATGATCTTGTTCCCCTACCTAATTTACCCTAGTACTTTCAAAACTTGGGTCTAACTTGCTTCATAAGTAGCTCAAGCACCATAGAAGAGAGAGAAAAATGAAACTCTAATTACTCACTAACCAACCATTAAAACTTTAAAAAAATATGGAATAACATTTTCTTACCTTCTACAACCTCTCCACCAAAGGATTTGAGATCAAAACCTTCTCCCTTAGTAGAGAAATTTTTGGGAGGTGCCCAAGGCCTCCCCACATTTCTTTCACGGGTTGGAGTGAGTGACCCGAGGAGGAAGAAGGTGCTATAGTTTTTTTATATGTGGGTCATTTATAGGGGCGGCTGGTGATTGAGCCACCCCTATAAATAGCAGGTATTTATACGTAGGGTATTTATAGGGGTGGTTCAATCACCAGCCGTCCCTACAAATAGCAACACCGGGGGCGGCTGGTGAGTGAGCCACCCCTACAAATCAGACCCATTTGTAGGGGCGGCTCGTATCACCGGCCACTCTTACTGTTCTATTTGTAGGGGTGGCTGATCTCTGAGCTCCAGAACACATCACTGTAGGGGTGGCTCTATCACCCGCCACCCCTAAAAAAATTTCTATTGCTGCAAACTATTTTTGACGTAGTGCCTCATGCTTGTGTTGCGCTCGCTGGATCTGTAGGTGCAGCACGCGTGCATGTGCAGGGTGGGCGGCATGACCGTGCAGGACGCCGTCGTCGACGTGCCCGCCGGGCTGCGCGACAAGCGCTGCCTCCGCACCGCGTTGCTCCACAGGCTACATCAGAGCGGCTAGCTAGCTAGCTAGCCTCGTGACCTTGTCGCCGGCCGGCCGGAAAGGTTTGAGCTAATCTACTCTGTCTCCATCTCCGCCAAATCAGACTATCACTCCTCGTGTTTCGTGACTGGCTTGCTTGGACGCCATTCTTGTAATCTTGGAGACTCTTGTATCTTTCCAAATTCACAAGAAATATAGATTTTAGGGGAAAACATCCACCAACGGCTTATTCAATTAGATATCCAAATATATATATTCTTTATTTTGGATTTCTCGCTATCTAAAGATGTAGAGTGAGGATGGCTTTCTCAACCGCGCACAACATAAAAAAAAGTTGCTGAGACTATAAAGATATAGAAAATAATTTTTTCTTGAATGACTCTTCAAATGATGATTTAAAAAATTGATTTTATAAAGGCTCTTGAGATGCTCTCAGGCGTCAAATCAAGCTGGCTGCTTGGTTATCTTTAGGCCTGGACGAAAAACTCATAACTCGCTAGCTGGCTCGACTCGCTCGTTAGTGGCTCGGCTCATTTGAATTTTTAAACAAGTTGAGCCAGCACTTTAGCTCGATTAATTAACAAGCCAGCTCGATTCAGCTCGTGAGCCGCTCGTGAGACAAAACAAGCCATGATAAATCAGATGAGAGCAACTTGAATCAGCCCATATATGTCATGGCTCATTCCAATATGATAAAAGCCTAGCCCATAACTCCCACGTTCCCACCCCTAGGTGAAAGATCCTAAAATGGCTAGAGGAGGGGTGAATAGCCTATTTAAAAATCTACAAATCAACTAGAGCAATTTGATTAGTATGACAAATAGCGAAATGCAAACTTGCTCTAGCTCTACAAGGGTTGCAAGCCACCTATCCAACAATTCTAGTTGCAATGATTACTAGTCACACAACTTGCAATGTTACTACTCACTAAGAGCTCTCAAACTTGCTACTCTAAAGAGCTCCACTAGATGAACTTAAAATAACAAAGCAAGCTCTCAATTCTAATTACACTAAAGAGCTTGCCACAACTAGTTTATAAGAATATAAATGAGTGAGTAGGGTGATTATACCACCGTGTAGAGGAGTGAACCAATCACAAGATGAATACTAAATCAATCACCGGGAGAATACCAAAGGGCAAGAGACAACCAATTTTTCTCTCGAGGTTCACATGCTTGCCGACACGCTAGTCCCCGTTGTGTCGACCAACACTTGGTGGTTCGGCGGCTAAGAGGTGTTGCACGAACCTCGTCCGCACAATTAGACACCGCAAGAATCTACCCACAAGTGAGGTAACTCAATGACACGAGCAATCCACTAGAGTTACCTTTTGGCTCTCCGCCGGGGAAGGCACAAGACCCCTCACAATCACAACGATCGGAGCCAGAGACAATCACCAACCTCCGCTCAACGATCCTCGCTGCTCCAAGCCATCTAGGTGGCGGCAACCACCAAGAGTAACAAGTGAATCCCATAGCAAAACACGAATGCCAAGTGCCACTAGATGCAATCACTCAAGCAATGCACTTGGATTCTCTCCCAATCTCACAATGATGATAAAACAATGATGGAGATGAGTGGGAGGGCTTTGGCTAAGCTCATAAGGTTGCTATATCAATGCAAATGGCCAAGAGAGTGAGCTTGAGCCAACCATGGGGCTTAAATAGAAGCCCCCACGAAATAGAGCCATTGGGCTACTCACTGCACTGAACACGGGCCGACCGGACGCTCCGGTCAGATTGACCAAACGCTGGACCCCAGCGTCCGATCGCACGATACACGCCACGTGTCCCCTCTCTTCAAATACTGAGCGCCCGATCCAACGGTTAAGTGATGACTGGACGCGCTGCTGCAAGGTGATCGGACGCTGGACCTCAGCGTCCGGTCGTTTCCAGTAAGGTTCCATTCGCGCAAAATCATGACCGGACGCATCCGGTCATGCTCGATCGGACTCACCCAGCGTCTGGTCACTCAATGTCTCCACTTTGCACCACACGTCAGCGTACGTCAGCATTGACCGGACGCACCCTGCCAGCGTCCGGTCACTCTTCGCGCCAGCGTCCGGTCATAAGACCAAGACGCGTGCTCACTGCTGCTACTGACCGGACTCTGAACCCAACATCCGGTCACTACACCACCAGCGTTCGGTCACTCTGTGAACCCCTGTCTTTTTTGTCTAGGGCGCTGGTGGCACCGTCGGACTGTCCGCACTCTAGGGGCGGACACTCCGCCGGTGAGGTTTCTAACCCTTGCTCAAATGTGCCAACCACCAAGTGTATCACCTTGTGCACATGTGTTAGCATATTTTCACAAATACTTTTAAGGGTGTTAGCTCTCCACTAGATCCTAAGTGCATATGCAATGAGTTAGAGCATCTAGTGGCACTTTGATAACCGCATTTCAATACGAGTTTCACCCCTCTTAATAGTATGGCTATCGATCCTGAATGTGATCACACTCGCTAAGTGTCTCGATCACTAAAACAAAATGGCTCCTACAATTTTTACCTTTGCCTTGAGCCTTTTGTTTTTCTCTTTCTTCTTTTCCAAGTTTAAGCATTTGATCATCGCCATGCCATCACCATCGTCATGATCTTCGCCATTGCTTCATCACTTGGAGTAGTGCTACCTATCTCATAATCACTTTGATAAACTAGGTTAGCACTTAGGGTTTCATCAATTAACCAAAACCAAACTAGGGCTTTCACTAGGCCCTAGACTTCCCCCATCTACTCACAAGGGCCTTGCAATCGCAGCTTTGCTTACTCCCTTGCAAAGTTGCAAACCAACTCACAACAGGAAGCATTAGCTTTTGTTTTTTTTTATTTTCCCAAACCAGCATCAAATCATCTGGCCTTCTTATTTATTTTGCTTTTCCCAAATCAGTACTCATCTCTGTCTTTTGCTGGATGAATAACCTCAACATGAAGAAAAAAATTAAGTTAGCTCACGAGCCAAACGAGCTAGCTCAAGCTGTCAAGCGAGCCGAGCCGAGCCAGCTTGATAACGAGCCAAGCCATAACGAGCCGAGCTAGCCCTAGTTATCTTCACTGATGTTACCGTCCGTGTATATCTGCTGCGCATCTATAGTGCCAGTTTCTTGTTTTTTCTTTTTTGATTGAGTGACAGTTTTCTTGTTTGTTGGCACTGTTCTTATCTTCTTTTTTGAGGACATATGCTCTCTCTCTCTCTCTCTATATATATATATATATATATATATATATATATATATATATATATATATAATATATATATGAGTCAGTCTTTTCTTTGCGCGTGTACGGACTCGCACACGTGTGTGTGCGTGTATGGTGTAAGTGTGGAGTGTGTGGGTGTATGCGTTCAAGTTGTACCCAATCAAAAAATATATGTCAGTCAATAACATGTTTTGGCTATTGAAGCAAAATATGAATTCCCAAACGTCAAAAAAAATGAATTCCCAGTGAAGATATATATATATATATATATATATATATATATATATATATATATATATATATATATATATATATAAGTAAAAAAACGGCATATCAAACAAATAGACCCTTACTGTGCCCGTTAAACTTTAGTGACAATGTCGCCATAACCCTTTTTAGTTTTATTGTCAACATAATGACACGCGGTGCGAATGAACATACTTCCTGCATTCGAGAAATAAAGTCAACTTATTATTTTCCTAAGTTAAACCGTTTTTACAGTTTATAAAAATATCAATATTGATTATCACAAAAAAATATATCATTTGATATTCTTTACAATATATGACTATTTGGTGTTATAAATGGTACAGAATATGATTTACATCAATATGAGGGGGAAAGGTTTGAAGGCTATCACTTAGGTCTCGTTTGAATAGAAGAAACAATTTGGTTTCTCATGCGAATTGGAAGAATCGGCTCAAACCCTATTTTCAGATCGTGATTCGAAACAAAAACGATTCATTGTTTGTACATACACACATGAGATGGCTGGAGGTTGGTTTCGCACCGATTCTCCTCCAATCGCTTCTTACTTGTATTTGATTTTTCTAGTTAATTCTTTTCTAATGCAGTAAGTTAAAATGGATCGTATCACGTTATCCTTTATCCACAAGTTTAGAATCTTTTTAAAGCATATTATTGTTTCTACATTTTAAGAAAAACTATATATTCTTCTGAATCGGAATCCATTCTACTCGACGAACGATTTCATAAAATGATTCTAATTCATGGTCTGAAATGTGTGTTATTGAAGTTTCCAAAACTAGAAAGTTCTTTCCAAAACTAGTTGAGTAGCAAAACTCATATACACAAGATACCTGGAAAAGAACTTTTCCAAAGGAAAAGGTTTATTCAAAGAAGTTCCCATGATAACCTTCTCGTTGTTTTCATTTGAGAATAAAGAAACTTTATATTACTTTAGTTCTCAACATGAGTCCTGTTGAATACATTCAGATAAAATGTTGGGGATATCATGCAACCACGTACATTTAGAATTTGAAAGCAAAGCAAACTTGGCTGTATAATGTGCAGCCATGTTTGCTTCCCCTCTTCTTCTTCTTTTTTGAAAGGAGATTAACTCTGCTTTTGAGAAAGCAATAAGAGTTTTACATATGGTGTTCCCAGTTCGCGATAATGAAAAAGAAGGAAACAAACGGCACCCTTGCAGAACGCTTAAAAAGTCTAAACACACATACAACGCTATTACAGGATAGCAACATCAGAGCTAAAGACTTGATGGCGAAACGAAATGTGTGCATTGTTCACTAAGATCTTGGATTTGATTTAGCACTGGAATAATAGCACACCTATTACTCGTTCTAGAATTTCATAGCGCCACTCATTCTTGGTAGTCCGTTTCGACAATCACCTTTGACACTCCGAGATCCTTTATCATTAGCATTGGATCACGATAAGCATGTGTAGAACAAGACATGCTTAAAAGTTGCCCAGAAAAAAACGCTGTGTATATAAGTTTTATATGTATATAGTATAACTTTTGATGGAAATGGAATTTTTCAGAAACGAAAAGTGTCCGGCGCCTGTCATAATCTAGTCTAGGAAGAATGGTACGTGGTCCCTTTGTAAAGCCCAAATATCACAATCACGTCACGCGAGCCAGGAACGAAAAGTTATTGCTTGGCCAGAGAACCGATACGCGCACTGTGGCCGAATTTTTTATTTTTTAGACGCTTTTTGAAAAAAATTCACAAATATGCCCCTGAAGAAAAGATTTCAAAATCTAGACTCTTAGTTCGGCATCATCGTTGCTGACGCCGAGCTTTTAGGCTTGAAGCAGACGCGGCAGTGACATGGCAGGAAGCTCAGCGCCGAGCTTGGCCCCAGGGTGACTGGCGCAAAGCCTGTCTTACGTATGGGCCCCAATCCTTTCTCTCTTCCTCTCCCTCTCTCTCTCGCACCTCCCTCGTCCGAGCCGTGCACCGCCGCCGCCGCCCTCTCCCTCTCCCACACCCGGCCGGCCGCGCCCGCGTGCCCTCGTCCTCGCCCGCGCCTCGCCGCGCCCTGCGCCCGCGCCCAGCCACCCAGGCCGCGCCGCACCCTGCGCCCCTTGGCCGTGCTGGTCCCCGCGCCCGCGGCTCGCCCGACGTGCCGTCCGCGCCCGCGATCGCCTTGGCCGCGCCCTGCCATGCCGGTGCCGTGACCGTGCCGCCCGCCACCGCCGGCCTCAGGCGTGCCCGCCGTGCCGCCCACGCCCGCCGAGCCGGCCTCGCCACCCAGAGCATTGGGCTTCCCGCGCTCGCCGCGCGCCGCGCGCCACCGCTATCCTCGGTCGCGCCCCCGCCGGCCCTGGCACCTACAGCGCCCGGCCGTGTCACCGCGGGCCTGGCTCATCAACCTGACCCACGCACGGCGTCCGCTGCGACTCCATCGACGTCCGCGACTCCGTCGTCAGACATGTAAAAATTGTGACTTTGCAATACGCGTACTTACTTAGCTTTGATTGTAGTGTAGTAGTTTTGGCATTTGTTATTTACTAGTTAATGTGATGACTCAGGTAGTTGATTTAGTTAGTGATCTAGTGAGATAGATATGTAGATAGATAAAAACATAGATACATAGGTACATAGATATAGTTAGATAGCTACTTAGATAGGTAGTTATATATTTAGTTAACTAAATATGATCTAGCTATTTAGTGAGTACACTATTTTTATGTATGTAGTTATTATCTTATTTACTTAGTTTGTAGTTAGAAAGTACTTGTTAGGTACTATCTATCGTCTAATTTAGACTAAAGAACATGTGTTTCGTTATGTGTTTGAACTAGATGGACAACCTAGTGACCATATATCATGGAGGCACCGTTGAATACGATCGCTATGGATATGTTGAGTTTGTTGACATGCAAAGCGTGCCTGTACTATTTAATGATAGGCCTTCATTTAGTAAGATGGTTGCAAGGGCTCGGGAGGAGCTACATTGCCTTAGAGATGATGGCATTGTAGTTGAGGGTGTACTGCACCTAGGTTCTCCTCTCAACATCCTCAGACGAATGATCCCAATTGGGTGTGTGGATCAGTGAGAGAACTATGTGAGATCGGCTATGAAGAGTCAGCTGTAATGTTTGAACGTGGTTGTGCGTCGGGTGTTAGTTGATTCCATCCCTCATGGGTTTTCCCCACCAATGGATCAGCAGACACACATCGACCCTCCCGTCCTGGAACCTGATATGGATACGGAGGTTGCACCTATGGTTCCTGATGCTCAATCTGCCCCCAATACGGTAGTTGGAGATGCTTGTCAGACTCATATTATTGTGGTAGATCCTCCTCATAAGATCCCTTTGATACAGAATCATCCGAGTAAGTGTCTTAACCGCATAGTTATTGGGAGCTTACCCCCTTCCTGACATCCATTTCTTTTATTCTTTTCTCATTTCTCTGCTTATGTTGCAAGAGACATTCCTGAGAATGTGGATGTGCCCCCTATTGCTGCGTAAGTGCACTGTGGAGATGGATTTCATGGCTCCAATAGTGTTGAAATTATGAATGATTCAGAGCCATATGAGATGGCAAGGGCTCTTGATTCTAATGATGATCGCCCTGTTGGAGAGCTGACAGAGAGTGATGTTGAGATGCTGAGGCGTATCTTTCCCAGACACCGTGATCCAAGAGTTCACGAGTTTAGCGATCTTGCTCATTCCGATCAGGTGTGTGCAGAAGGACATGATGATGAGCTCCTAGAAGCTCCTGAGGCCAGCCCTAACATGGCAATTGAGAGTGGGAGGGTGTTTAAGGACCTCTCTGCATTGAAGAGGTGGTTGCAGGCATTTGCAGTGATACGAAAGAGACCTTACAAGGTCTTGCATTCATATACGGAGCGTCGTTACACAGTTGTGTGTGACAAGCAACGTTGCCCATGGAGGGTTTGTGCAAGGAAGCAAAAGGTCACCGGAAAGTGGAAGATCACAAAAGTTGTTGAGCCACACAATTGTGTTGACCATGAGCTGACACTGAGGCATCGACAGTTGACATCTACCCTCATTGCCAAGCGGTTGCTGGGAATATTGCAGGGAGAACCCAACATGAAGGTGAGAACAATTATTAGGACTGTTGAGGCATTGTATGGAGGTTATGTGAGAACTTATGGTAAAGCTTGGTGGGCTAAATAGCGAGCGTGGAAGATGATATATGGGGACTAGGAGGATGGGTACGATAGCTGCCAGTACTTTTTAATGCAATCAAAGCGGTGAATCCAGGCATGTATTATAAGTACATCCCAAAACCAAATGCATGGAAGGATGGGAGACAGATATTCTTCCGTGCTTTCTGGTGCTTTCCTCAGTGTGTCGAGGCCTTTAGGTACTATCGTCCCATCTTCTCCATTGATGGTACGTTCTTGATTGGCAAATACCAGGGCACACTTCTTATAGCCATATCATGTGATGCGAACAACAAGTTGGTTCCTTTCGCATTTGCTTTGGCTGAGAAGGGGAACAATGACAGTTGGGGATAGTTCTTGAGACTAGTCTGGATACACGTGGTTGGGGATGGAGAGATATGGGCTCCAAAACCAAAGGCGCACCTAGAGAAGGCAAATGAAAGGGTTGACACATATGAGGTTACATGCTTTGACCACCCCACAGGGACTTATCAGGTCGAGCATAGGGGCGGTACAACGTCCGATAGCGAGGTCCGAGAGTCGAGGATGCATGTGGTTGCCCTCCAAGATTTTAAATGCACTTATGGTAAACCAAGGCAGTAGCACTTTCTATATTCCCATTTGGTGGCAGCAGCTAGGCATCGCAACTATAATATCGAGAGCAGGATACCTCACGAGTTCAGTTTCGACACGCTTGTGCACACATGGAGCCTCGCTTCGTTCCTTTTCGGGACCCTAGAGAGTGACCTCCATATGATGGGTCGAAGTACATTGTAGATCTGTAAGGTCAAGATGGCGACTAGAGGGGGGATGAATAGTCATTACTAAATTTTAATCGCGTCCGCTAACCGAAACAAATGCAGAATTAAAACTATCAGTCTAGCCAAGACTACATCACTTTATCTATGTTCTCTAGCACCTCGCAAAGATCCTAATTAAGCAACAAAGGTGCCAAGCTAGCTAGAGCTCACCTAACCAATTCTAGGAACAAGGTCACACAAACCTATGTCGCTAGTATTTCAAGCAATGAGGGAGCTCCTACACATGCTAATAAGCAAAAGCACAAAGCCAACTAAGCTCACTAGCAATGCTCAATAACAAGGCAACCAATGCTAAATTAGAGAGCGCAAATACTTAGCTACACAAACTAAGCAAAGTGACTAACAAGGTTATACAAACCAAATTAGCCACGCAAGGGAGCTACTTCTATGCTACACAAGTAAGAAGGTAACTAGTGAGCTACACAAGCTAACTAATTACAAGAGCAACTACACAAGCACAATGTATATAAAAGTAATCACAAGTTTGTGTAAGGGGATTGCAAACTAACGGGAAGAACAAGGTTGACACAATGATTTTCTCCCGAGGTTCATGTGCTTGCCAACACGCTACGTCCCCATTGTGTCGACCGCTCACTTGGTGGTTCGGCAGCTAATTGGCATCACCCGCTAAGCCCGCACGTTGGGCACCGCAAGAACCTGCCTCAAAAATGAGGGTAGCTCAATGACACGCTTTACTAGAGTTGCTCTTCATGGCTCCCACGGGGCGAGCACAATGCCCCTCACAAAGCTCTTCTCTAGAGCACCGCACAAGCTTCTTGCAGGCTTCGACGAAGACCACCACCAAGCCATCTAGGAGGTGACAACCTCCAAGAGTAACAAGCACCATCGGCTTGCAACTTGATCACCTAGTGCCACTCGATGCAACCTCATGATGCAATCGCACTAGAATCGCTCTCTCACACAATCAGATGATCACTATCAAGCATATGTGAGATGGAGGGCTCCCAAGCACTCTCAAGCATGGATACAAAGTCCCCTGAGGTGCTCAGCTCCGGCCATGGCTGAGACCACCTTCTATTTATAGCCCCATGGGTGAAATAGCTGTTACCCCTTCATTGGGCGTTTTTCGGGTTGACTGGACGTGTCGGTCATATCCAGTGTTCGGTCAACGGATGGCTGCCACATCATCCTCGACTTCAAATACTGAGCGCCCGATCTCAATGGTTAAGTTGCGACCAGACGTAGCATAGTGTATGACCGGACGTAGGACCCCAGCGCCCGGTCACTTTCAGTAAGCCTCCACTCGCGACCGGACACGTCCGATCACACTCGACCGGACTCACTCGGCGTCCGGTCACTCACTGTCTCCTCTGTGTGTAGCCACACCAGTGCGATCAGACGCACCCAGCCAGCATCCAGTCACTTTCAATGCCAGCGTCCGGTCAAAGACCAACGCCTGCGTGTTCTCTACTGCCACTGACCGGACGTAGGACCCCAGCGTCCGGTCACTGCATGACCAGCGTCCGGTGCACTATGTGAAACCCTGTCTTTTATGTACAGGGCACCGGTGAAATTTCAAACCCTTCTTGCCTCTGTTTCATCGCCGAGTTGATCCACATCAACTCCAACTTCATCTCCTTTGTAAATGTGCCAACACTACCAAGTGTACACCACCATGTGTATGTGTGTTAGCATTTTCACAATCATTTTCTAAAGGATTAGCCACTCAACTTGCCACGCCACTCGATCCTAGCGACGATGCAAAGTTAGATCACTCGAGTGGCACTAGATGACCGATATGCAAACAAGTTTGCCCCTCTTGATAGTACGGCCATCTATCCTAAACTTGATCATCAACTTCTCTACACATCTATGACCAGTAAAATGAAATGCCCTAGGTTATACCTTTGTCTTGCGCATTCCATTCCATCTCCTCCAATATTGATGCAACACATGCACCAACATGATCAACAATGATATGATCCACTTCATATCATCACGTGATCATATTGGTTCATCGATCTTGACTTCACTTGCTTTTCACCGTTGCCTTCGTCCATCGGCGCAAAGTCTTGCTTAAGCTTCACTGCCACACGGTCCATCGCTCCAAAGCCTCCAACTTACCCTTCACGCTTGTAACTGGTCCATCAAGCCAAGTCATGTCTTGATCTTCTCTACCTTGATCACATGACTCAATGTCATGTCTCATTTGCAATGAGCTCCTTCATCATCATATGTGTGAGCTTTGCAATATCTCCAAGCCATTATTACGTTCATGGCATATGTTGCTCACACACATGTACCTGTGGACTAATCACATGTATATCTCACATAAACATAATTAGTCCACCTAGGTTGTCACTCAATTACCAAAACCACACAAGGACCTTTCAGGATCCAGCTTACCGTTGGAACAAGCATGGATCAAGGAAGAGGACGAGGCACGGGATGGTTATGGATCAGATACCTAGAAGAATGAGGCGTGGGAGAGGAACCCTATTTGTTACTGACCTCGAGCAGTACGAGTGTGGCAAGTGTGGTAGACTTGGCCACAATTCACGAAGTTGCCATTGGTAGATTAGTGAGGTGCGACTATTGGTTGATTTTATTATTTTATATTTGTCGTGTTTATTTAATTAATTATGCATATCTCAAATTATGCATGTAATTGTGTCAATTACTTGTATATTGAATTTCTAATTCATGGCTTTTTTGTAGGATAGCGCAATTCCACCTGCTCGACCCGACGTACGAGGTGACCCACCGAGGACGTCTCATAGCGCAGGGGCAGGCAATAATCTATATGTTTTGTTCAAATTTTGGTTAAGCGTATATTGTGTGGGAGGGTTCTCTTGGTCCTGATTTCTTTGAGGAAGCTCTTTATGAGAGGTTCCTAGTTGAGAGCAAAAGTGATTTCACCAAAGAGGCACCACCGAGATGATACAATGAACGGAAAGAAGAGTGGCCAAAATGCATGCATGGTGAGGACTGCCTAGTGCAGATGTTCACCGAGGGAATAGATGGAGGTCATTGTTTCTTCAAATGCCCGCGAGCATGGGTAATTGCTATTACTATTTGTTTCTTCAATATGTTCCTCTTCTATACAACTTACATGACATACTTATTGCAGTCTTCCTTGGCCGAAGAAAATTATGGGTTCACTAGGTGGGTCAATCCTCGACCTATTTATCCACATGTGGAGTACATCTACTACCTATAGGACCATATCATCAATCTAGAAAGGGAAGTTAGCTGCGGTTACAAGGACGATGGATAGGACGACAACAACAATGGTGCCGATTCATAGAAGGCACTCTGCAATGATACATATTGCACCTACCCTAACCATAAGAACAAGGGGCCTCCGCCGTCACCCCCACCACCACCAACAACAAACAATGGGAGGCTACTATGACGAAGGTGCAACACAATTTGCTATGTGGCCACACTATTAGGATGAGTTTATCTTATTCACATGGCACATCTATGTGTTTGTTGTTTGGTTTAATTACCTAAGGCATGTTAGGTTTAGTCGAAGGAACTCTGTACCCTAGTTTGGTACATGATCTCACATGCCATTTTATCTATTTTATGTGTTAAAAAGGCACAAATCTAGTACATAGATTAAATATAAATTCATTAGAACATGTGTTGTCCAATCGTATCATACAGACTTGGGTCGGGACTTCCGGCAGCCACAGTCACTGCGCAGGCTAAGTGACTGGGCGTCAGGACTTCCGGCATTAGTTGTGACTTTCAACTGTCGAGAGTTCCAACTTATGTCGGGACTTTCAACACCAACAGTCACTAAAAAATATTCTACGTGCTCGTGGAGTGCTAGAGTGTCTCTCTTTTGATTTTATTTTTATGCTTGAGCACTCTATCTTTCTCAAACCAACTAAGTTTGCATCCCTCTTTATAGTACGACGGATCCTAAACTCAAAAACAAAAATAAAACCATTGGAGAGCACATACTGAGTAATAGCTACGACATATCTCATTAAGATCACATTAGTCCCTAATTTGGATGTCATCAATACACTAAAACTCACATAGGGGGCAAATGCACATTCAAATCCTCAGATTGAAACATACTGAGTAAGCAACTCATCATCCGAGTACCAGTCCTCTACCACAACCTTATTGCTGTAGTTAGGCTCACCTGCATTGCTCTGACCTACATGTCGCCTGTAGTAAGCGGCCTTCGCTTCATCTACGGCCTCTGCGGCCTGAGTGAAGAATGCGTCATCATCCTCCTCCGCCTGCAAGCCCGCCTCTGCTAGAGCGATGAGCTCGCTTAGTCTGCCAGTGTCGTCCTCAGCCTCCTCCGCCTACAAGCCCACCTCTGCTAGAGCGATGAGCTCGCTCAGCCTACCAGTGTCGTCCTCAGCCTCCTTCGCCTGCAAGCCCACCTCTGCTAGAGCGATGAGCTCACTCAATCTGCCAGTGTCGTCCTCATCCTCGTCCCCCTTATCGGACAACACAATCAGTGATTGAACGGTACAACCAGCTCACGATCTGTGCTCATCTAACTTCTTTTCCTTATACCTTGCACGAGCCATCTCTGCGACATGTTCCTCGCTGCATCCAATCCCTACATGTATAAAATGCAATCAGTTAGCAACGCGATTATATTACATTTAAAATCAGACAACGAAAAAAGGCTTTCAAGCACTCACTGGCACATAATGCAACAACATGCTCATTCAAGACCTGCATCTGTACTCTTGTCTCCTCCCTTGCCTCCTTCCTTGCACTCTCCTCCTCTAAAGTCATCCGTCTGTCCAATACCTATTTGTCAAGCCCAACATCGATCGGGTTATAAATACCGCGTTGTCTAGCAAACTCACACATCTTTTCTTTGTGATGTTTAACGAATAGGTTGACATAGTCAGGTCCATATCTCCTCTTCTGTGCAATTACTTGTCTCCCCTTGAGTTCATCCAAGAACTTAGCTTGACCATCATAACATTTCCACCTGCATTTCCTAGTGCTCTGTTCAAACGAAAAATTATATCATATATGTCTTAGCAAAACAAACAAAATACGATTTTATATTTACCACAAAAATAATGAATCTCATCATAGTCAACCATATGACCACAATAATGGTCCATTCCAAGCTTCAAAGGGACTAGGCTATAGTTGGATTTAACACCACATTCGCACATGACAGGAGGTGCTTTGTAAATTACCCTTTCTTTCTTCTTTTCCTTAACCTTTCGCGGTTCTTCCCACCATTGGTTCTTAGGACCATACAACCACTCCTTGAAACGACACTTCGCCATTGAAAATACCTAAATAAAGTGACATTAGTACACGCACATATAGAGCTAAATATTTAAACAGATACGCTTCCCACTTACTTCATGTTTGTTCGGACATAACAAACTCCAAAGTATTCTCAAGGTTTATCACGGCTCGATCTCCGTATTCGCATAGAGGATGTTCCTCGAGTCGTCTAACTACGGCTAGGTGCTTCTCCTTAGCCGTCATTGGTGGGGGGTTAGGGGGTGGATCCCACCGCTTGAAGTGCTCACGTGGATGTCTCCCTCTAAACCAATCATCGAAAAGGAGGTACCTAGGGTCAAACTTGTCTGCACCGTCGATCCACTGAAAGAAAAAAGCACCTCTTATGGTCCTACACAATGAGATTCCAATAAAATATTAGTAGCATACTTATATAAATAAAGAAAAAGGGTAGTAGAAATAATTTCTTACATTAAAACGACTGCATGTGTAGAAGCAACGCGTTGCTGTGTCCGGATGTTTCGATTGAAACACGTGGGCCGGGAAACCACAGTCACAGTTAGGGACAGGGAGGTCAGGAGGGACGGGGCATCTTTGCTAGACGCGTCGGTGTATAATTCTTGAGGATGACGTTTTCACCAAAACTCCTCCTGATACATTTCTTGCATCTAACAAAACGGATGTAATTTAACAAATAAAAATAAAAACATCACAAATTAATGCCAATGAGAACCATAACTACAATACAACTAATTTCGTTCTAAAACCCAAAAGCAATTAACATTAAACCCTAAACCTAAGGTTTTCAATATTATGCACAACAATAAACCCATAAAACATAACAACATGTGATGTGGTTACCTAGGTTTAATACAAATATTAAAAATTGCATGAAACCCTAAGTAATGACGATTCTTAGGTTCAAAAATCCGACTAATATATACCGAATCGATGCAAAAAAAACTAGGAGAGGAGCGAGGATACCTTGCTCTCGAAGATCTATGTATCAAATCAAAGTTTTCAAGGTCCAATATGCCGATTCATGAGGTAGGGCGAAATGGGGAGAGAAAAAACTCGAGAGGGAAGAGAAAGAAGAGGAAGAAGGCTTGGGCAGAAAGGTTGAGGCCGGGGTTAAAACACCAGCTCAGCGCCAAGATGTACGGCGCCAAGCTCGACGACAAGGTGACCGGCGTCGAGCTTCCTGTCATGTCACCGCCACGTCTGCTTCGAACCTAAAAGCTCAACGCCAGCAACGATAACGCCGAGCTAAGGGTCCAGATTTTAAAATCTTTACTCAGGGGTATATTTGTGAATTTTTTTTAAAAAAAAAAGCTAAAAAATAAAAAATTCGGACACTGTGGCGGATGGTGTGTGAACGGCAGGAGCGGCGACCGTTCCGCAGCTCGAAGTGGGAGGACACCAATGGAGCAGCAGAGGAGTGTTAATAACTTTTAGGACATCAGATAATTCTCATTTATACAAAAATATTTATCTAAAAAACAAACTATTTATAATATTAAGAATCTTTTTTTATATACTGTGTTTGGCACAACTCCGGCGTTCGTACCACTAAGCCCTGTCAAACGATAGGTGCTGAAACAGCTCCAGCAAAGAAGGCTGAAAAAATTCTATATAAAAACTGCCACTAAAATCGTTTTTGTTGAATGATTCCCAAAGCAACTTTAACTCTTCTACCAAAAAATTTGCTCCGTACGAAAAACCCTGTTCGTTTTGCTGAAAAGTCAAACTAAAAAATATTGTTCGCTGATTTGTTGTGAGAGAAAAACACTGTACCATGGTTGATCACCGGAATGGATTAGTCCGGCTCCGGCGACGAGAAGGGCGTCAAGGCCGGCCTCGAAGAGTCATGGTGTGGCTGCATCTGATGTACTCTCTCATCTCAAATTATAAGTTATTCTAAAATTTTTAGAGCCAAATTATCTCAAATTTAACTAAATTTATATAATAATGTAATAAAAAAATAAATATACTAGATTTTTTATTAATTATACTTTCATAGTACCTATTTGATATTATAAATCTTTATATTTTTTCTATAATTTTGATTAAAATAATTTGACTCTCTAAAAAAATTAAAATAACTTATAATTTAAAATAGAGAGAATACGTGCATGCATCATGCTTGGTTGTGGCTGGTTGTGTCTCGTGTCAGCGGATTTCCGTGAGCCCGTGTCTTTGAAACGGGAGCAGTCTGCTGGTTTAGTTTATTTTCTTTTCAGGAAGAAAACTTCTTTTGACTTTTCCTGTACGATCAGACCTCGCCTGATGAGCGGTGACCAGGGATGAAAATGGTAGACCGAATTTGTTTAGAGACACTCAGATCTGTTTGTATATGTTCGTATCTGAGTTCGAATATTTAATATCTGATACTTTATCTATATTTAAATACTCAAATCACATATTTATAATATTAATATCCAATCATATTCTATCTGTCTTCATTCACACTATCCACATTCCGATCCGAATCCATACTTAAATATCCTATCCTACCGTGAGCCTAGGTAGCTCGTACTAATAACGAAGACAAGTCAAGACAAGAATCTAACCAGATTCTCGGTGGGGGCAACACTAGTGCTTGAAGCCAGGCGTGTAAAGTTACAGGACAGAGATTGATGGCTATGGGCCTGTTTCGTTGGCTGTTCGTATCGGTACTGGTTCGTGAAAAAGTATCGTTGATTGATTTATGTGAGAGAAAAATATTATTCTAGCTAAAAATTTACTATCGTTTGCGACAAATCACAGTGAAACAAACAGGTTGTATATGTATGACACGAGCATGAAAGCTGCAATAATGGAGCTACATCAAGCAGCATGTTCGCTTGTTGGTTTCAGCCAGCCAAAATCAGCCAGCCAACAGTGTTTTCCTCTTACAACAAACCAGCACCAGCTAGTCCAAATCAGCTCAGAAACCAACCAACGAACAGACCGAAGCTCTGTATGCCACTAGTCTTTTTTTTACTGGGTCGATTATTAGAGATATGCGTCACGTGCTTGAAAGATGCTCTGATCGCGAAGCTATAAAAAGTACTACAAGTAATGTTGATTAGTCCACGGATCCATGCATGCACAGTTGCGCAAATTGATAGCCTACCACCTGATCCTATCAAAAAAATTAATACCTCATTATATAAATAGAAAGATTAGTAGTACCCCTTTGATCCAAATCTAAATCGTCTAGATAGATGATTAAATAAATAAAAGTAGGGACGGAACAATCGAATTCGCTAAAATCATATTCAGATATCACATTTTACCAAAATTTAAATTTAAATTCAAATGCGGATACGAATATTTCCGAATATGAATACAATATGGAAGTTTTGGGTTTAGATTTCTATTCGTATATTTATTCAATTCAACTCAAAATGCATATTGCATAGTAAAAGCTATATTGAGAAAAAACACAACGACTTCCGATTTGGAACGGATAGAGTAGTAGTAGGTCAAAAGCCTTGGATTGACAGTATGACACTCTTCAAACAAGCTGTCACCTCGTCCCATAAATTATGAAAAAATATTTTTAAAATATACTCTCTCCGTCCCAAAATAAATACACTTTTAACATTAAAAAAGAAGGAAGCTATGCATATTAAAAAATTATCCCATAATAAATTAGCAAAGGAATGACCGCTCCGTCACTTCGAGCACCGACCCGTCCTCACTGTCACCTCGTCCTAGAATTTTTTAGCTCCACACAAGCTGGGAACAGTCAAAAGTAGCCATGGACACACAAATTAATTTCATCACTGTCACACACATTTGCCTCGTGTGTGTGTGCGTGCGTGTGTGTGACGAGTGACGACATGCAAATTAAATTGGAGCGGCACCGTTGTCGTACCGACACCTTGCAATAGCACAGCACAACGTGTCGCAAAGGTCTTCATTAATCCTACCTAACCTATACGAGAAAGTCTAACTACTGTATCCGACTCTGGAATACTAGAGTTTCCTAAATTTGTCTAATTTATAGAGAAGAATATTCTCTCCATTTTAAATTATAGCTTGTTTTGGTTTTTTCTCTCTAACTTTAATCAAAACTAGTGTCTTTTAAAAAGTTTTTTATAGTAGGAAATAAAAAATAAAAAATATCTCTTAAAAATATTTCTACTCTACGATGGACTCGGAAATACAGTGTTGTCATTAGATGGAGAGAACTGCACACATAGACTCTTAAGTAGCTTTCTATCAATTGTTATGGGTGGATTAACAGTCCACCGCAAAGATTAAATTGAAATTCATTAGATAACATTTAACTTAAAAATAAATTAATCAACAGTGACTTACTACTTTGTATTAACTCAGTTAATTGCATCAATTTCACCCACCCTAAACAGGGAGAATATCGTAAATAATGTAAAGATCATGTCAAATAAAAAGCAATTGGGCATAAAAAATGTTTGTTGTGGAAAGAGTCATATAAATACAATATCCAAAGCGATTGTTTCCCAATCAACAATATGCTTACAGTACATGTCCTCTCCTTCAGACAAAAATCCTAAAAATAAATTACTAACAGTGCCTCATTCTCAGTGTGAACTCAGTTAATTGCATCAAATTTACCCACCCTAAGCAGAGAGAATATCATTATAAGTGAGCACGGTACATTCTTATGCCCTTTTTACCTAGAACATCACTGGAGCATGCTTGCTATCTGCTTATGTTTTTTTTTCATTTTATTAAATTCACATCTACTATCACTGTTCCTATTTCTCTCTAAAACTTAATTTGCACGTATGCCGCGTCGTGAACTGAGCACAGAGTCTGGCACCCAAGTTTGCTAAAACTGGGTTCAAAGTTTATTTGCCAAGAATCAAAAGTAAAATGACTAAACCAACCGAATAGGGCACTCAGAAACAAAGGACTCGTAGAGATCTTTCAGGCTGTCAGCTGAAATGTTGTTTGAACCATCATTGTCCTGGCCAAGAAAGTGAGTACACGTTAATATTATGAAATACTATAGATTAACATATAAAGAATAGCTATAACTATAGGTAAATAAAATCATGATAAGAAGTTGCAATTCCCCTTGAAATTAAGGTCATAATTCTTGTCCTTCTCACTAAAGAATTCAGAACCAGCAACATCCATTCCAATGATCACCTGCCACAGATAAGAGAGGATCTACCTTTCCAGATCTAGGCCTTCTTTGTTTTCCTGCATATATTGGTTGACATGGAAATTAGACTGTGAGATAAATGGATGTAGATGATTAATTTTGCAATTACCCAACACTCCTACAGTAATAAACATAGAAACAAAACAGAGCGTTCATATAGTTAGAGAACCATAATAAAGCAATAATTAGTCTATTGCCACTTTCTTTGGATAAAATGTATGTTGCCAAATTTATAATTACAGACTGATCATCTTAATTATGCTAGATAACTTAAAAAATATATACATGTAAGAATTATTGTGTGCATGGATATGACAGGTTGACAGCTGCAGAGAAAATATGGACAATTGGACATTACATGAATGTTAGGCGCAAAACCACATTCATCCCCAACATTTGGCATCTTAACCATACTTCTTTTTTATAATGTTGTGCATACATATGACAGAAGCGTTAGCGACTGCATATTCCTAGGGTACACTTAAGTTACATGATTATATTGATAAATACAGTATGTTGCTTACCTTCGGGTGGTACACCTCAACTCAACTCCCATCTTGCATCTTCATGTCCTCTTCAACGTTAGGGATGTACACAATTCATGAGTGGATACAAGAACTGTGCAGCAGTCAAGTCATCCTTCTCCCTCCAACCCATGATCTGACAACATCTACACAGTAAAGAAAATGGGTACTTGCACATCAAAAACTGACAAAATGATAATGAATTAGCTTTAGAAGAGGTACACAAAACCATACCGCACGATTCTATTGATAGACCTTTCCTGGGCTATGTCCATTACAAGCGGCCAATATTCATTTCATTTGGCCGCTTGAATATTTATTCAGAGGACCATAGGAACTGCAACTTCTCCGTTTTCACACCAAGCGATTTCCATACTTCAACCATGTAAAGGACAACAGTAAGGATTGCATCAAATCCCCTGAGCATAGCAAACCAGTCTGCTATCAAGATTTTTACTTTGCAACCAGAACTGACCATCTTATTAATATTGAACGCCTCGCGACGCCCTAAAAAAGTTTTTTTTTCGTTCAGTCATCATCAGATATTAACTGTCCTGGAAGAATTGTATCAGGCTAACAGGGCCTGAACTGAACTGAGGGAGAACAAAGATTTGTACCTGTGCCTGCGCGATGTGCATATGAATATGAGTATAGTATTGCATTGACGAGTTTGTCGGCACGAACTGGTTGGATGCGCGACACCCAGATGCCGTATTAGCACAACTCCAGCAGTCCAACCATGAAGAACGCAGGCAAGCACTTGTAGTACAGATTAGGGCATCGCGCATGTCATCGTCGTTTCTATTGTCCTTTAGTTATATCGATAGATAAAAATCAAACAAGATTCATCGCGAGCTGAGGGTGCGGTGCGGACAAAAACTCATGGTGATCAATCTTCGGCTGATAAAAAGGGATTTATTACCTGATCTATAATGAAGCGGAAGAAGGCTGAAGCTCCCCTGGTGCGGAGACCACTCCGGCGACGAAGCCGATGAAATCCATCATACTTAATTTCTTTCTGTATCCTCCTCTAAAGCTGTTGCCCTGTCTTTGATCAGCATACACGAAAACATGCAGAGAGATTGAAGAGCTTGTACGTACCAAGAGTACAAGAGGAAGCCGGGGAAGCCACGGTTGTGCTTGGCTGGCCGGTGCCTACGTTCGCCTCCACCTGGTGTTGGACTGTTGGTCGGTATCACATACATACACACAAGTTCATCGATCAGTACGTGATCGTCGAGGCTACTGGCTGCAGGCAGGCATCGTGTGTTCATGTGTCGATCGTCCATACTTACACACGTACTACAAACAAGCTACCAACGGCTCCTCGTAACGGTTGGTCAGGATGTCTCGCGTGCAGGGTTAGAGCCCCACGGTTGCGCTCGTTCGTCTGCCGGAGTTAAAAAAATCCCTTACTTGTCGAGTTTTCTAAAGCACAGGTTAATGGACCGGTCTACTCACAAGCACAAGCTGGGACCTCATGGGCTATAGGCTGGACCGGCTAATGGGCTGCAGCACTGGACTTGTCTTGGCCCATCAAGCAAGCATAGGAGATGCAGCAACATTCATATACACAAGCAAGGGAAAAAGGGGGTGTCGAAGGACCAGAACTCGAAGAACAGCGGGCTGTGGCTGGAGGCTAGCTGTGGCTAGAGATCCTCTACCTTTTCTCCTTTTTCCTTCAATTCTTGTGTCTAGAACCTTCTAAAGTCTTCTAGAGAGTCGATTTGTGCTACTATATTTGATCTGCGCGTTGGATTTGGTTGAGGTCGGTAAGAAATGGTATCGGAGCCAGTTCGATCCAGTAATCACACCGCCATGACGACGGAGGAGATGCTTGCCGAAATCCAGACGAGGTTGGAGGAGATGAATGATCAGCTGCACTGCCTCGTCAAGCCATCGACGTCCTCGTGCCATCGACCGACCTCCACCCCCATCGTCGACGTCAGCATCGAGGACCGCGAGCACGAGGTCACCACCCTCGTTGCCGCAAGCTCCAGCAGGGCGGCGACGCCCTCCTCAGCTCCTCCCACACCTTCGTCAAACCCCACGACCCTCCAGGAAGCTATCCTTGCCGTCGACATCGCCACCCCGAAACACCCACCGGCTACACGCACCAACTGTTCGATGTTGGGTCGCAACACGGGCGACCCTATTCTGGCGGCTCAAAACATCTCCCTCGTTGTCCCTGTCGCCGACCCTGACGACAGCACCGGCGTCGGCTACAACTCCGACAACTCCTTCCATGGCGACTCCGTCCTAGCGGTCTCACGGCTGTTGGTGGGCACCCCGGACATCTTCGAGAGCCCCGCTGTCGTGTTCCTCACCCGCGCGCGGGATCGAGAACCTGCTGCGCCTGGCGAACTACGCCGAGCCGTGGCTCGTGGTGCTGTACACGCCCTAGTGACGCTTCTGCCAGGCCATGGAGGCGTCCTACGTGGAGCTGGCCGAGAAGCTGGTAGGGTCTGGCATTAAGGTGGCCAAGTTCCGTGCCGACGGCGAGCAAAAGCCGTTCGCGCAGGCTGAGCTGCAATTGCAGAGCTTCCCCACTGAGCTCCTCGCCACCTCACACACCAGGTGTTCGATGCTGTGTCTCTACCAGACCTTTGGGAATGAACTTCACTGCGCCGGTGAGATTTCTGATAGACTTAGTGCATCACCTAGACATAGATCTAGCGGGTACAACCTTACATACGGGATGAAAACTTTCTAGAACATGATCTAGAGAGAGAGAGAGAGAGGAAGGAAGATGAGATGTAACCAACCATCCGCGGGCTTGGAGGAAGAGCTCGACGTAGCCATGGCGAAGGTGATGCGGTCTGGGTCGGTGGAGTCGTGGTCACGGCGTTGAGGTCGGTCGTAGTGTAGTGGTGGCGCAGAGGCGGCGGTGAAGACGTCAGTGGAGCTTCCCGTCGCTTCAACGCCTCCCTCTTAGATCGGATTAGGGTTAGGACTGTAGGTGGGAGAACGGCGGCTCAGGTGAACCTCGTGACACAGGCCCCGGCCTCCCACCTCCTTTATATTGCGCTGCGCGACGGGGGCCACCAACCATGGAACGGTTGGACGCCCCCGATCAGGGCGCGGATTAAGGCCCCGACTCAGTCGTTGGACCGAGTCGGAAGGAGATCAACCGGTTGTTTTATTCGTCCTTATCGTACAATTTCTCAGCCTTCCAATCCTATATTTTCTATGTTTCCTGTATGTCGGATGTGAGGCCTGCTCCCTTGTTTTACCGTGGCGGGTCATATTCGCCCCGTGGCATGGCTACATATGAACAGACTTTTTTTTTCTTTTTTTTTCTTTCTAACATTTTTCTCTTTTTTTGTCACATATTTATACATAATTATTTTCATATATAGTTTCATATTTATGCTAATATGTTACTATATTAACTTGTGCATCTAAGTTCTTAATATAACTTATACTTCTAATTTTACATCTAGTTATTCATCAAGTTATATATCTAAATTATACAAATTATTATAATATAAATTATCAATGTTGACTTATACCTATAAAGTTTATTGATCAAACTTATAAGTTATACAAACAAGTTATTGTTATATAAGCTATTAATATTGACTTGAACAAGTTATTATAATATAAATTATCGATGTTGACTTGTACATATAAATTTATTTAACTTATAAGTTATATAAACAAGTTACTATAATATAAGTTCTCGATGTTAACTTGTACGTATAATTTTGCTCATCTAACTTATAAATCTAACCTTTTACATGCATGCTATCTAACTTTGTCACATAATAAGTTATATGTATAAGTTATATGTATAACTTTGCCACATATTTAAGTTATGTATGCATCAAAATAGAAACTGAGTGTGGCGCTGATCGCACGTAAGTTATAGGTTGGTGCAGATTAGCTTGTGATCCAACGAAACAGGACAACAAATCTACAGTCAGCTTGTGATCCAATGTATAGAAATTCGTGTGTTTGATACTCGTGAAACACTCGATTTTGTATTGCATTTTAGGCGGTTGTTTTGGCCGTGTTGAACACCCGGTTTGCCCCCAACAAAACACCCGGTTGTTTGGCCCTAACAAAAACACCCGCACGTCAGCTAGATACCCTCAAAACGAAATTCCCTTCCTTCTATGGCATTCCGTCCGTTTTTGCTACTTACGGTGTTAAGTCAAGGTTAAAATGATCATTTTACCCCTGACAGAAAAAAAACAAAATACAGAGTTTTATTTGTCAGTTATACATTTGGAGTAATATTATTCAAATAAGTTCACACATAACAATACATAATAAGACACATAATCAAGTACACAAATATATTGTAATAAAATGAGCTTATCAAATGCATAAAAATTGCACAAACGCATTGCAATTAACCATAGGTTGACACATAAATTGTTCACAAATTCACCATAGTTTCAGTTTCACATAAATAAAGTCACACAAAAAATACGATTTCAAACATACATTGCTCTCACATACAATGAGCGAATTCAATATGCATATAAAAAATCAAAGGCTGAGCCTTCTTTTGATTCGCGTGCTCATGACAAGGCTGCTAGGAAGTCTTGTCTTGCTTCTTGTACTCATCAATGGGCTAAGTGGCACCTTCGCCTTTTTTCTTTGGAAGGCCTTAGCCTCCTCTTGATGGGTACAGCAGGTGTTCAACTTGGTTTCCCTGTGAGGTGACATTCAGATAGCATTGTCCTATACAACAACAACAACAACAACAATAAAGCCTTTAAGTCCCAAACAAGTTGGGGTAGGCTAGAGTTGAAACCCAGCAGAAGCAATCAAGGTCCAGGCACGTGAATAGCTGTCTTCCAAGCACTCCTATCTAAGGCTAAGTCTTTGGGTATATTCCATCCTTTCAAGTCTCCTTTTATTGCCTCTACCCAAATCAACTTCGGTCTTCCTCTGCCTCTCTTCACGTTACTATTCTGGCCTAGGATTCCACTACGCACCGGTGCCTCTGGAGGTCTCCGTTGGACATGTCCAAACCATCTCAACCGATGTTGGACAAGCTTCTCTTCAATTGGTGCTACCCCTAATCTATCACGTATATCATCGTTCCGAACTCGATCCCTTCTTGTATGACCGTAAATCCAACGCAACATAGCATTATCCTATATGAAGGAAAATTTCATATAGCATTTTGATAACGGCATCCTATGAGGTAAAAGACAGAACAGTAGTTGCTGGGCAACATCATAGAACAACAGCACTTTTAGATACTTAGATTTGTGAAATCAAGTTCACATTTTAGATCACAGAACAAGAGTTCACATTTTCTCTGAAATCAAGTTCACATAACAACAGCCGAAATAGGTCTAAAATCAGGTTCAGAGAACAATAGCTACAGTTCTGAAATCAAGTTCATTTGAGAGAAAATAGTTTCACATTTTATCTAGGTAGCCATAACTGCAAGAAATAGGACCATGTAAAATTCACCATGCTAAGTAACATAACTTTATTGTCTGGAAAGGTAAAATAGCAAGTAACACTTCATGGCAGCAACAGACATGGTAAAATTCTTAGCTAACTAACAGGAATATTACTGAAAAGAAAACAGCAAGTAAAATTCACCATGCTAGAGTTTTACAAACACTGGTAAGCACTCCTGCACACTCAATTGTCAGCAGCATTTTCAGAACTGCAACGGCATGCATTTTTTCTGAAATAATAGGCAACAGTTGTCCGTCATGCAGTTTTCTGAGAAATAGATAAACTTGTCTAGAACAACATGGTCACAGACATGCCGTACTAACTCCTCAAACATAGTTTCGTAATGGCCCGATGCAAATTTTAGAAAATCATCTACATCAAGATATCAGGTGAACTGTGAATCGTACAGAACTGTAAATCTACGAGCTTCTATTTGATGTGCACTGCTTTTTACATAATGAATGGAGAACCTTACAACGCGAGCAGCTGGAGGCGTCATTCGCGCCGGGCTGCCCCTCCGTGTCGCTGGAAAGGTCGGCCGCGCCGGGCTCCTCCTCCGCGCCGCTGGAAAGGCCGCGATGGCCGCTGCAAAGGGCGGGATGGGCGCGGGAGGGGCCGCCTGTTGCCGCGCCGGGCTGGCCGCGCCGGACCAACCCCGGTCGCGCGCGTTGGACCAGGCGGGCGGCGGCGCCTCCCCCTCGCGAAGGACGCCGGCCGAGGATGGCAGGGGGGCCGTCCAGTCGTGGATTCGCGGATCCGGCGGCAGACACGCCGGCTGCGGCCCCTAGCCGGCAGCGGCGGCGCCCTCCTCCATAGGGCCTTTTTCCCCCGCTCGGTCAAAGCAGCGCTCGGTCGTGCTCTGTTTTTCCCGGTCGGATGCGGTAGAAGCAGGGCATAGCAGAAGGGCAATGTAGACATTTCGCGTAGCTATCAGTGGGGAGACTAAGGCCCCGTTTGGCATGGCTCCAACTTTGGGTGGAGCTGCTCCACTTCAGAACTCCAGGTGGAGCCAGCTTTGGGTGGAGTTGGAACTGTGTGATGGAGGTGTTTGACTATGAGGATGTCCCTAGCTCCAAAAAAAAAAAAATGAGGAGTTTGAGAGTAGATTGTCATTCTTGCTCTGCTTATGTGGGTCCCACTGTCAATGACTAATCTATTTTCTTTTTTTCCTCTACTCTTTTCCTCTCCGTTTCGTCTCTGTCAGTGGCTCGACGGCGTCCATGAGGTCCCGAAGCCGGAGGCAGCCCTCCAACTCGCTGTCGACGGCGACCGCGGGCACGCCGCGCTCAGCGGCGAAGGCGCGCACCTTCTCGACGCGCAGGCCTCGGTGACGATCACCCGCGCCGCCGCCTGGCGGTGGATCTCGTGCGGGAGGACACCTCCGGGAGCTGCTCGAAATAGTAGACCTCATGGTGTCTCTGAGAACCCACAGAGAAGAAAATCGGGGTGGGGGAGAGCTCTGGTGAGGAGATCGAGAGCTCGGTCGTTCGCTCGGCCATGGCGGCCGTGGTGGTGATTGGAGCGCTGGAGAGAGGTAGAGGGCTCAGAGAGGGCAGAGGCGGCGGCGGCATGCTACTGTGGAGCTCAGGCGTGCTTTTGTAAGGTGAGGCGAGGGGGAGGGCTCGGTCGCAGAGGAGCTCGGTGGCCACCCATGGCGGCAGGGGAGGAAGACGACGGCGCGGGAGGGAGGGAGTCACTGCGCGGGGGGCTCGGGAGAAATAGAATCGAACCGTTTTTCTGTGTAATCAGTGGCAGTGGTGGGTAATTTCCCATCAACTCCACAAGGAGGTTCATATTGAGTGGTTTTGGAGCTGCAAAAGAGGTGCTCCAAAACTTCACCTCTATTTGTACTACACTTCCATGGAGTCGGCAGCTCCATAGAGTTTCGGAGTTGGGGTATTTTGCTGGATTTTTTTATGAAGTTACTGGAGTTTAAGAGTGGAGCCATGCCAAACAAGCCCTAACTGAGTACTGCAACAGAAAGCTAGAAAATTTCGTTTCGGTTAAAAAAAATAGACCATATAATAAAGATGTTTTTTTCTAGGGCTATAAAAAAGCTCATATATCATAGGTCTTGGCCAGCTCGTATATTCATTTGCTGCAGCTTTTCGGCCCACGCCCACTATAGGCTTTTGTGGACTGTATAACGTAAACTAGCCCTGGCACGATCAAACAGACGCGTGGGCCGACGGATTGCAGATTTGCATTCCATTTCTCCCTAGTCACGGGTACGGTTGGTTCGTGTCGAATTGTATACCAAGCCAAAATTTGTCTATAATCAGACCATAGTTAAATTTGGGTCAATTACAGGATTTATTTAGATTGAGTCAAACCATACGGCCAAAGTTACATTGCCTGTGACTATGACATATGAACCAATGTGTCAATAAAAATTATGACAATAAAGTACCCCCGTCCATAAAAAAGAGTCATTCTCGCTTTTTAAAAAGTCAACATGCTTTTAACTTTGACCAAATATATTTAATAAAATATTAATATTTATGTTACATAATTAGTATCATTAGGTCGATCATTGAATATATTTTTATAATAAACATTTTTGGAGATATAAATGTTGCACACATTTTCTATGAACCAAGGCCTTGTTTAGTTTACATCAAAATTCCAAGTTTTTTCACTCTCTCTCCATCACATCAATTTTTGGACGCTTGCATGGAGTATTAAATATAGATAAAAAAAATAACTAATTACACAGTTTAGTTAAAAATCACGAGATGAATCTTTTGAGCCTAGTTGGTCCACGATTGGACAATATTTGCCAAATAAAACGAAAGTGGTACTATTCATCAGGTTGAAAAAACTTTCGATCTAAACAAGGCCCAAGTCAAATAAAGTTGAGAAAGTTTGACCAGCATGATTCCCATAGCGACTCTTTTTTAGGGACGGAGGTAATATAAGCGAAGACAACGCGATGGCAACCAACTGAGGCCTAGTTGATGATTAATTTCTGGGACTTAGGGTTGGAGGTGCGACGACAGTTGTAGCTTGTAGGAGGCAAACACGAACGGTCTTTGAGTTTGCATCCGCGGTAGCATGTGGCGTCACCATGATGCTCACGCGCATGTTCATGGAATTTAAATAGAATTCAAATGAAACATGTTAGAATTTCTAAACTGAAATTTTGACCCCTTTGCTACCCCTTGTGAAAGTCCTGTAGGATATCTTAGCGACCACGTGCATCCATTTTTCAACTGATTATAAACCCATACAAGCATCATACTAAATAAATATAATTGATACTATAGTTTGGATACATGCTCTCTAGGCTAAATCAAAATAAGCATCAGTGTTCTTGTAGCAGCAAAGTTGGCGAAACTTCAATCCACAAACACCCTTGACCGTAGACAAAGCTAACTATCACAATAATAAGTCCAAAAGTCTGTACATCATAAGATATGTGCACCATAAAAGCCATGGTCAACAATAATAAGTTAATGAAAAGAAAAAAAAGGAGGAATCTATCTGGTGACCCTATCAGTTTAGCTGCATTGTGCAAGTGTAACAGTAAATCATGCACTCATCTTCACCCTCTAGTCCACATAACATCTCACCTCCCAACTTGTCTTAAATCATCCTCAATTTTCTTTAAGCGACGAGACAACCTCGCACACATGTATTATGCAGTTGTTACTTCGCTTGATCCTATCTATGACCATGTTAGTGTTGACTATATGAAGTGACACTTGCGTTGATACTAAGTATGATCAAGTAAGATGTGGTTACATGACACGTCAAAATCACTTGAATTTCTACATAATTTGGGTCATAAAGCATGAACTAATTATACTCCCTCCATCCAAAAATGCAATTATAGCATAGTAGTAGTTTAAAAGTATATTGAGTAATTATAAGTAAAAAACATTGATATCATTATATTTGTCGTGAGATATATTTTTATACTATACTTATTTGTTTCGTAAACACTAATATTTTTACTTATATATTTGGTCAACCAAGAATACGTCTAGAATTACATTTGTTTGTGGACACAGGCATTAATATACAATGACAACATCTACTAGCGAGTAAACAACATAATTTAAAAAAAATTATAAAATTGGTTTCATATTTTTCGAAGCTTTCTAAGATCAAACTAGATTTTAGAGTTTGTAAATACACATTTTTTTAAAAGTACTCTCTTTGTTCTAAATTATAAGACGTTTTGGCTTTTTTAGATACATTGCTTTTATTATGTATCTAGACATAATTGTATATATAAGTGCATAACAAAAATTACGTATCTAGAAAAACAAAAATGTCTTATAATTTGGAACGGATGGAGTATCAAAATTTTAAAATAATCATAGTCTGATTTACCCCTAACTATCAACCTAGTACGACTAATCCCCTCATGTATGGCATAACATCATGTAAGACGGAGGATGTGGCGCCACACATGCTACAACCGTTAGTTAAACCGTTGATGATGAAGAAAAAACAACGCTTTAATTAAAGATTATAAGAGCGAGCAACATCCTTTTTATAGGTAAGAGAGGAAAATCAAACTTTGATATGACAAATAATAGTTGAAGGTGTAAAAGGACTTTTTCCCGGGGGTGTTTGGATCCTTTCGTTTAGAGGAATTGAAATCTATTTAATAAATTAGGCTACTTGGCTTAGAATTTGACATTCCACCACTTTTCAAAGTTCACATATAAGCCTATATCAAATTCATAGGGTGGGAGATGGAAATTTATTCTATAGATCATCATTCTATGTATCTACTTTGCAACTTATAACACGCTCTTCAACTCTCTCCCCTACGGTAGAAATGCAACACATAACCATCTCTCGTATAACCAATAATAATATACAAATATATAATCCATATAAACCATTCTAGCTTAATTAACATATGTCTAAATTAGGATTACTAAAATGAATTTAATTCCAAGGATCCAAGCGGGCCTGCAAAATTCATGTAGTTATTAGTTTGGGCGTGTGGGCCGATCGTTCAAGCTAATGGAGAAGATCGACTAGTAGCCCCTGCGGATGGGCCGCGAAACTCACCTGAGGCTGGCAACCCAAGAAGGCCCCCGCCGCGGCGGCCGTCGCCCATCGCCCATCGCCCAAAACGACGCACGCGCACATCCACTATCCCCGGTTCAGTCTCGCCTCCTTCCTCCCCTCTCCTTCCCACAATCGCACGCCACTGCCGCAGAAATCCCCACCCAAATTCCCGTCTTCCCCCGATCGCCGCTCTTCTCGCTGCTCGTAAACCCTAGACCAGCCGTATCTCCGCCGGTGTTCGCCCGTGCGCTGTCGTGCCCGCGCTGCCCCCGTCGGCGGCCCGCGGCGCCGCGAGCCAAAACCCTAGCCGCCGCCTCCAGATCCCGATTCCGCAGGGAAGCGGGAGAGGGAGGGAGGGCCGCCCCGCCGCAGATGGAGCCCGCGGGGGCGCGCAAGGAGTGGCGCGCCGTCCCCGACTCCTCGCTCCGCTCCAATGGCGCCGAGGTAGGCCCGCGTCGACGCTCCCCCGACAGCACAAAACCCTCACTCCTCCCACCACCACCGTCCGTACCCACTACCCAACTCACTCCCTGCTGTTGCTTCGTGTTCAGGATGCAGCGGAGCACGGGAAGCTGGGGCAGCAGGAGGACCGAGCTATCTACGAGGTGCGTGCGTCCCTTGCCTGCTTGCTCTCGCGACGCGCAAAATGCAGCCTTTTTTTCTCTCTCTTCAGCATCTCTTGCTGCGGGTTGGTTCCCCCCGTGGGCGCGTTGGGGATGATCGCTTTCGGCGCTGTGCGTGCAGGAAGGGGCAGGTGGACTGGAGGACTTCTGCGCCATCACCATTGATGGGAGTGGAGGGCTCAGCGAGGACATCCTCCAGCAGCGCCTGCAGAGCCTCTCGCGGCAGCGGGAGGAGCTGCAGCAGGTCGAGATTGTGCTGCGTGCGCAGGCCATCGCGCACCCGCAGATCATCGAGGCACAACAAAGCTTCCAGGCTGCTGCCAAGGAGCATGCCGCAGCTGTGGCAAAGATCAAGGTTGTTCCTTCTGCTTTGAACTCAGTGTTTCTCTACTACCAGTACCTAGCTCAAATAAGAGTGTGCTTCACTTGCCAGTAGTTGGAGATGACTTGGCTAGTAGTACTGTTGGTTTTCCATATTTTGACTTTTCTGAAGGGGCTGGATGGCCAAGCACCTTTCACTGGTTGAATTGTAGTTTTGACATTGAAACGGCTGAACCCATGTCATGCTGGTGGAGACTGTAGCTCTGTTGGCATCCTTGTGCTTTGTAACATGTATGCTGATGGACAAATAATTTGATTAGCGGTTAATGCTCAGCACACTTAAATGATGCATTGTTCTCAGTTCTTTTTTGTCTGTATAATGATAAGACACAGGGTAGCTTCTATAAAACCTCTCTACTATTATTGTTCTGATTTCATGTTCTTGCTGCTTACATTGCTTAGTTCAGTTCATCCAATTACCCTGGGATTGTCTGGTCCTTATTTGAAAATAATTTTGATGTTTGGATTGAACAGGAGCAACTGCATGAGCGGGAGCAGTACATTCTTGAACTAGAAATGAAACTCAATGACAAGGATAGAGAACTAAATGCTCTGAAGATCGATCATCAAACGGTTAGTGTTCTTAATTTTATGTTTTGCAATCTTCGTGGTAAGAGGAAATGAAAAATGTCTGTCATCTTTTTTGTTTCTTTTTTTAATCAGGTGTGGGCAAATCAAGATCTTATTAGAGAACAGACCAAAGAGCTGGCAACTGTCAGGTACTATACGTAACTTCTGCAAGTAATTGGTATGGTACCAGATTTCACTACTTGGAATAGTTTTTCATGGAGTCAAATCTTTAAAATTCTATTTGACATTCAAGTTTCCGGGGACGTATGTGCTGTGGACTTGTTAAGTTGCTCTGACGGGCTCACGGAATTGTGCACAATGAGGAAACTGTTGATTTACTTACTCGTAGCTATTCACTATCAGCAGCTTGTTTGTCATGGCTGGGCCTATTGGGCTCCTTTCGGCAGTGTGCCCATTAGTGTTAGGGTTAATTAGAGGTATCTTGCTTAGGGGTCAAGTAAACCTCTCTATACAAGGGAGAGAGGGGAGGAGATATATCCATCTAATCAAGCAAGAAGAAATAGATCTATTATTCCATTCCACTTCTCCTATCCCTGCCCTTATGGTCCGGCTGCTGCTTATCGGCTGGCTGATGTCAGGCTGCTTGGGTTAGGGCCATCTAGATCAACATCCATAACATTGTTGCAATTAAAATGTATGCTGAGTGTTTCTAATTTCCTGCAGAAGGGAACGTGACAACTCTGAAGCTGAAAGGGCCCAACATCTTAAACAAATTCATGAGCTCCAAGAACATCTGCGGGAAAAAGAAAGCCAGTTCCTTGCATTAGAGGAACAGGTATTCTTTGCTAGTTATTTCTGTTCCACTTTTTATATAGTACATGTCATGTCTCTATGCTTACACTGTCACTACATTAGCATTTTTCCTCAAACTGGACACTCTCTCTGATAAGTGTACTGTCCTGGTTTGCTTGATCTCTCTGGCAGTAGTTTGCATACCTTTCAATTTTCAAATCACTGGCATGCTAGCTGCCTGAAATGGATGCACCGTTCACTCGTTCAGTAATATCCTGATAATATGTGCCGAGTTACATACAATATGCAGCATTTCCAGGCCCATTCTGGTTGCACATCTCTAAATTATGTTGTTATATTTGCTCTCTTGCCACAAGTGAAAATCAAGCTGTGGGCGAGTGTTAGCCTGTGTTTTTTTTGTGTGTGTTGTAACCTTGTGTTCTTAATGTAATGGTTTACAGCTCTCCAGCATATTCGAGAAAAAAAGGATCTTAGGCTGTGGCCTATGGCACTGTTTGTTTTAGTTTTCTGTACTGATCCCTGAGTATTGAAAATGTCATTTGCTCTGTTTCAAAGGCATTGCCTGGACGAACCCAGCTTGCCTTGGGGATCTAGTTACTCCTTGTCGCGTTGGAGATAAGGCGTACCCAGGTTGCCTTGTTGCCTTTGAAACCATGGCCATTTGGTTATAGGAGAGTTTCTTCTTGAATACTCAGCGTTGTTGGATGATTTCTTTCTTAAATTAATGATGATCGAAGTGTTGTTAGCATTCTAAATTCAGCTGCTTATGGATAGCCACATTATTGTTTCCAGCATAGGGCTGCTCAAGACAACATTCTTTACAAAGATGAGCAGTTGAGGGAAGCCCATGCTTGGGTTTCTCAAGTTCGAGAAATGGATGCTTTGCAATCTCAATCCCTACAAGTTGAGTTACGTGAGCGCATGGAGCAATTTAATCAATATTGGATTAGCTTCCAGCAGCAGGTAAATTTAATCAATATTGGATTAGCTTCCTTTATTACACTAGTTTTTGTTATATCCCCTTCTGTTAGACTAGAATTTCACTTCCTCGTGTTTTTCCACAGTATGCTGAAATGCAGCGGAGCCTTCTCCATACAATACAACAACTCCAGCAAGAATTAGCTGAGGCAAGGGAACGGTCTGGTGCACAAACAGATGGTCCGCAAGTTTCTCGGGAGGGGTCAGCTGAATCATCACATGTTCAAAGCATAGCAAACAGCGTGGCTTCAAATGGTAGCGCAACTGCAGATGCGAACCAGCAATTGTTGAAAAATAATGGAAGTGTGGATGTCTCTGTTAAGGTATTACTCCCTCCATTCAGTTTTACCCGGCGTGAGGGCCTCTATTCCACATACCAAGACACGTATTAATTCAGCGCTAGTAAACTCCGTGCCAAAAAACCTGCATGTCTCTTGGCCTATCTGCTGCACGCCTTTTCCACTTCCAAAAAAACTCAGCCAATCTTCTCTCGTTCAGCATGCCTCGGAACTGCATGTCGCTTAGTTTTTTTTTAATAATGCATCGTAGTAATGACATTGGCCCCCCTCAAAACTGCACCACGCCTCCTATTGTGGTCAAACTAGAAAAAGCTTGAGCGCCTGGTATATGGGAACGGAGGGAGTAAGTTATTTCAGTAAGCAATTTATTTATCTGTCAATGGGAGGGGAAAATTGAATACTGTCACTGTTGTTTGGGTGACTTAATCGTTGTCCGCTGCAATCATGATGTCTTCTTTTTTTGTTTTATTATTGCAGTTCCTCCATGGCTATTTCAGTACCTTCTGTCCTTACTTTTGCTTTACCTGCTTTCTAAATCTTCATGTTTCAATTACTAGTTTTGCAGCAACTTATGCATTTTATGACAATAACATACCATTTGGTAGAACATACTTACGAGATGTGTAACAATTTTTTTTTTCAGGGCAATAATGCCTCAGCTGTACCTGTTCCATCTCTACTGGGAATAGGTGGTCCGGCTGCGCATATTGCTGCGATGCATTCTTTTATGATTCATCCTCAAGGCATTCCTCAACCTTTAGCATCACCCAACTCTGCCGTTCCTCAGTTTGGCAGTTTTCAGTCGCAGTCTATGATTCAACCAAACTCACATTGGCCAAATCAGCAGGTAAATTACTTTCTTGATGAAGTACTTCACACATTATAACATGCAGTGCCCATTCTAAGTTTGGAATTAATCTGTTCTTGTTTAGGAAGTACAAAATGTCTCACAACCGCAAGCTGAAACAAACTATCAGACATCCCAATCAGACCAGACTGCATTACAACAAGGCTCTATTAATACTGATGATCTGTCCTCAAAGCCAAGCCAGGGTATCCATCCAGACCATCATAATGCTCATGGGAAACAACAGCAGAGCCCTGCAAGTGCACCTACCGAATCAACTCATGAACTAACAGTTAGTCCATTTTATATTTGTTTTTTCTGTAACTTGGAATCAATTCACGAACTTATGGTTATTCCCTGTTACTTTTTTGTTTTTAAAAAACACAGGTTGTTGAAACGAATGTAGCTGAACTTGTAGCTTATGATGAGCAGCAAAAAGCCTTAAAAGAACAGGATTCATCGTCAAATATGAACAGCCATATTGGAAGAGTTGAGCATCAAGAGCAGAATACTGAATCAAAGGTTTCTATGGCACTGTGTCTCTTGTACAGTTTTTCGTTCTATGTGAGTGTCTCACATTTTGTTCGCTCTTTTTAAAACCAGGATGAAAGAGCTGCATCTGACAAGCAGCCTGAGCCTGTATCTAGACAGCATAAACCTTCGAACTTTCCTCCGTCAACTACCCAGATTCACTTGAAAAACAGTGCAACAGAGAATCCTAATGCTGTAAATCAGGTTGATACAATGAAATCAGTTGCCAGTGGTTTTGGTTCACAATTACCTCGTGTACCAAAGGAACCTGCTCACCTAGATGAGAGATCTCTATTGACTTTCATTGTACGTGCAGTTCCTGCTGGACCTGAGGGTGGAATCAGGATTAGTTCAACTGTGAGTTATTTTTCATCCACGTTAAGATGCTATATGGTAGAGAATAAGTTCTGATTCATGTGCAATTTTTCTCTCAGCTGCCAAATAGGCTTGGGAAAATGTTGGCTCCTCTTCACTGGCATGACTATAAGAAGCAATATGGGAAGCTTGATGATTTTGTGGCTAGTCATCCAGAGGTTTACTTGAACTTAGCAATTTAGTCAATCTGTAGATACTAGATCGTTTGTGTTGCTGACAAGCTAATTGCCATGCAGCTGTTTGTGATTGAGGGAGACTTCATTCACCTTCGTGAAGGAGCACAACAGATCATTTCTGCTACTACAGCTGCTGCAAAAATAGCTGCTGCTACAGCATCTTCTGCCCCTTACTCATCCTTACTGCCTTCTGTTGCCGTTACTCCTGTGGCACAAAACACTCGGCAAAAGAGGGGGCCTGCAGTTGATTCCAGATCATCAAATGCAATTCCCTCTGGAAATGGCTACACAGATCAATTTAACATCATTCAGGGGGTTAGTGACGTAACAATTTCAGGCAAAGTAAGAAACACCCAAGATAATGGCTTCTTAGATGAAGTTCGAACTGGGCAGCCATCTATGCTCACAGCTGCTGCCAATGGTGCAAGACACGACAAAGGTGCAAATAATATCAGACATGGTTATGCAGGAAAACAACAGGGGAGGTATGTTTCCATTCCTCATGTGTTGTCAATGCTGACACATGTTTTTAGGATGCTGACAGCAGTGCAAATCTTTTATATTCCAGGTCAACTGGGGCGGCATACCTTTCCAGAAGATGAAGTAGCTTTCACTGGGTACATGGACCATATTCTTTTGATGGCCTTCTATACCCTGCATGATGTTTGCACTTTGACTTTCCAAATTAACCTGCTTCATTTTTTTTTGACTGATTTGATGGCCTTAACTTATCGAAGACTTTGAGTTAGCTTATGGTAGTATCACATTACAGTATTATGTAGTTGGTGTTTTGGAATACTCCCTCTCTCGGCCTGTCCTGAAATATAAGGCATGCACTAGCACTATTTCATCTAACTTTGTTATCTTTGACCAACAATTAGTCTAATCATATGACAAGTTTATACTACTAAAGTGATTACAGTGGATTTGTATTTAGAAATACTTTCTAATGATCAAAATTTTATTTTATTGACATAAATTACATAATACAAGAGATTAGTGGTCAAAGTGTGATCTTGAAGATTGCCAAGTCAAATTGCGCCTTATCATTTGGGACGGAGTACTTGGTTCTACACCATTTAAAAAAAAAAATCTTTGCAATTTTTCTAGGCCAGTCTGTCTTACTTGCTTTGCTATATCATATTACAAAATGTCTTGCATGAAGGCTAAAAATAGTTTGCATATTTGCAACATCTTACTGGCCTTGCCTAATCGTATTATCATGTTTGTCATACTCCATTCCAAACTGTAAGTCGTTTTGGCTTTTCTATATACATAGTAGTATGTATCTAGACATAATGTATATCTAGGCGCATAGCAAAAGCTATGTATCTAGAAAAGCCAGAATAACTTGGAATGGAGGGATTAGCTGATAGATGTTTGCATTTTGCAATATCAACTGGTCTTGCATCTTCATCAAAGATACTGCTGGTACAGTAGATGTATACTACCACTCAAGCCTGCATCAAGCTGAGTTACATCACTATTTTGCTTGTAGATGCAATTGGTTTTTGAGGGTGGTGACACGGATGGACACCATACAAGTGGCAATGTTTTGGCTTCGAAATGGTCGATGCTGAAGATGACCTAGATTAAAATTATGCTAGATTTATTTTCTTTTGCACCATTGCTCTTCACAGCGCCTGTATGGGGGCCTCTTGTTTTGGCAAAGCTGTACTGATATCCCTAGCCCAAGAATCAGAAGCCTGCTGAAGTTTTGCGATTACATAGCTCATGTGTGCTTGTATTGTCGTGCACTTGGAATGATGTGAATGTTACAGCGAATGTCCGTCACCGTGATGTCACTGGGAAATGTACTAACATGTTGGGCTCACGAGCTGTGGCATGGTCAGTCCAAAGTTTGGTATCAGCATTGACGTTTTTCACACATGGCTGAGAATAACCAGGCTGTATGGTCGAGCTGGACATACGGCCCTAAGCGTCACCTGAACATACGGTAAGTGCAACAACAGGAGCCTTGAGTACCTAATTATGGGCGTTGAGACAAAACCCACTGATCTACTCAGGGAGTGTTCGACTGTCATTATAAGTCGGTTTATAAGCTATGATATAGTATTTTTCTTTTTTAATAAATTAGCCATACAAATCAGCATAAGTGGCTTTATGAGGAGCCATTTAAAATTTTTTCTAATGTAGGAGTTATTTAAAATTTTCCCTCGGCCTCGCTCGTTTTCCCTCCCATTCTTGCTCGGATGTCGGATCTTTGCTTGTGCTCTCCCACCTAAGCGCTCTCCATTGCACAGCTGGCCTCATGTGAACTGGCCTATTCTTTTCCTGTTGGCTAAGCCCTTTTGGTAGAGCTCCTGTCTATGTCGGCTCCTGCATTATAGCGGAACTGTAGTCGGAGCAGGGGGAGAGAAAAAAAAAAGGCTCCACCGACTATAGGAGAGAGGGAGAAAAAGAGGTCATATGAACAGTGCTATATAAACAATAGCGACGTCAGAGAAGCTGGAGCCGATGGAAGCTCTACCAAATGGGGCCTAAACTTAGGCTCCTGACCTTAGCCGCTCTCTTGGTTGGGCTTCGTCCTTCCCGTAACCTCCATTGTCGCGGCCTCCCTCCGCTTGAACTTCGCTCTCATGGGTCATCGCCATTGCTGTCGTCTCCTTCGTGGCAGACCTACCTGAGCTCCACCTCCTCACTAGATCTCTACCCAAGCTTCGCCCTCCTGTCGCCTCCATCGTCTCACTGTAGTTGCGTCCTCCTCGGTGGCGGAATCACTTGTCCTTGGCGCCGTCTTGCCTGACGTTAGCCTCCCCATCGCCTCCTCTGCCTGCCCACCTCTAACTCCCCGACCACCTCCTACCAGAGTTCGGCCTCTTCCTCAAGCAGGTGAGCATGTGACACACCAGCGCCCCCATCTTGCATACGTTAGCAGGCATGCGCCACCACTAGCCCCTACTGCCTCTTGAGTGCGCCGCCATTGCCTCTTGTCTTTCTTTTCGAGTAGCGTGGCAACTTTGGCAGGTGTGCGCCGTCGTTGGACCCTCTACTCTCCTATGTGTTTTGATAAAAAAAATGATGAAACTTGCTGGGCATCCGGGGAAACTGGGCACATGTTTATGCAAAAATGATGGAATTTTATATGCTCTTAGGACATTGGCATGCGCAATTATGTTTAATTCTAATTTTGGTTGATGCATTTGGGTTGCACACTGACGAACTACTCTTTTCAACCGAGATAATTGGATTGTGCAATGATGAACTACTGTTTTTGATTTATGCTGACTATATTGTTCTTATAGATAGCATACAAGGCTCTCCACCATGGACCATCGTCAATCCCAGGGTGCGGCCTGGTGTGGAAGGCATCAAGATCTTCCTCTGGCTAGTGTTATGGAGAAAACACTGGACGTCGGACCACACGCAACGGCATGGTCTAAAAGCGGCAGAGCTCTGCTACTTGTGCGACCAGGAACTGGAGACAATCGACCACCTAGTTGCATCATGCTCTTTCTCACGGCAGATCTGGTGGGGCATTCTCTCAACACGTGGGCAATCCATGCCACATGGAGTCGCCGGGCAGATGGTCCTTGACTGGTGGAAGGCTTGGCCTGCGATCTAGGTTGGAAACAGAAGGCGTGGAGCCGACTCCCTGTTCACCCTGGTAGCTTGGAATGGGGGATGTTTCCGAGGCACGACGACATGGCCCCGTTCACGTGCCCTTAAACCCGGCTTGATTCGTTTCTTTTTCATCTGGAACATTGTTTTTCTCTCATAAATTCATCCAGATTCCTTTAGATTTCTCCAAATTCCTCCAAGCGAACGGGCAAGCTCGCTCGAATCAGGAATGAGGTAGGTTGTTTGTTATTACATGAGTAATAGACCTAAGATGCTAAGTACACTAGGGCGGCTCGGTCGTCATCCTAACCCCTGTAGGGTGCTCGACGATGGTGTCGTTGTAGCTTCAAACCTCTTCTATCTTAAATGAATGATACACAAACCTATTATGTATTCGAGAAAAAAGATGGATGATATTTTAATAGAGTTTTCTATTGAAATGTGCAAACCTTAAATGAAATTTCTAGTATATTTTGAATCTTACTAGATACTTGACATAACGGTAATGATAGGATGCGGGTGTCCGTCCCTCTAGACGTCCCACACCCGCACTCCGCTTGCTGCTTCAGAGCGCGCCTGCACTCCGCCTCTATATCTCCACAGAAAAAGACAGAGCCGCTCGTCTTCTCAAGGTAGCTGCGCAGGGCCACTCACCCGCCCGCCGCGGCCTTCTCTAGCGCCGCGGCGCCACATCTGCGCCCCATCCCTGGCTGCTCCACGTTCCGCGCCATCATCTCGCGCCGCGCCCCCATCCGCCTCGCTCATCGCGGAAGGTGAGGCATGCGCCAGCGCCTAGGGAGGCCTGCGCTTGGGGAGTCCTAAGGAGGCCTGCGCCTGCAGCCCCATCAACCTCGTTCGATAGCAGAAAGAGGAGGCCTGCGCCTGCACTTGCGCCTGGGTGTATGCTGGGCCGTTGACACCCCCTTGACTAGCGTATGTTGTAAGCGTATGTTTCAAGTGTTTCAGATATTTCAAAGGTATGTTGCAAGTGTTTCGTATGAATGTTGCAAAAGTAGATCGTGATGTGGCATATGTTGTAATGGCTCTATATGTATGTTGCAAGAGACTGTTTCAAATGTTTCATCTGTTTTTTCAAACATATGCTGCAAGTGTGTTTATTTAATTGTTGTATATGTTTCACACATATGTTGCAAGTGTTTTATCTATATGTTGCATATGTTTTGCATTGGCTTTTCGAATGTTTTTTGCAAATGTTTTAGAAGTATATTTCAAGTGTTTTATCTGTCTTCAGAAGTATGTTGCAAATATTTCATCTGGATGTTTCAAAGATCAGGTGTTGCATATGTTGCAATGACGCTGATGGTTGGCGGACAGCGGCCTGCCACAGGGCTTCGGCTCCTACCTTGCGCGGCGTACCTCGCCCTCTCCTATCCTCTCCTCTCCCTCTCCTCCCACTATCTCGCCGCGACAGTTCGAGCTCAGTAGGAAAACCCTACCCGACGAGCACGCAGACGACAGCGGTGGTGCTGGCCCCGGGTGGGTCGATGACGGCGTGATGCCCGCGTGATGGCCCCAGAGCAATACACGGGAAACCAGCAGCGCGTCGAGACGTGGACGTCCGGCAGGACGTTCGGACGCTGGTAACGCCCCGTGACATAATTATTCATATCCATACAGTATGTGTAAAGTAACGAAGCACTCTAAAAATAAAATACGCTCAAAAGCTCTCCAATTGAAAGGCAACGATATATGCAAATCAAAGCTTTCGAAGGTGCGCGACAGGAGCGAGGGCTTTCTTCCAGCGTTCATGGCTCACGCACTCACGCGGCGGAGAAGTGACCCGCACCCGCTTGTTGACGCGCTCGTTGACGCAAACACGGTGGAGTACAGCTTTTGAGCAGGAGCAGTACACACCAATTCCGCCTCTTTCTCTTCCGTCCCCTTTCCGCTCACTCACTAGTACTAGCCCACCTTCTCGCACTCCTCTCGCTTCTCACGGCGAGAAAGAATCACCATCCCAAGAAGGCCGCCCATGGTCTAAAAAAAAAAGGCCGCCCATGGCTGAGTCACTGCTTCTCCCCTGGGTGCAAGGCTTGGTCGGCAAGGCGGCCGACGCGCTGGTCCAGAGGGTCACCAGCATGTGGGGCGTCGATACCTATCGCCGCAAGCTGGAGCGACAGCTGGTGTACGTGCGGTCCTTACTAGCTGACGCCGAGGAGAAGGCCGAGGCGAAGACTGAGGCTGGCCGCGCCGTCAAGGCGTGGATGAAGAAGCTCAAGGCTGCCGGGTACGAGGCCGACGACGTCCTCGACGACTTCCGCTACGAAGCTCTGCACCGGGAGGCTCAGGCCGGGGAGTCAACGGCACGCAAGGTACTGTATTTCTCGCGGGATCGACTTGTGTTCCATCATAAGGCGAGCAGGGATCTCAAGGACGTACTCGACAAGATTGACGAGCTGCTGGCGGAGATGAACACTTTTGGTCTGCTGCAGCGCGCGGAGGCGCCACAAGTTCTGTATCGGCAAACATACTCTGCAATGGATGAGTCTATGGAGATCTTTGGCAGAGACGATGACAAGGAGGTGGTGGTTAATAAGTTGCTGAACCAGCAAAATCAGCATTATTATGTGCAGGTGCTGCCCATCATTGGAATGGGTGGTTTGGGCAAGACCACTCTAGCCAAGATGGTGTACAATGACCCCAGGGTTCAAAATCACTTTGACTTGAAGATGTGGTACTGTGTGTCTGACAACTTTGAAGCCACAGCTATCGTTAGATCTGTCATCAAATTGGCTACAGATGGAAGGTGTGACCTGGCTAATAACATTGAGTTGCTGAGAAGAAAACTGCAGGAAGTCATTGGCCAGAAAAGGTTCCTGCTGGTTCTTGACGATGTGTGGAATGAAGAGCAAAGCAAGTGGGAAGACGACCTGAAGCCTTTACTGTGTTCGTCTAATGGTGGATCAGGAAGCATGATAGTTGTCACAAGTCGAAGCCAACAAGTGGCCTCTATAATGGGTACCCTTGCACCCCATGAGCTAAAATGCCTGGGTGAAGATGATTCTTGGACATTGTTCTCAAACAAAGCATTCAGTAATGGACTACAAGAGCAACCAGAGTTTTTCACAGTTGGTAGACGCATTGTCAACAAGTGCAAGGGACTGCCTCTTGCTCTCAAGGCAATGGGAGGCTTGATGAGCTCAAAACCAAGAGTGCAGCAATGGGAGGACATTGCCAAAAGAAATTTGGGCGGGGCCAAAGATGAAGTGTTGTCCATACTAAAATTGAGCTACAGGAACTTGTCATCTGAAATGAAGCAATGCTTTGCATTTTGTGCAGTTTTCCCTAAGGACTATGTGATTGAGAAGGATATGTTGACCCAACTATGGCTGGCAAATGGTTTTTTTCATGAAGAAGGAGCAAGGAAAAATTTGTTGGCACAGAAAGCCGAATTTGTTTTCAATGAATTAGTTTGGAGATCTTTTCTTGAAGATGTGAAAGAGAGACAAGTTTTTTATTCTGGAAGGTACAAGACAGTTGGATATAAAATGCATGATTTAGTGCATGACCTAGCAAAAGATGTCACAGATGAATGTGCATTTGCAACAGAGCTGATTCAGAACAAAACATCGATAAAAGATGTATATCACATGCAAATTTCAAGAGATGAATCGAACGAAACTAGTGGATTACTGAAGGGCACGTCACCTCTCCGTACTTTATTAACTCAATCAAAGCACAATGATCTTAAGGAGTTAAAATTGATGTCATTAAGAGCTTTGTGCTGTAAAGATCCTTTTATTATCGACAGCCGGCTTATAAATGTGGCACATTTACGATATCTTGATCTTTCTTTGTCAGATATTGTTGGATTACCAGATTCATTATGCATGTTATATAACTTACAATCGTTGAGGCTTAATAATTGTGCAAGGCTACAATATTTGCCTGAAGGTATGGCAGTTTTGAGGAACCTCGAGCATCTTTATCTTTTGGGGTGTGAGAGTTTAAAACGGATGCCACCAAAACTTAGCCTACTGCATAACCTTCGCACACTGACAACATTTATTGTGGACACTGAAGATGATTGTGGAATCGAAGAGCTCAAAGACCTGCGTCAGCTTGGAAACAGGTTGGAGCTGTACAATTTGTGTAAAGTAAAGACTGGGTCAGAGTCCAACATCCATGACAAACAGAATCTAAGTGAATTGTTGTTGCACTGGGGGCGCAATCTATCTTATAATCGTGCAAGTGAGGAGGTCAGTAATGCGGAACAAGTACTAGAATCACTTGCACCTCATGGTGAGCTCAAAGTTTTGGAGTTACATCGGTATGTTGGCTCAGAAATCTCACAGTGGATGAGAGACCCTAGAATGTTCAGGTGCCTCAAGAAACTCCACATTTCCTGGTGTGAAAGATGTAAGGAGCTACCAATGGTATGGTTGTCATCCTCTCTTGAGGAGTTGTTTCTATCAAGCATGGACAGCATGACCACATTATGTAAGAACGTTGATGCAGAAGATGCAGGATACAATAACCATATGCAAATTTTCCCAAAGTTGAACAAGATGGAGCTTTGGCATTTGCCGGAGTTGGAGAGATGGGCAGAAAACAGTGCAGGAGAGCCTAGCAGGTCGGTGGTGTTTCCCCTGCTCAAAGTGCTAAGAATCTATGGTTGTCCTAAACTCACTAGTCTTCCGGAGTGTCCATCTCTCACACGTCTATATTGCTGCACTTCCTGGTCGATAGGTGTTGCCCCTTCCTCGTTGAGAAGTGTTGCCCCTGTGACTGTGAGCATGCCCTTGGGCTTGTGGCCATCTCTAGTGCACTTGGAAGTGGGTGTGTTATCAGACGTGGTCATTCCTCTACAGAACCAGCAAGGCCAAAGCCAAAGACCCCTAGACACCCTACAAAGTTTGAAGATATACCATGACGACGGCTTCGTATCCATATTTAACCAGTCCACATTGCAGCTCGGGCTTAAGGATTGCTTTCCCTTCTTGGAACGGTTGGAATTTGACTCATGCTCCAATATTGTCTGCTGGCCAGTGGAGGAACTCCGATGCTTGCCCTGCCTTTGATCTCTGTATTTTTTGGGCTGCAACAAGTTGGAGGGGAACGGCTCATCATATGAAGAAATCCTTCCACTACCCCAGCTTGAAACGTTGCAGATAGCTTCTTGTGACAGCTTGCTGGAGATTCCAATGTTGCCTCCCTCCCTTGAAGAAATGGGGATTCGCATGTGTGGAAGTTTGCTGGCGCTTCCTTCAAACCTTGGAAGTCTGGTCAAGCTTAGGAATTTATATTTGTTTCGCTGCGATGGACTGAAAGCACTACCTAATGGAACTGACGGCCTCACTTCTCTTGAGCAGTTGACGATCAGTGAGTGTCCAGGGATAGAGAAATTTCCTCATGTTCTGCTCCAGCGGCTCCCAGCCCTCAAATACCTACACATAGAGGGCTGCCCCGACCTGCAGAGACGTTGCAGAGAAGGTGGTGAGTACTTTGACTCAGTGTCTCCTATTCCGAGGAAAACCATTCTATCAGTAGAATCCGAGCTACAGAAGCCCACAGGCTTACAGTGCACCGTCTGCTTTAAGAACCCTTACTCAGACATGAGGTATTTATGCTCCCACATGTACATCACCTTGATTCCATTATCTTGTTCAATCGTTCTGGCATCAATCTAGTGTACAGCTTCGTTCTGCTTTTTGACACTTTACTCGTGTAAAATAGAACTGATCTATGTTTATCCGAATGCATACTCACTCCCTTCTTGTCTGCTATACTTCAGTATGTAAGACTATGGGATTTAACTGGGCTTTGATGGGAAGCAGCTCTCCACATCAGCCTACATGTCTCTGCCTTTACACAGCAAGACTATGAGCCAACAATTCTCATTCCATTCTGGGCTAAAGAACCTGAATATTGACTGGCTAATCAACCAAAACAACATACAGAGGTAAACTTCTGGGCTCGGATCCAATAATTTCTAGTACTTCTACGCAACTGTGTTGTTTGAATGTGAACCATGCAAATGCATGATTCTGTCCATAAAAGCTCTTATCATATGTAAATTGCTGTTGGGATAAGGTTATGTTTCCTTCTGCCGTTCTGCATCCTAACTCTCAAGTTTTAAGAGGCAGGGCATTTTTTGTTTCCTTGTGGTGTGCTTATGTTGGCTCCCTTAGCATTTAAATTTTGTAAACTCCACGCCTTTTTCTACTACCTTTGGTTTACATAATGAAATGCACGTTGAATTCATTGCTTCTTGTCAATGTTGTGATTCATGATTGGAGGTCCTTAATTTTTTTGTATGTCCTTGTGCAGCAGCATATGGCAATTGTGTACTGACAAGCATAAAAAAAGGAGTGAAGACTGAAAGAGACTTATCTAGTTTAACATGCTGAACCTGGGGATAACGAATCTACTTCCCAATATGTCAAAATCAAGAACAAAAGTATGTTCTGATCATTCAGTGAAATCAGCCAGCCTGTCATCTAACAATAACAAGCAAATGACTGAGAGAATTAATGTAATTCTGCATAAACACTTGTATTATCGACAATATCAGTACTGCAAGAATAAGAAATGTTTCTTCACGGCTACTCCGTTAGAAGAAATGGATAACTGCTACTCCATTACTTCAAACTTATATATCTGATACCTGGAGCAGTCAAATCATAAATGGGTATTTACACCCTTTTTTCCTTGACCATTACAATGAAAACTGGGGGTATTTGATGGTTGATATAGGGAGGATATGCATGTAAAGAAGTAAAAGATCTATTTTTCTTTTGACTTTGACATAGAGTTCGATTCTCAATTATTTCTCACGCTATTCTTACGAAGTTTTGAATTTGCTTGTTTTAATGAGATAGCACATTTTTATGTTCTCTCATTTGCTTATGCATACGACTAGTTGGCTACTATACTTATACGGCCCTGGAGAGTTTGGTGGTTTCGGTCTCAAAACTGCAGTTAGAGTGGTTTCTAGGTTTGGACCTCAAAACCGGAGGGAGTATCTCGGGTTGGCACGTGGTGCCATTAGAGCTTGTGTTGAGGCAAAACAACATTACGAAGGCCTATGGCCGTCCGATGCTTTGAAGACCATTTTGCCCTCTGGCCACCTCCTAAATGTAGAGGCATTCTTAGAATGAGTATTTGGCATGTGGAGGAATTACGACGCATGCCTTGCCTTCGATCTCTGCGTATTTGGCATTGTACCAACCTGGAGGGGAAGGGCTCATCAGCTGAAGAAATCCTTCCACTGCTCCATCTGGAAAGGTTATGGATAGCATCTTGTGGCAGGTTGCTGGAGATTCCAAAGTTGCCTGCCTCGCTTGAGGAAATGAAGATTTCCTACGGAATAAGTTTGGTGGCACTTCCCTCAAACCTGGCAAACCTGGCCAAGCTGAGGATGCTTGGGATGTGGGGCTGTGATCGGCTGAGAGAGCTGCCTGATGGGATGGATGGCCTCACTTCTCTTGAGCGATTATCAATTAGTGGGTGTTCAGGCATAGAGAAATTTCCACAGGGCCTCCTTCGGTGGCTCTCAGCCCTCAAATACCTATGTATACACGGCTGCCCTGACCTTCAAAGACGCCGCAGAAACAGTGGGGACTATTTTGACTTGGTCTCTTCTATTCCAGATAAATTCATTCCAGCAACAGAGTCCAAGAAAAATAAGTTTGTAAAGAAGCTCCTCCCCTTCTATTGAGTCTCAGCTGCGGTACGTATGGTCCTGCTTTGCATTGCATTGCATGTCTCCCACTATCTTGTTCCATCACCAATCTAGCAGAGTTCATCATCGTTTTATTTGTTCTTTTATACCTTTTATTTATTAAGTAAGGCAATTCAATGGAACTCAATTGGGCCTCTTTTTTTCTCCCGAACAATCAGTTTGGACCTATCTGAATATATATTCACTCCATACTTTTTTTGTCGTGCAGCGTGTCCAACACCAACTCTGAGATTTAAGTTGGGTTTCATGGAAAGTGGTGCTCCTTGTAGGATTTGCTGTGTAAAAACTTTGCTTTTGGGTGGAAAACCTATGCCTTTTTAGCAGCATGACCGACAAGAGCACGCTACTCTGTTCTAGGTTACAGAAAGGGACCTTGACTTGCTGATCAACGTAAACAACATGCAGAGGTAAGATTGAACTCTGATTCTTCTAATACTTGTACTGAACATCATTGTTAAACTGGCAGCCATGCAAATGTGTTTCGTGGAGCACCTCCACCTGTCACCTGTTAATTGCCAATGTGATAAGGTTTTCAAGTAATAGTGTGATTTGTGAGTGCCCAAACTTATTGTCTGCCTTCCCTTGTGCAGCAGTGTGTGATGATTGTCCTCCTAACAGTGGACAAGAAGCGTCACTTTGACCGGAGAGCAAGACTCTTACCATATGTCCTCTTTTACCAGATTGTTTGTCTGGCTAGAATTTGGATCGTGGAAGAAAAGTTCATTCCAGTTGCAGGCTGATGACTCCCCCCCAGCAATGCACACACTGTCTTCTTCCCTAGAGAATTTGAGATGGAAGCCAAGATGGTTTTCCATACGGATTAAGTAGCTACATTCTCTCGTCTAGTCGTCTTGTACATATAAAGTTTCAGTTTTAAGAGTATAAAAGATATGTCGTACACTCAATACTCCCTTTGTTTTTTTACATGTCATATTAGTTTTATCCTAAATCAAAAATTAATATCTTTGATTATTGATTTTTTTAAAAAGTTGTACTGATCATGACATAAGATTTATGTTTTAGATTCACAATAAAAAATAATTTCATAATATATAATTCATATGTTGTGAAACTATAATAACTTTTTAAATAGATGGTCAAAGATAGTAATGTATGACTTAGGACAAACTAATGTGACATGTAAAAAAGAACAGATGGAGTATCTCCTAGATTTATTATCGATTTGTTGTTTTCCCATGTAATTTGAGTCTTTAACCTTTGTTGTTGGGTTGATATTCGACGCATGCTTTGGTTTAATGAAATATTTAGAACTAGGCATTTTAACCTTTTTGTGACATTTTTTGGTGTGCCGCCACAGTTTTAACTTGCAACGCATGTTTTTCAACGAGTTTTTTCGGCTTTGCTTATGGATGTATAATTGCCTACTTTTTATCGCATACAAATTTCTTTGTTTTGAACTACTCCTATTAAATAGTGACCGACTAGAGCATACGGCAGGGAGCACCACAAGCAGGTGGGCCCAAAACAAGCTACATTACGAGCCCAGCAAATGACGAGGCCCAGTTTTGAATCTACGGGGGAAAAAATTCACCAGCGCTTAGCCGTTAGCGGTTGTGAGCTGCTCTGCTGCAGTGCCGCCGCCAGCCACCATCTACCACCGCGAGCTCGCTCATCCGCCGCCGGCAATCGGCATGCTGCCTACATGTCCAGGTCGGCGTCGCCTGCCGCAATGCGAGCGCCCGCATTCACGCTAGCGCGTCCGTTCGTCAACTGATGCTAGCTTGCTTGACCCATGCATTGCGCAGGCCGCGCCGTCGCCGCGCGCGCCCCTGCTGGTTTCCGACGCCCGCAGAGGCGCTCCCGGTCCCGGATGCGCCTGCTGCCCGCCTCAGGCCGCGCACTTCTTCTCTGCTTACCTTGCTATGCCATGCTATGCACGTTGGGTGCTTGTAGAAATGACCCAAACACGCACCAAGTTCCATCGTTCCAGCAATGTGTAGCCATTTTCTACTGCTGCCGCCTGCCACAGCGGCTGTCATGCTCCTGGCACGCCACTGCCATCATCAGGGACAGGATCTGGCCGCTCCGCCGGCTCCAATCTCATGGCGCGGACGGCTGCTGCTCCACCGAGCGCCGAGAAGATTTTTAATGTGCCGATCTCCTCTGTTGGGCTTTTCTTGTCCCGCATGGTGGATTAATCCTACTGTAATCATCCCTAACCAGCATCCTTGAAAATTGTTTACAGACATGTGTGGTGTATTGCGCATCGCTTTCATATTCTTTACTATTTCTCGCTAAATTAATCGCCACAGCCTGCACTTGCATTCCATGATAATACCGCCCTGCTTTGTTCTTTCCCAGCTATTTCTACATGCATGAATCCTGGTCCTTCACCACCCATACGCTGATACGCACTGCATTACTGCAAACAAGACTGAGAGAAAAAAGTAACTAGCATGGCTGACTTGCTGCTTCTCCCTGTGGTGACCAGGGTGACCGGCAAGGCCACCGACGAGCTCGTTCAGAGCGTCACCCGAATGTGGGGCATCGACACCGACCGTGGCAAGCTGGAGCGGTTGCTGTTTGCGGTTCAGTGCATGCTGCCTGACGCTGAGGTGAAGGGCGAGACCAGCCCCGTTGTCAGGAGGTGGATGAAGGAACTTAAGGTCATTGCCTATCAGGCAGACGATGTCCTTGACGACTTACAGTATGAGGCTCTGCGCTGTGAGGCCAATGAGGGTGAGCCCACGGCACGCAAGGTATCACGTTACTTGACCCTTCACAGCCCTCTTCTGTTCCGTCTCACTGTGAGTAGGAACCTGAGCAAGGTTCTTAAGAAATTGGATGATCTTGTCCTGGAGATGCACACTTTAGGTCTGGTGGAGCGCCCGGTGGCGCAACACGCTCTATGTCAGCAAACGCAGGTAGTACTGGATGGCTCTGCTGAAATCTTTGGTAGAGATGATGACAAGGAGGTGGTAGTAAAGCTGTTGCTTGACCAGCAACATCAAGGTCAGAAGAATGTGCAGGTGCTGCCCATTATAGGGATAGGGGGTGTGGGCAAGACCACGTTAGCAAAGATGGTGTACAAAGACCACAGGATTCATAAGCACTTTGGCTTGAAGATATGGCATTGTGTGTCTGAAAACTTTGAACCCATCTCTGTTGTGAGATCCATCATCGAATTGGCTACAGGTGAAAGATGTGATCTGCTTGACGACAGCAATTTCTGGAGAGCACGACTTCAAGGAGCCATTGGCCGGAAAAGGTTCCTACTCATCCTTGACAATGTGTGGAATGAAGAGCAGGACAAGTGGGAGGATGAACTTAAGCCACTACTGTGCACATCTATTGGAGGATCAGGAAGCATGATTGTTGTCACTAGTCGAAACCAACAAGTGGCTGCTATAATGGGCACCCTTCCAACACAGGAGCTAGCATGCTTGACTGAAGATGATTCATGGGAATTATTCTCAAAGAAAGCATTTAGTAAAGGAGTACAAGAGCAACCAGAATTGGTCACTATTGGAAGACGCATCGTCCACATGTGCAAGGGACTGCCTCTTGCTCTGAATACAATGGGTGGCTTGATGAGTTCAAAACAAGAAGTCCAGGATTGGGAGGCCATTGCAGAAAGATATAATAGTGATACCAGTAGAGGCACAGATGAAGTATTGTCCATTCTAAGACTGAGCTACAGACACTTGCCAAAGGAAATGAAGCAATGTTTTGCATTCTGTGCAGTTTTTCCAAAGGACTATGAAATGGAGAAGGATAAGTTGATCCAACTATGGATGGCAAATGGTTATATTCGTGAAGGGGGAACAATGGATTTGGCACAGAAAAGCGATTTTGTTTTCAGTGAGTTGGTTTGGAGGTCCTTTCTTCAAGACATGAAAGCGAAGATATTTTGTAACACACTTCATGAGACAATTATATGTAAAATGCATGATTTAATGCATGACATGGCAAAAGATGTTTCAGATGAATGTGCATCTGCAGAAGAGTTGATTCAAGGAAAAGCATCGATAAAAGATATATATCACATGCAAGTATCACGGCATGAGTTGAATGAAATCAATGGATTACTAAAAGGCAGATCGTCTCTCCATACTTTGTTAACTCAATCAGCTCACAATCACCTTGAGTTAAAACTGAAGTCAGTAAGATCGTTATGTTGTGAAGGTCTTTCTGTTATCCATGGCCAGCTTATAAGTACGGCACACTTGAGGTATCTTGATCTTTCTGGGTCAAAGATTGTTAGCTTGCCAAATTCACTATGTATGCTGTACAACTTACAGTCGTTGTGGCTCAATGGATGCTCCAGGCTACGGTATCTACCAGATGGTATGACAACTATGAGGAAGATCAGCTATATTCATCTTTTGGAATGTGATAGTTTGGAACGGATGCCACCAAAACTTGGTCTACTGCAGAACCTTCGCACACTGACAACATTTATTGTGGACACTGGAGATGACTTAGGAATTGAGGAGCTCAAAGACCTGCGACATCTTGGCAACAGGTTGGAACTGTTCAATTTAAACAAAGTAAAGAGTGGGTCAAAAGTCAATTTCCATGAGAAACAGAACCTAAGTGAATTGTTGTTGTATTGGGGCCGTGACCGAGATTATGATCCATTAGATAATGAGGAATTTAATAAAGACGAAGAAGTACTGGAATCTCTTGTTCCTCATGGTGAACTCAAAGTTTTGAAGCTACATGGGTATGGTGGCTTGGCTATGTCGCAATGGATGAGAGACCCTAAAATCTTCCGGTGCCTTAGAGAACTCGTTATCACTGAGTGCCCAAGATGCAAGGATTTACCGATAGTATGTCTGTCATCTTCTCTTGAAGTTTTGAATTTATCCGAAATGATCAGCCTGACAACATTATGTAAGAACATCGATGTGGCAGAGGCAGGATGCAACACCTCTCAGCAAATTTTCCCAAAGTTGAGAAGGATGCGGTTACAATATTTGCCTGAGTTGGAGAGATGGGCAGAGAACAGTGCAGGAGAGCCTAGTACCTCAGTGATGTTTCCCATGCTTGAAGAGCTAAAAATCTACCATTGCTATAAGCTTGTAAGTTTTCCCGAGAGCCCAGTTCTCACACTTCTATCTTGTCGAGGTGACTCTGCACGTGGTCTTGTTCCTGTGAGCATGCCCTTGGGCTCTTGGCCATCTCTTGTCCACTTGGGCATTGGATTGCTGGCTGAGGTGGTGATGCCTCCAGAGGACCTTCAAAGCCAAAACCAAAGACCTCTAGACACCATGCGGAGTTTGAAAATCCTGGGTGAGGATGGTTTCGTATCAATATTTAACCTGTCCAAATCTCAACTTGGGTTTCGAGACTGTTTGGCCTTTGTGGAAAAATTGGAGATTGGATCGTGCCCCAGTATTGTTCACTGGCCAGTGGAGGAGCTCCGATGCTTGCCTTGCCTTCGATCTCTGAATATTTGGTACTGTAAGAACTTGGAAGGGAAGGGCTCATCATCTGAAGAAATCCTTCCACTACCCCAGCTGGAATGGTTATCGATACAGCATTGTGAGAGCTTGCTTGAGATTCCCAAGTTGCCCACATCCCTAGAGGAAATGGGGATCCGCTGCTGCAACAGTTTGGTAGCTCTGCCTTCAAACCTTGGAAATCTGGCCAAGCTCAGGCATTTCTCCATTGAGGACTGTGGTGAGATGAAAGCACTACCTGATGGGATGGATGGTCTTACTTCCCTTGAGAGGTTGAGTATTGGAGAGTGTCCAGGGATAGAGAAATTTCCACAGAGTCTCCTCCAGAGGCTCCAAGCCCTCAAATTCCTGGAGATAAAAGCCTGCCCTGACCTGCAGAGACGTTGCAGACAAGGTGGGGAGTACTTTGACTTGATTTCTTCTATTTCAAGTAAAGACATTCCAGAAGTAGAGTCCAACATAAAGAAGTTTGTGAAGAAGCTCATCCCCTTCTGCTGACACTTGACTGAGGTGTGCTTGCTCCTGCATCACCACAATTCCATTATCCTTTCATGCTTTAGATATATATACAGTACCGTAGAACTCAATTTGTGTGTATCTAAATGCTTATTCACTCTCTTATCCTTTATTGTATCAGTATGTCAGAGTGAGATTAAAGTTGGTTTGATGAGAGTTGGTTGCCACATTGCCCCCACTACAAGGTTCTTTAGTAGGATTGCTCCTTAAGCTTTATTTTGCATTGCAAGGCTGTCATTTTATCAGGAAAATCAAAATGAGCAAATTGTTATCATTCCGTTATGGGCTGCCGAAAATGGATTTTGACTTGCTGATAAACATAAACACAGTGCAAAGGTAGATTTCCATTATGGGCTACTTTTATCCCCCCACTCTGTTGTTTAACTGTTAACCATGCAAATCCATTCGAGGAGATAGAGCTTATCGTTTGTATGTCCTTGTGCAGCAATGTTGGATAGTTGATTGGTTGTGCATATAACAAGTGCCAGAGAAAGTAGAAGACTGAGAAGGAAAAATCTCTCAAGAGTCAAGAGATTAATGTAACTGGGAGAAGGAAATGCCTGCTCTTTAGTATACAAAAATACATTGTCATAGCTGTGTCATTGCTCTGTTTGTCAAGAGGAAGAGGTATCAGGTATGCAACGCACTTCGGAATGGTGACATGACAATACATAGCTGGGATAGGAGTACGTTCTGATCATCAGTGAAAGCATATAGTCTGCCAGCTACTATAGTTGCTTAAGCACGGCACCAGAAGATGAGCATTATACATACAGCATGACAGCCTCTATGATCATCCATGTAAGTACTGCAAGATATGAACTACTTCTGCATTACTGCCTGTATTGTTGCCCTCAAGACTGATTGCTACTCCCTGATTATATTTTTTTATATTTGGTATCTGTAGGCTGGATCCATCCAGATGCCCTGGAACTCAATTCTTTGGAAGCTACTGACAATTTGGCACTTGGGAAGGGAGTTCAAAAAATAGTTATTGGGAATTTTGTCTTTAACACTCTGTATTTGATGGAATGTGACAGAAGATGGGAAGAGTAGGTTATATTTAACTCCTAATTGCATGTGTAATGTTGTTTTAAAAAAGTAATATATTATGAAAAAACAAAAGGGCCTAGATAGGGCCACCAAGGCTAGACAAGCAGAAGAGACTAAAAGAAGATGGGGCTCTTGTGTTCTTGCCCCTACTTTGTTGTGAAATTATGATTTTGCCCTCGTTTTTCTAACTTTGTGATTTTGCCCTTAACTGTTCACAAGTCAACGCGATTTTGCCCCTAGTCAACGGTAAAAACAGGGGCAAATTCACGTTGACCAGGGGCAAAATCGCGTTGACTTGTGAACAGTTAAGGGCAAAATCACAAAGTTAGAAAAACGAGAGCAAAATCACAATTGCACATCTGTGTAAGGGGCAAGATCACCATTTTCCCAAAGAAGATACACTATGCTGCCATAGGGCAACGAGAAAGCAACACAATGCTTGTTAACCCATTGAATTGGTCAATCATTTTCAGCTTGGTTTGCATCGATCCATCCGTTTTCACCGATAATTTACTATATTTATATAGCCTTTCTTCAGTTAATGCCAGCAAGCCTTGGAATTGCCGGCAAATTTGGCATCTTTTGAGCAGTATTCATGTAGCCTTTGCCAGTCTCCAAACCTTTGATCCTCTCGTTTGTTGTAGCAACCGTAGGTTCAGTATGGAGCGCATGAGGAGAATTGCTGGGATGGGCAAGGCTAAGGTTCCATCTGTGGTTCAGGCCGAAGACAAAGATGAGAGCGTTGTCTTCTTCAGGGAGCTGTACAAGCGCGAGAAGTATAGGGATGTGAACCTCCTGGAACCAATGTACTCAGTCGAGTTTGATGCTATCCAAGGTAAGATGTTTGGCTATTGTGATCCTTTCTCTTATGCCTATTGGGAGGAATGTTCATGAAAAAATTTCTAACTGAGTCGGCATGATTTTGGGGAAAATTTCCAGTAGTACATATTTCAATACTCTTTCCTGAAAGCTCATGGATTTGGAGTTCGTTTTATTTAGGAGAACAAATATGAAGTTCTGTATTGGAAAATGGATGGGGTGAAAGGGTTGAGGTTTAAATAGTTTTTTTTTCATTTTTTTTGTTAATTAATAAAATCTTGTGCAACTACTCCTAAAGTGTATCCACTCACCTGTTGACACATATTACTTTATTACTAGGTGGTCATGTGTGCAGAGTTCCCTCAGGAAAGAGAGATTTCCTTATACCAGTGGACGAGAAGCATGATTATGACTGGTAGGTTAGGATCAAACTCGAGTCTAGATTATTCTTGCATGACTGAATCATTTCTCAGGAGAACAGTTCGTTCGTTTCAGGCTGATGACACCTCCGGCTGCACCACTGTTTCCTTCCCTTGACACTGAAACCAACTCCTCTCGAATGGTACTCCAAAAGGAGCTACCAATCCCTCCTCGTCCAGTTAAACCGTCAGCCTCAAGGGTATACTGAATGCTAATGTTATCTGCTACTCATTCTAAAACAGTGTCTGAAGATTTCTTTTAGCAACCTGCTGCAAATCAATATCATCCGATTGATATCTTTATCTATGACAGCTCTCAGGCAAGCTGGATGGATCCACAACATTGGCACGACCAGCATCACATACAGCTAGCTCTTCATCAAAAACAGCCTGCGTCAAAGGCGCTCCGGCTGTCTCCAAAGAGAAGAAGCAACCGCGCACTGCAGACCAGAGACCAAGCCACAAGGTTCCGACGAATGGGAAGCAGAAGGCAGCAGCTGCATCTATTCCAGGTACCCGAACAAGTGGTGCTGGTGCACCGAAGAAACACTCGGAGAGGTGCTATGCAAGCCAAGCCAGCGGCACAAGCACAAGCACAAGCACGGTCAAGGGAGTGGCAGACCAAGAAGTCCCTTTCAAGGCACCGAAGAATCTCATCACAACAGCCCGATCGATATTCCGGCGCCAAGCTCCACCGGCGGTGAGTGCTCAGAGCAAAGGTTCTGGGTCCGGCGTAGATGTCAAGAAGAAGAAGAATGGCAAGGCGATGAGGCAGTCATGTCCACCGGCTGCCACAAGGACCATGACGATGTCGGAGCTGCTGTTACAGGACAGGAGGAATGAGCTGCCGCCGAGAGGGACGAACGTAGCTGGGAGTGGCGCCGGCGGTGAGCCTCCTTCCAGCACGGGTGGCCGTGCAGGCAGGGCACCACTGATGAGGGGCATACCTAAAGCAGATGGGAAAGCATGGGTGTAACCGTGTAATAGACACGCTCATCGTCTGTTTTGCTTGCAGTTTAGTTTTCTAAAGCCATTTGCAGAGTTCTGTAATATGGCGCCCATGCATTTGCTGAACCTTGTAAAAACAGAATTGGACGAACCTACATGTCAAATCGTTCAGTTGCTGCTGTCTTTGCACACTGTTTCTGAATTTTGGCATTCCTTCCATAGGCACCATAGGCACTGCCTTGCCAAAGCCCTCCTTCCATAGGCACTGTCTTGCCAAAAGCCGAAACGTAGCTGGCTAGTGGCCGGTCGCTTCTAGGGGGAACTGTGGCTTGCAACTTAACACAGGCTTCGAAGATTTTTGGAGCTTTAGAGACAATGCGATGATAAAGCCTCCTCTCTTTTTTTACTTTTGCCAAAAGTATGTTTTTCTTTCTAATTTAAGAGCTACATATCACAGTACATGTTCACATGCTTAAACTTCCTGTGTTAGTATACACGCATGTACCATAGCACCAGCCATCTCTCTTTTTAGTTCTCACATCAGGTTTAGAACCTGAGCAGATGACCACTGCAATCGGTTTGCAAAAGACTGATGAGCAGGGCAAAAGGCCGACACCGGCACAGACGCTGCAGCTAAGCAGCGTCAGTGCTAGGGTTAGCTGCAGCATCAGTGGTAGGGTTGAGCGGCTTCCCTCGGCCCATGGTAAACCCTCTTGTGCCATCCGGCGTGCGGGGGCCCGGGGGCGGCTTCGGCACAGCTGGATGCTCCGATGGGGGAGTGCCAACCGGATGGTGGCCATCTCGGCTGTTGTGGCCATAATACTGACCACGGCCTCTGCCTCTGCCTCCACGTCCTCTCCCTCTCCCCTGCTGCCTCATTCCACCCTTGTCATGGGTGCTATCTTCAGCCTATGCAATTCATCGTCAGAATATCCATCGTTGATAGGATTAAACCAGTAATAGCAACAAGAAACCAGAAGACCACGCAATACCTGATGATCAAAATGTGCTTCTGAGTTCTGGGCAGCAACATCTGTTCCATAGTCTTGTTGATGGTCAGTTGTGTCAGGGCCATCTTCATCTGCAGCATACTCCTCGTCTCCACCTTTTCTTCCTTGGCCCAATCCATGTTTCTACAAAGAATGAAAATAACAAGATTGTGTAATTGTTTTCTTCATGTTTGTACTAGCATCCCATTACCATACCCAACTTAGTAAAGAACACAGAATGGACAACAAAAAAAATACCAGGCAACCAAGCAGTGAACGAACTCTAATCCCATCTCTCCAGTTTCCCCCTCCACCGAATTCAGCAACCTATACACAACACAGGTCACAGGGTGTTCCTTCTATTAGTGAACCATAAGTGGGAAAGCACAACTGGATAGAAAAGTCAAGCTGACATACTGCTTTTTCAGCATCTTCAACAGTTGAATACTCCACAAAAGCATGAAGCTACAAATACAACAAAACGAAATTATAAAAACAGTACAACTGATTATTGTTATATATCACAAAGCTATGGGCTTGATGATCAACTTTTAGCATTCACACAGTAGATAATATCATGGTACAGACCTTATTAGCAAAAATCATCTCAATCCTCGATGTTTTGTTAGCAGCTGCTGCAGCAACATCTTGTGGATAGCAGGTACGTATGGATTTCACACTGCAATACAGATAACATCATGACTCATGGGATTACTATTGTATCTGGCTGGCAACTGTTTGTGCTAACAGACATGCATATGGCGTACCTCCCAACAGCTGAGAAAATCTTCATCAAAGTCTGATGCTTTTGATCCTCAGGTAAATTTTCAGCAACAACAATGTGAGACTGCACAAAGGACAAATTTCAGCAGCCTATAAATAGTGGACAGTTTGTACAACTAATTCTGATGCTAACCTGAACTTCTTCAGCATTGAAGGGCTGTGAGCGTTTAACATGTTTCCCATCCTCTGAAACAACCTATAAATGATACAAATATGTATTTTAGTGAACATAAAAGCATCAAAGCATCCCTTATGTTCGAGTGTGGGGGCAATAGAAGGACATGACAAGATACTCTCTGCCATAGGATGGTATAAGATTACAGACTGCTTTAACCCTACACTGAGGTTTTGGGACAGCCAGATCTTAGCTCTTACTAATGGAACCTTATTACTTGAGTACGCAGATACAAAAAATATAAATATGCAAACAAGCTAGTATAAAGAACAAAATGAGATGGTATTTGTCAAGAAAATGATATCGGAAAGTAGTGGTCAGCACGATATTAATTAAGATGTTTACCAGCTCGGATGATGTGCGCAATGCAGCAACCAACAAGGATCTGTCATAAACTATCTCCCGGATCTTCCTAAAAGATGCAACTACAGATATTGGCACTGCAAAATACAATGACATGTCAATACCACTACTAACCACAAAAATATAAGTCAAACAAAACATCACATCGATATGTCAAGGTGAGCATTTGCTTAACTCATGTCCATTGCTTGCTGACTGGCGGAAATAAAGTGTTGTTTGATTAACAAAATGTGGAAAAGGCATTGGATAATTCTCTATTAGAAGCAATACATCTTAACTTCCATCAAGGGTGTGCAACTCATAATGATATACAGCAAATAATGCAAGCATATTAGAAACACTTCAGCAAAACATTTTCCCATTTCTAAAAATGTATTGATAGCTACACCAGAAAATTTACCCCAGGACCATAAATTGTATTGTAGTAAAACATGAAAACGAACAAAGGTGAGATGGTGGGAACCTATACCATAACCATAGCATCAAAAATAGTTTCTTTGTTTAGCAACATCATATAGACATTTCTATTGCATCAAAATCCAAATGATCACAATTACAAACCATCTAACGAAAAAATACATATAGTAGCAGACAGGGTGACCAGGTAGTTTATTTGAAATTAACCATTGAACTTACCAAATCCATCCGGATCCTTAGTGATGAACTTCATCAGATGTTCAGTTGTGGCCAAATTGATATCGCTGAAGTAAAATTCAACCTGTCATGTTGCCAAACACATTTAATCCAAGGAGAAGATAGTAATACAGATGGAAATCAAGCATCCAATGAATGAGAAACTATAAGGGAAATAGTAAGCTGAAAAAAGTGATAGTACAGTGTGGGTGTTTCCAGTAATTTGAGGGAAGGGAAAAAAGAAAATCAAGAAAAAAACAAATAGAATAATAAATAAGCGACGCTTCAAATGATGCAACGCGGGAAACTAATAATTGCGGAGATTTAACTTTCCATTTTCTGGAGTATTGTCCTAAAACGGAAAAACGAGTAAACCAATGCTTCCACTTACCATGTGTGCACCAGTTGCAATCTAAATTAATTTCTAAAGACGACAAATTTGTAATTTGTTGTATACGCTATACCCTAGTGGTGACTGATAAATCCAACTCAAGCCCACATGTTCGCCAAACATTGGTATGCAAGCTTATAACTGCTCTATAATTTCCAGCCTTGCCTCCCCTTCCTGTCACTCAACCCTAATAAGACACTTAAATGTGAATGCAGGCCTGTTCCCTTCCCGCCATAGCATGTATTTGCATTTAGTACGAACCATGCAGGCTATCATAGGCTAAGTAACTCAGCCAATAAAATATTTCCTAAGTTGAGTTTTCCAAAAACAGATTTTGCCATATTGCGTTCCATTTTTTCTCCCTCCAATGTTCAGAGATCACTCATCAGTAATCAATACCATGCCACAGTACAATTGATGATCTTAACTTACTAGCAGGAACTAAGAAATGCAAAACGAATATAAGATGCCTCTAAGAGATACATCAAAACTGATGGATCATGGATGCAACACATCCGGTAGTGATCTAAGTACAGAATACATCTGAAACTCAATAAAATTTTCCCTGGATATGGTGGATTGCAATGAAGCAATAGAGCTGCAACGAAGCAATATACAGGAACGCATCAGTCTACTCCTCCATACGATTAGTTTACCAACAGAAGGATCTAGGTTCGCGCGACACTCCAGATTCACACCAACCATTGCTCGGAATCAGCAGAGAGATACAGCAACACGGCAGATACGAGAGTAATCGATCGCGGGCAAAGGAAAGGTACCTGCTTGACGAGCTTGCGGGCCTCGGGTTCGGGCAGCCGGTGCTGCGCCTGCCCCGCACCAGTGGGGCCCTCCCTATCCTCCGCCGTCGCGGCGGCGCTCCCCTCATCCTCGGCCGGGTGGTGCTGGTGCCGCGGCTGGTAGTGCTGGTGCGGCTGGTGATGGTGGTGGTGATGCGGTTGATGGTGGTGGTGCGGGCCGCGGCGATGCGGGTTGTTGCCGTGGTTGTGGTGCTGGGCGGCGGATCGAGGGGTGAACTCGGGCGCGGCGGCGTTCAGGCGAGCTGGCGGGGCTGAGGAGGAGGAGGATCCAGAGGCGGTGGACTCCGGGATGTCGTCCTGCGCCATGGGGATCGGAGAGGGGAAGCCCAGGAGGGTTTCGTCTGGTTTGCTCTCAGGCTGTCAGGCTTGGGGTAGAACCGTAGAAGGGGAGAAGAAGAGGAAGAGAGGAGACGGCACACAGGCGGCTTCTATCTAATTTCCAAAGGTCGGCTTCTCAGGGGGCTGTTTGGTACACAGGCGGCTTCTATCTAATTTCCAAAGGTCGGCTTCTCAGGGGGCTGTTTGGTTCATGGACTAAAGTATTTAGGTCTAAAATCTGTAATTTAGTTGGACTAAATAGTCAAACATTGGATTAAAATGAACTTAAAGGTGTTGAGGATACCCATACCTCTCATTTATTGCCCCCATCTCTCTCTCCACTTTAGTCCATTTTAGTTCGAGAAATCAAACACTATTTTAGTCCACTTTTAGTTCATGGACCAAAGTGGACTAAAACTTTTAGTCCATAGACTAGATAACCAAACATGACCTAATCCTTGGGTTTAACTTAAACCATGGACTAGAGTCAGAACTTGAACACATACCATATATGTGCTGGTAGGGTTTTGATCCAACAGCTAGCACTGTTTTTAACCTCTTTAGATTGACAGCAAAAGTGTCCGTACGTTACAACGGGAGAGAAAAAATACTATCAGATATTTATAGGAAACAAAGACATGAATAGTATATAGTTATTTATGTTTTATTACCATTTTTATAAATTTTAATAATTTTTATTTTAGGATGACAAGACACACGTAATACTAAGTTAATAGTGGCAATGATATGTAAATATCATATATTAAACCTATATCAAATTAAAATATAATATTTATAGATTGTATTGGTCTGTTAAAGTGCTCAATATTTTAGATGATGCTTTGATTAGCTAGATTATCAACCCATCCACGAAGAGCATGGCTGGCTGTCCTAGCACGTGCAGGCGTCCGATGACCTCCTCCCTCGGGAGAGATTCCTCGCAGCAGCACTTTCCGCAACGTGACAGTGTCAGCGGCTTTGGCTTCTTCGACGTCGCGGGCAAGGCCACCTCGACCACTCCCAGATCGTGGTTGGCCTTGTCGCCCTACACGTCCCCAAGGAGTATGCATGGTGTCCTATAGAGATCGGTATCTTTTAGGGAAAATTGTCTGGCGGACATCCAAAGTGATGGTCGTTCGCTGGCGGACACCCCGTTTTGAGCAGTTTGTCAGAAAACAGTCTGGTTCGTTGAAATTATGCCATAGGACACCGCGGCTCGATTTCAGTCGGTTGAGGAGAGAGAAAATTTTGTTTTGGACATCCAGTGCCCTTGATCAAAGTTGGGTCCGCCCCCAACCTGGTCTGGTTGGACCACATAAGAACGGAACTGGAAGAAGAGACAGGTTGTGTTCGGACCAGCTCCACGCCGGAGTCAAAGCTCCGCCCTTGTCGAGCGAGCTGCGAAAGCCAAAGCCCAAGCTCCAACCCCTGCCGAGCAGCTCCGCGCCGGAGTCCGGCGTCGCTCCGCCGCCCAAGATCCAGAGTCGCCTGCGTCATCCTCGCATCAATGACACCTCCTTCCTCCTTCCTCCTTGCATCAACGGCAGATCCGACGGTGCCCACCAGCGGTCTGGATCTCTCAAGCCAAGCGGTGGCTCCCTCCCGAGTTCTAGCGGTGGTGGCGACCTCTCCACCTTCCATGCGAGCAGCTCCCCATCTTCGAGGCCTTGTTATGATGGCGCTGTTAGTATCAGTATCTGTGGGAGTCACCTGTGGAGTTGGCAGAGGTTGGATTTGGAGCACAGAGGAGGATTCTAGTAGCTCTTTGAGGAGTTTGCTTCGGTCGATGGCCCAGACCATAGTCATATGCTTGCCACCAATGAAGGCCTCCTTGATCTGCAACCCGCCGTTGTCTTCTACGATGCGACGGAGCGCAAGAGCAACCGTAGCGGCGCAGAGCCCCCAAGCTCCGCGGTGAGGTCAGCCAGAGCAGCCCGCTCAGCCTCTCTAGCGGATGACGTTTTGGACTGCAGGCGGCGCGCGAGCGCGGCTGCATCGATCTCGGCAAAGGGGACGAGCTCGAGGAGACACACGACAACCATGGTACGCATGGCGTCGATGCCACCGCCGGTTCCCGCGCCCCCCGCAGCGGCGGAAGCTGGGGAGGACCCCGATGAGGTCTTGTAGCGGGTGGAGCGGGCCGGGTCGGGGAGGGCGCAGCGGTGCTGGGGCCTGAGGCTAGGGTTCTGCACGTGGATGCTGGCATTGGGGTACAACGACGCCATCCCCTCCGTTGGGTCCAACCAGACCAGGTTGGGGCTGACCTAAGTGTGGCTCAGAGACACCGGATGTCCAAAACAAAATTTTCTCTCTCCTCAACCGGCTGAAACCGGGTCGCGATGGCCTGTGGCATAATTTCAACGAACCAGAGTGTCTTTTGGCAAACTGCTCAAAACGGGGTATCCGTGACAATTGTCCCTATCTTTTATGGGTTTCTATATGTAGTTTTTACTGGCATGGAGAAACATAAGCGAGAGGTTTTGACGCAACGGTGATTGAGTTGGGTTTGTATACGACGCGCGGTGCCTTAATTTCTAAAACAAACACAAAAGAAATCTAATCGGACCATCTTGTATTTGGATTAGGATTCTGGTTATATTCAGGTTATTTAAAAATACAATATATATATATATATATATATATATATATATATATATATATATATATATATATATATATATATATATAGAGAGAGAGAGAGAGAGAGGTGAAGAGAGCCCATTTCCATATTTACGGTGTTAGTTAGAGGAAGACGGTCCAAAAAAAATGGACGGGGTAAAAAAATAGGCTAAAATTTTGCCTCTTTATTATTACTACCTCCGTCCTAAAAAGAATGTAACTACGAGTTGTGTGCCACGAAAAGCAATTTATGTTTGACCAAGTTTTTAGTGAATAATATTCACAGTTAGGTATTTAAATTAATTTATTATGAAAATATATTTCGTAATTAATCTGATGGTATTTATTTGATATCATAAACATGGATATTTTTTATCTATAATTGGTCAAACTTAAGGTACTAAAATATGATACTGTGCTAGAATTGTATTCTTTTGGGGACGGAGGTAGTAGAAAAAAAATATAGAAACTAAGAAATATTGGGGAAAAGAAAAACAACGGAAATTTTTCATGGAACGGATAATTAACCCAAACAAGCCGGAGGTGGTTTCTCGAAGGAAACACCGTCCACGTCACCCGAAAAATTTACCGCCGTTAGATCTTGAATGGGACGACCACAAACAAAATTTTCTCTCTCCTCAACCGGCTGAAACCGGGTCGCGATGGCCTGTGGCATAATTTCAACGAACCAGAGTGTCTTCTGGTAAACTGCTCAAAACGGGGTGTCCGTGACAATTGTCCCTATCTTTTATGGGTTTCTATATGTAGTTTTTACTGGCATGGAGAAACATAAGCGAGAGGTTTTGACGCAACGGTGATTGAGTTGGGTTTGTATACGACGCGCGGTGCCTTAATTTCTAAAACAAACACAAAAGAAATCTAATCGGACCATCTTGTATTTGGATTAGGATTCTGGTTATATTAAGGTTATTTAAAAATATAATATATATATATATATATATATATATATATATATATATATATATAGAACTACTACCATGTAGCTGGCTACAAAATAGCTTATTCTGTAGCCACTTTGAGTTACGATAATTACTATGTTAATTTATGAGATTACAGTAACTCCTTACTAAGTGGTTTACTATAACGTTATGGTAAATACCCCATGTGTTATAGTAACCCAACTATCGTAAATATGTATTGACATTATCGTAAATTAGTACATAAAATTATCGTAAATGAAGGTGGCTACAGAATAACTTATTTTGTAGCCGGCTACTGAATATACTCTCCCTATATATATATATATAAAGAGAGAGAGAGAGAGGTGAAGAGAGCCCATTTCCATATTTACGGTGTTAGTTAGAGGAAGACGGTCCAAAAAAATGGACGGGGTAAAAAAATAGGCTAAAATTTTGCCTCTTTATTATTACTACCTCCGTCCTAAAAAGAATGTAACTACGAGTTGTGTGCCACGAAAAGCAATTCATGTTTGACCAAGTTTTTAGTGAATAATATTCATAGTTAGGTATTTAAATTAATTTATTATGAAAATATATTTCGTAATTAATCTGATGGTATTTATTTGATATCATAAACATGGATATTTTTTATCTATAATTGGTCAAACTTAAGGTACTAAAATATGATACTGTGCTAGAATTGTATTCTTTTGGGGACGGAGATAGTAGAAAAAAAATATAGAAACTAAGAAATATTGGGGAAAAGAAAAATAACGGAAATTTTTCATGGAACGGATAATTAACCCAAACAAGCCGGAGGTGGTTTCCCGAAGGAAACACCGTCCACGTCACCCGAAAAATTTACCGCCGTTAGATCTTGAATGGGACGACCACGATTTAATGAATCAGCTTTTACCTAAAGCGGCTACTCGTGATTCTCTTTACCTTTTCCTGCTTCTACTTGGCTTCTCTATACCTACTTCAGCTTCTCGTTTGAATCCGGTGAAACAAATATATACACAGCTTCAGCTTCTCCTTGATTCTTCCTTCCTCTCTCCCCATCGCTCTTTCCTCTCCCCCGACGCCGACACGGGCATGACGGTGTCGGGCGGCGCGCGGCGGCGGCACTAGCGGTAGCGGCCTCCCTCCTTGTCCTCGCTGTCGTCCTCCTTCTGCCCCTCCTCCTCGTCCTCTCCCTCCCTCCCTCCCCTTTCCTCTCTCTCTCCTTCTCTCCTGAGCTCGCGGCAACTGCGAGGCGGCGGCGCACCTTCGAGCGGCGCACTGGCGCGCTGGCGTGGTTGGGGCCAGGCGCCCCCCTCCCTCTCCCACATCCTATGCGTGGAGCTCCTCAACTCCTTCTCCCTCTGCTCCGTCTGCTCCTGTGCTACAGCAAACCCTAGCTGCTTGTTTTGGACCAGGTGTGCACTGATGTGTTCATTCTATTCGTTCAATTGTTGGTCAATTTGATTACCTTATTGTTTTTTTTCTGTGAGTTCATATTCTCTTTAACTAAATTTAGGTTCCACATTTTCATACATGTACAATTGTGCCTGGATGTAGTCGATATGTACTGCCTTACGTGTGCCATTGGCGGACGATGCCTTCGAGCAGGTGTGTATTGGTGCACTAATTTTGTTGGTTTAATTCAATTGTTCATCAATTCAGTTAGTGTGTTTTATTTTGGTGGGTTTAGGTTCCATTTCAAGAAGTACTAATCCTGCGATTTCGTTAGTTCAAGGATCCAATTGTGAAGTTTCATTTTTTAAGTGGGTTCAGATTTGAGTCCATAAGTATGTATTAGGTTTTGACTAGGTATATTAAATATGTGCTTATCATGCCTGTATCAAATAGACAGGGCCTTCATGGTCTGATTCTGAATCCTCACAAATTCAAGATTCAAAGTTTTTGGAATGAAGGTCACAAATCCTGTTGCCTTGCTGCGCATTGGTTCGATTTATTCCCTAAGTGCAAATTCTATTTCAAATCCATACATATTCAGCAAGTCTTCTCAGCTACCTATGCATTGGTTTAGTATACATGTTTACAAGTCACAAATCCTGATAAATTAGTTTGTTACACTTTCAATGAATATGTACTATCGATTTTATTATACTCTGCAGTGCTGACTGAGTCATCAAAGCTGTGATGCATTTTACTACTGAAGCCTGAAGATAATTTCTAGCCTTACCAATATATTTTATAGATCGGATTGTCTTACTGATATAACATGGTATGCAAGTGCTCAAATTTTTTAGCCCATGTTTTTGCAGGATAGTTAGCCGATAGTAAAACATATTCGGCGTTGCAGGTTAGTGGTCCATAGGTTCCTTCCTGCCATTCTTTTCTTTATTAGATCGAATCCATAAATACTACTACTTACTGAAAGTTGCAGCTGGTAATGAAACCAGTACTATTTCAAATGTTTAGAACCTTTGTTGGATGAATCGATGGTTTGCCAATTCATTTAGGTGTTCTCTTTTGCATTGAGGGTGTATGGGTCGGCCATGGTTCTCAGTATGTGCAAATTCATGTAAGTAAAGTCCGCCTTATCTTTGAGTATGTTGCTTTTTTGGCTTCCCGATGACATTTTCACAATGGTAATGAAGCTGGTAGTATTTTAGGTGTCCAGGTCCATTACTCGATGGCTGCTTATTAAATTTACAAACTAATGCTGCTTTGCCTGTCTGCGAAATTATTTGGCTGCCAGCTGCTGTCGCTTTTCTTTCTTTGTACTGATGCTTGTTATGACCATAGAATGATATGCTTGTCAACTATAGTGCCCTCATAGGCCATTGAAATTTCTGCTTGTTGCACAGAAATGCCTTCATAGGCCATTCAAATTTCGTGCTGTCCTCTCACATTTAAATACTCATTCCTCTTGCTTGCAAGCTGGTCCAAAGTTACCTCATAAATTACATATATAATGCTTTATAGCAACTAAGCCTTTTAGTCTCTGTAGAATGACTTAGGTAACCAGTATCACATGGATTAGTGCCTTCTAATGTTCTTACATACAAAATAAGTTTGCAAATAGGTACGTCTTCTCTGTCAACAATATGTAGATTACTACTAAAAATTCAACGACTGGATTTGTTCCATGTTCCCAACTCAATTTAGGTTCTATACAGACATGTTAAGTTACTCAGTGCACCCTCTATTATACATGGCGATTGAATTGTTGGCTAATGCATAAATGTGCAGACTTTGGCTAATGCTATCATGTACATGCTATCATATATCCATACATATTCTTACTATGTTACGTTAGGCAGTGCTTCATTGTGTATAGCTTTACTATGTCACCGCTTTTCAAGAGCACGAATGGTTCTCAGAATAAATAACCAATGTGGCCACTGAAACTGTGATTAGCATGTGTTCTCTTATTTTCCTTATCTCTTCTCTTCTATTTTATGATGAATTTTATTTAGTTCCACATGATATATCATATTGAGCCCTGATTCCAACATGATATATCATATTGAGCCCTGATTCCATTACTCTTTCTATCCGTAATTTTACCGAGCCTAATAGTTCCTTTTGTTTTTTATGGCCAACAAATGCAACTAGGAAAAGTATAATTGGAGTGCTTCAGTTCACATTTAGCAAACAAGGTAACCTCCAATTCATATTTCTCCTCTATTTCCCCCATTACATTTCCTATTTATATTCACTCTTGGAGAACAAGATTCGCTGCTTGGTTATTTTGAGAAAACTGGTTCAGTGATTGGTTCCTGATACTTTAGTATTACTGAATGAACCTGGTTATGAAGCTTTTTTAGCTAGCAAAAACAATGTACATAGGACAGCTAGAGCTTGATAAATCATTTCCAGTATACACCAATATTGGGCCTCCTCGAAAGAAAAAAAAGATTGCGTGCATGCATCACGAATTCACATATTATTTAACGTATCATAGCTTGAACATTGAACGAGCACTGGTCATGGGTTCACTTTTTATTACTGCTGATTATGCAGTAATGGATAAGCGCCTTGGGAACCTTATTTAGCGAAGTGGACTGAAAGGGCCGCCAAATTTGACAAACTTCGCTAGGTTTCAGTCACCAATGATGGACTTGGTGCTAATAGAAATTAAAGCAGATCTTCATATGCACATCTGCCTCTACTAATTACTGTTTTTGCTTCTCATGAAATTATTGGTTCCAAATTTGATAGTTCATACATAGCTGGACTAATGATAGTGGATCCAACTATTTGTAGATAGTTTTCCAAGTTCAGTTTAGACAGTTTGTACTTACAATGCGCAGAGTTCCCTTAGATACTGCAGATTGATGATGTGGAGTGAAGCTAACAGATAAATTTGCAGGCTTTACATGTATTTTAGTGAAGGATACTGGGGAAGATGGCCTTGTCTTCGGTACAGAGCTCGGTAGTAACATAATCAAATTAAGGTGTGGATTTTCGCCTTCTGAATCTGCAGCTACAAGGTCTTCACAGGTAACATACGATGGCACTGCTGTTTTTATTCCCTATTACCATCTATGCAATGTCTTCTGCATCTCCAAATTGGTGCGTTTACTTAAAAAAAATAAACTAAGTTCTTTATATTTGGCCAGTGTTTGCTACTTATTTGGTCTTTATTTTGCAAACCTAAAATATTACAACCTCTATGGATTGCAGCTTAGGTCTATAGGAACATGTTCAGAGCTGACAACACCACCATAGCTGGGGAACCAATTACATTATATACTGCTAAACGTGTGAATGTGTGATGTGATCTGATGCTTGGAGATGCATTTTCTACAGCTAGCAAAGTGTGAAATATCTGTAGTGCATACCAGAAATCGTGCATACTTAGTTCGAATGTTTCTTGGTCTCATAATGACCATCCTGTAATGAAGTAATACCTTTGACCACTTTACACAGGACAGGGCCTACTTAAATAGTTTATTTGCTTTCTGCCACACTGTCGTGATCTGAGAACTTAAACCTTCTCTGCAGGAAAATTGAAGACATCTTTGATTTTGATCATTTTATAATTTATATAAAGCATGAAGGATATCCTTGACCGGCCCATACAAAGCCATGATGAGCTGCTTACCGGTATAAAGTAGGTGTTTTTTTAACTCTGTTTTAGTTATCGGAACCTTTCATAGAATGCCATTACAACATGCAAGAAACTATTGGCAGTGATTGTTATATTCATGTTTGCCTACTTTATATCACCAAGAACAGTTCTTTTGGGTTGTCCTGGTATTATCTTAATAGGTTGTAAAAATTTAGACAACCTTCATGTGACTATAGTCTATAGATAACATAGACCTCAGATGCCCATACTTTCTTAACTATTGTTTTGACCAGTTTCTTTTTTTCTCAAATAAAGTCTTCATAATGTACGGCGCAATTGTTTGGCTATATTATGTCATCTATGCAACTCGGTTTACAATGCGGCCAATTGTACTATGTTAGCGCTTATAGTTACATGAAGTGAACTATGCATATGCCAACAAAAAAAGGATTACTGACAACTTATTCAAACAGTCTGTTATGTTAACTTCTCTATTAAGAATTTATTCTATGCTGAGTATGCCGAGCAGCTTCGAACTAGGTCGTGTGGTTGCAAAGCTTGCACGAATAGAGATTTCTAGTATTGCGCATATTTACTCTGCATTTCTAGTATACCAGATATTTTTGTTTTGTTAATCCTTTGATAACTTTCCCATGGGTTATTTATAAGTGCAGCCGAATTGTTTATTTCTGAAATGTTATTTGTTTCACTGCTTCCCGTAGACTAATCACGCAACCCATCATGCCAATACATGGGTTCCCCTCAGTACAAATACAATGCCATCTAAATGTGCCATCCCTAGCCGTTCAGGTTTCAACCTGCTCTGGTCATCTTAGCTCAACGGAATTCTGAATCGTCAGGTATACATCATGGTCTCTTATCTAACTATTCATGAAGCCAGTCAATTCTCCTACTCCATGTAAACTTTTTGTTCCCATACTTATTTGGTTCTCTCTAGGTACATCTGAATTTATGAAAGACTTGTATATCTACGACAACATAGATATGCCGTCGCTCTTGCAAACAATGAAGATCATGTTTCTCATTGACCTAAACCAATGGCCCGGTCCAGTAAACTGACATCAAGTTGGATTGTTGCTCCCTCAGCAATTTGCTGCTTGTTCAGATTTCCTTCCTGAAAGCACCAATACTTATAGTGCTCCCAATTATAGCTTCGTCGATCATATGCAGTCGTGTATATATAGTTTCGGCACATGCAAAGAACAAATACGCTACCCTATTTCTGTGTAAACCGCATGCTGTTCTGTAAATCAAAATTCAGCTCGCAGCAACACCTACACTTCAACTACAGCTCATATTCGTTGTTTACATTTACCTCAACAGTTCACTTCAATATATTACTTCATTCTGCACAGATGCCTACAAATTCGGAAAAAATGAAAGCCTAAGGTTTGTATGATCTAACTGCGAACTTTATCTATGCATGTTAAATCAATGTGAACTATCTCTCCAGCCCTTTGCACTCCACGTGCACACTACACTCATCAACCACCAAAGTTTAGCCCCGTATTTGTCTACCGTTACTCCAGCACGGGCGCGCGAATGCGCGCGCCCTACCACTAGTGTAAAAACAAATGGGAGATACTAAAAAAACGTGGAAGAAATATCGGGGAAAGAAAAATAACGAAAACGTTTCATGGAACGGAGTAACATGTGGTTTCTTTTTACGGTCCTGCCCGGACGTATAACACTGCAAAAGAAGGAAAAAGAAGATAGGCAAATTTATTACATAAAGAAATATGGATTCACATCGGATTTGGATTCGGGCTAGTAGTTGTGAATACAAAAGATTAGTAGGGTAAAGTTGAATGAAAATTTAGGGTGACAAATTTTTTTGCCTATTTAGTATTAGGTATAGATATAGATTAAAACTAATTGGTAGTCGAAGCTAACAAAATTAGCCAGCTACCTACGAGCTAGCACATGTTTGATCCTTGGCTAATTTTTAATAGTTAATAATAATTAGCCTTTAGTGTCAACCCTTACTCCCAACACGACACTTATTACAAGATGAGAGGGCAACATGAGCATGCTTTGATAATACCGTGGTGACAACAAGCGATTGTAGTATGGCATGAAGCACCGTTTATATAGAACTCAAAGCTCATGACTAGAGAGGTTTTCGTCTCTCCTATATAGGCAAAGCTACCAAGGGAGTTTTGCTATTGTGCTTTTTTGTTAGATATAAATAAAAAGGCAAAGATTGTATGGTGAGGAAGTGCCCGCTCTTTTAGGATAAGCCCATTATAGTTGTTAAAACTATTTCCACGAGCGCTTCATCCTTTTGTCAAAGTAAGTCTTTGTTATTTCTACGAGTTGTTCTAATCTATATCTATGTATCTTATTATAGAAACAAACTCCGCTAGCATATCTATTTCTCATGCAAACTATCGACATCAACAAGCCATATCACCCGCTAACATTTATTTAGTTGTCTATACATTGGCTAGCTACATCATCCAATAACATCATTGCAAGTCAATAATTATGTGTTGTTCAATTTTTATTTTAAATTATCTGCAAACCTTGTACAAACATGCTGGGTATCCTTCTAGTGGTTTGTAAAACTATCGTCCAATCATACATATACACATGAAGTAGACATGGAGTCACCTAGGTTGTAGCGTCATGAGATGAAAGCAAAAGTAGTTTCATGATAGGCATTCATTAGTGGTGGATTCATCTTAGGCCTCGTTTGGCTGGCTCCGCAGGGCTCCGGCTCCGCCTGCGCATGTCCTGTGCATCACGGTGCAATCCTGTAGCAGCCATTGCAGCAGCTCCGGCTCTGGCAGTTTTTAACTAGGAATGGGGAGGAGCTGGAGGAGCCAGTGTTTGAAGGCTCCGACAGCTCCTCCACAGTGGTGCTACAGTAGCCGGAGCCGGAGCCGCCGGAGCCCCTCCAAACAGGCCCTTAATAGGGAAGGAGTCCTCACATCGCTCCTTTTACCTCCTCTTCTTCCTCTAACATTTATTTTCTCTCCTTTTTTTAATGCCCCAAAAGTTTTACCAGTGTTGTTTGGGTTCCTCTAGAAAAAGATGTGTTTTCATTTTTTTAGTTATTCATTCCATTCATTGGAATAAATTTCTTGGCAAATATGTTTTGCGTGTTGGGAAGCGCAAAGACATAAAAAAATGTTGAGTGGCAAAAAATGACTTTTGTATCAGTGGTTCGGATGAACGATCAAAGACCATGAATGTTGTTCATCCAAAAGGGAACTTTATGTGAGTATCCCTAATCACATCTGTTTTTGTATACATTTTTTAAAACACATTTAGACGACAATTATAATGTTTTGTGAATTTTCTAGATTTTTTTTGGATATTTTCCCCATTTTCATAGAGCTAAGATCTAATTTTGAGAAGCTTCTAGAAATATTTTCACGAGATCTATATTTGAACTCATCGTATTCCTTTTGATTTTTTTTTTTGAACATGGAAGATATCTCCATTACTCATAAACAAGTGCCAAATCTTTGGTTACAAAAGACCTGATACAAAATGGAATACTGTCCAGCACCGGATCAGTACCCTAAGTCAAACTTGCCCCAAGAGCAGCTAAATTATGGTCTACCAAATTACAGGAATGGTGATTATGAATTACATCAAAGGCAGCAAAGTTACTAGATAGAAGGTTCTTTAATTCCCATATGAGACCACTCGCTGAAGATCGATCAATTTCTGGGGAGGTGACGGCCTGCAGCACCATAGAAGCATCTGTTGTCAGAATCACCCTTTGGATCCCCAGATCAGCTGCCCTCTGCACGGCGTGCAAACAAGCACAAAGTTCAGCATGGAAAGCCTCTCCTACGTTCGACAGCACTCCTTAAAAACTTGATGAAGACATTTTCTGTGGTTGTATAACCCTATTAAGTATTTTTTTGGATTTTTTAAGTTAACACAAGAAAAGATAAAACCACTTCAAAATAGGACAGGAGAGTTGGTAAAATGTTAGTTTTAGAGTTTGAAGAGAAATATGATACTACGAAAATATTCATATAGAGAGCTAAAATAGACCTTTTCCGCAACAAAGCAGCCCATGCACGATACGGGGTGGGCCGCGCGTGGTAGACTTTGCAAAATAACACTAAAAAAACAGAATAAATGCTGAATGGTTTTCACGTGGTTACAGAAGCAGCCTCGGAGGTTCCCTTTCTTATTAGTTTTCACCACTTACATTCATGATTACAGCTTCACTTACACGCCACGCAAAAATCTTTATTCGCAGATACACATTTCATTCTGGTGGACAAGTTACACAAAAATTATGTCATATAGTCGGTGCACAGCACCAGCGTAATAATCCCTGCGTCAAAGATCACAAGCCCAAGGCCCCAAGCAAAAGACCTGCCCACAAGAGTTCAACAAATCACTCTCTCAGATGAGATCCTCGTGTACAAGATCATCATATATAATGCATGACACATTGCATTTTGTACTGGACACTTTATTCTATTCTAAACTTCTACCTGAATTATCTCCATCATCATTGACAGTTTCAGGTGCAATAACCACACAGTTCAGCAGACTCTCACCCAGGAACAGGTACACCAGTCAAAGTGACCTGAACTTGATCCGCCAGGAAGGTTAGTGCCTTCAGTCCTTTGGTTGAAGACTGATGTGGTGCCACAGCCTCTGCATCCCGAGCTTCAGGTCGTCAATCCCGCTGAATGCTACCCAGTAGCCTCTTGCGAAACAGCACTACTATGTACAAAGAATCCGTCACCGTCATGTTACAATTGCTAATCCTACAGCGCGTACATCTTCGTCTTGTATTCGTTGTTAAGTATCTCCTCATCTGAGTCGACGGATCGGGACCAGGAGCCCCGGGACTGGCTCGCGGAGGCCTTCTTCCTGATCTTCCTGGTGTTCTCCTCCAGCCTGTGTGCAATGATGCAGTAGCACATGGAGCCAAGGGTGGTGAGCATGATCACGGTGCCGATGGCCATGGTGCACCAGGCCAGCCACCAGTCGTCGCGCCCCACCACCACATAGGTCAGCGCGATGAAGGCCACTGAGATGAAGAGGCACGCCAGCCACATCAGCTTGTTCATCACGAACACCATCCTCTTCTTCGCTCTCCGCTCCACGACGATCAGCGAGGTCTGCACGACGACCACCGCGAGCGAGATGAAGAGGGCCAGGGCGTCGAAGACCAGGAAGATTATGAAGGCCGGGTTGCTCGCCACGTACGCCTGCCCCAGGGACATGCCAGGGGGAGCCTGGCTCAGATCCTCCACGAAGTTTCCGGGGACCGTGAATATGGCGGCAAAGGCTACCGTGGCGATAAGCACCGCGACCACGGTGTTGGAGTTGATGGCGTTGTTCAGCCCACCGATGTGGAGCTTTTCGAGCCTCTTCTTGATTTGATTGACTTGCATCTTGGTCTGACATGTTTGCTTGATCTGGGACTGGACATCATGTCTAATATCGCTGACTGTTTGCTTCAGTTGCTTCGCTGAATTTGGAGGATGTACCTGCTGTTTTGCAGTTTCGCCACCAGCCTCTTTTAGGATGTTAACAAGTTCTTCATTGTTCATTTTCTCAGCAATGGCAAATGCAGTCTCTCCAGATCTGTTAACTGCATTGACATCAATCCCCTCGACTGATAATAGAGTCTGCACTATCTGTAAGGAATTACAGTCATAGATAAGCATTAGGAAAGCCAAAACTATAATAGGTAAAAGTAGAGTTCTTAAGAGTGTACTCCTATGTAGAGCTAGCAGAACTCTTGCAAAAACTGCTAACATCCCCACTCTTTTGATTAAATTGTAAGGAAATATGCCTTTTTTCTTTTTTTTTAATTCTACGTGCTGGTACATGAATTTTTCTTGTTGTTTGTTGTCTGAATGAGACATCTTAAGCAGAGTAATGCATTGTAAGGATGCAAATGATGGAGAAAATTATAAAACTAAAAGAAGGTAAAACAATAAAAGGACATTCCAATATGTGATCACCTACAATGATATTCCCCTTCCAAGTAGCAACATGCAAAGGCCTGTTTCCCTTGTTGTCTTCAATATGGATGACTGAGACATCAGGCTTCAACAATTCAACCACGATTTCAGCATTCTGTCCTTTTGAAGCCATATGTAGTGCTGTTTGTCCCTTCTTGTCTGTTCTTAAACCAATCCCAGGATCTTTATTCAACAATGATCTTACAACTTCCAGATGTCCCAATCTTGCTGCTGAATGTAAAACCGTTTTGCCATTGTTTCTCGTGATTCTGGCAAGGCTAGCATTAGTTTCCAGTAGGAGATTGACAATTTCAACATGACCCTGAATTGCAGCGGTGTCCAGAGCTGTAGCATTCACAGAATTTGTTGTCATAGCAAGAGCAGGAAGAGCATGCAGCATCTCCTTCAGAACCTCTGCAAAATAACCAAGAAATGGGAGAAGACTATTATTAGCCTTGAAAGCGTTGGAAAGATTGCAAATTTGCAACTCACTGTGCCCCAACATGGGTTCCATGGCAGAGAACAGAGTGGGATAAGATCAGCTAAACCAATAGTCACATCATCAACATGCACAAAAGCAATACTAGCAACTCAGTATAGATCACATTATAAATTTCTATTGGAGAACAGACCCAGGGGAAAAACAAAAAAAGGATTGGCGTTTTTTTTCTCAGCCAATATGGAAAACAAAGATAGTGAAGGTAAAATTGATGTTATGACTAGTGACTGCTTTACTGATGCTGTGGATCCAACAAAAACTGTTGAATAAATCATTCTTCAAATGAACGCATGCATTTTTTTAGTGATTCAGATCAGCACAATCACGTTCCTAATACTAGACAATCACATGTATAAAAAGGTCAATAGTCAACAAGGCAGTTTCAACAGACCAAATTCTAACCCCATTCCATAAACCCCTAATCATCAATTCATTGACTATAAGGCTTTTAAAAAAAAGGCTGAACAGATTACAGAGCAGAACTCTGACGATAAGCAAAAGAAGACGAACAATTTACCAAGATGGCCCTGTTTGGCGGCGATGTGGAACGCATCGAAGCTATTGCTGGCCTTGATGCCGGCCGTCTGCACATCAGAGACCTTGAGGATCTCGCGCACGACCTCGGCGTGCCCCTTCTCGGCGGCGACGTACAGCGGCGTCTCGCCGTCCTGGTTCTGCCTGGCCGCCATCTCGGCGGCCAGCGTGCGGTTGAGCTCCGCAAGGATCCTCTGCGCGTGGGCCACGCTCCCGGACCTCGCCGCGAGGTGGAGCGGCGTGTCGCCGCGTTTCCCCGGGCTGTCCCTGCTCCGCCGCTCCAGGGACATGATCCCCCGGAAGCTCTTCTGCTTCTCCATCCCTCGGAAGCTCTTGAGCTTCTCCAGCGCGCCCAGCCGGATGCTGGACTGACGCTCCATGGCCGAATCCGAGGGGTACTAGATGGAACGCTTCAGATTGCCACGCCTCGTTCTTGACGAATCCAGGAAACCTTTTGCTCACCAAACTTTCTGTGACGCCTCAACGAACTCCAGAAAATCGCAACTTGGGCCTGGTACTTGCGAAAGAAAATCAACAGCATTAATGCCCCTGAAGTCCTGAACCAAGAACAGACAGGAAATCTCAAATGGGCACGGAGACAGGAAATCTCAAATGCAGAAAATCGAAAAGAAAAAAAAAATAAAACGGGAATATTGCAGAAAGCAGAATCCGTTCCCCCTGAAGGTCTGAACCAAGAACAGGCCAGAAAGCTCGAGAATGCAAGAAGCCAAAGAAAGGTTAGTCGAATGACTGTTCCAAGAATCCCCACCCAAAACCTCACCTTTTCTCGCACCAGCCAGGCGCCACCACAACGCCCCACCCGGTGAGAGCCACCCCGACCCGGTGAGGAACGAATGGGGGAACAAAAACAAGGTCCTGGTGCAGATATTATTGGTCGGAGTAAGGACGAAAACGGACGGAACTACCTCCGTCGTTTTCGTTTTTATATTTTTTTACGAAAACAGAAACAGGAGCGGAACAGCCAGGATGAAAAAAGTTGCAGAATAAACGGTAATATAAAAATAAGAAAATACGATAAAAAAAAGCCGGAAACGGACGATAAACGGGAGCTTAAGTCGAAATTGCATGCACATATGACATATCTGTTTGAGGTATTTTGTTCTAAAGTTCTCAATTGTATGGATATATTTATATGTGCAACCCGGAATTTAATCTGTAAATGAAAAGGTCGTGTGTGCTTATAAGAAGCTAATAATCAGCTTGTTTGTTGTTTGGTTTCTAAGTTTCCATCCGTTTCTCTTTCTCCTCATCAGGCTCGGCTCTCCTCCACTCCCCCATCGACCTCGACGTCCGGCGGCGGTACCATGCCGGCTCCTTCTTCCTTGCTCCCTCCTTCTTGTGGCCCCGCCGCGCTGCCTCCCTTCGTGCTCTCGGCGTCCGGCGGCGCGGGAGCACAGGGACCATCCTCCCGAGTCCCGATTGGATCTGGAGGGCACAGTGAGCTCCGCCGGCGACCAGCCTGCCTCCCTTCTTGCTGCTACGTCCGGCGGCAACTCTTCCCGCCGCCGCCGCCGCCCGTTACTCCCTTGGTCCTTCCGCCTGGTTCGAGCTTCAGCCACCTAGAATCGGCTTTTCTCCGGCCGAACTCGCAATCCTTGAGCGACGCTCCAGGCAGCCTATCCCGGCACGGGATATCCCGGTCAAAAATGGAATACCGCAAATACGGATGGACAAATTCGATACCGCTCTCGGTTCACCCCATCCCGTTTTCGTTTATCACGGAAAAAATGAAAACGGACGGAAAAAACGGTATACGGTTGCGGACGGAACGGGATGCATCCCATCCGTTTTCATCTTTGGGTCGGAGCTCACCTGCTAGGCGCTAGCTTGCTTTTCTTGGTTTGGCCCCTCTCTTTCGTAGAGCTCACTTTCAGGTTTTGCCACTTCTACGGTTCTGCCTCGCCGCCGCTGATGAGAGAAGACGGTCGAACAAATACTAGCATGTTCGGTTGGCTGGTTCGTATCGTTGCTGGTTCGTGAAGAAGTACTGTTGGTTGGTTTGTGTAAGAGAAAAATACTATTCCGACTAAAAATTTACGATCGTTTACGACAAGCCACAGCCAAACGAACAAGCTGTACGCCAATTGCTACCCTGATCTCTCAAGTTGGTACGGTTTGGCCGTTTATTTTTTTTTGTGGGAGTAAAATATGGTGCAACATGGTAGGCTTCGATTGGCTGCAATTTTTCTTTCCCGTTAATATTGGTTTGTGGTGGTTCTTTGAGAAAAAGTCGTTTGTGCTGATTTGTATGGCTATTTTTTTAGAGAGAAAAATACTATTTTGTGCCTTATAAGCCCGTAAATAAGCTGGCTTATACAGCCAGCCGTATCACCAACAGCTCAATCAGTGAAAGGGCCAATAATGAAAAACAAAACAGCTATACAAAATCAAAACTATATGACAACACTCTTTTTCATGTACTGTATCAAAGAACAGTAGAAAGTAGAAATGTTCCAACTAAATTGTAAATTGACAGGTGTACTTGGCCCTTAAATAAGGAAATGTTTAAAACTAATGGAAGTTCAGCTATCTCACAATCACCATGTTCGCTTGTTAGTTTCAACCAGGCTTATTCAACCAGCCAACAATGTTTTTCTCTCACAACAAACCAGCACCAGCCAGCCCAAATCAGCTCAGAAACCAACCAGCGAACACGCCGAATGTTGTAATAGTATGGTTTGGCCAACTCGCGTTTCCTCTGAAGATTAGGTGTTCTTTGGTAACTCTTTACAATTAGGCTGTAAAGCCTGTAACTAACAGCCCTAGTAAGCAATACACGACCAGCTCATGTTTGTGGAAGAGATGTTTTTTTAACCCATGAGCTGTGACAGCTCCTGTTTACTACTACTAGTACACATGGGCTTGGTCAGCAAAACACTACTGCACCCAATATGCTTATAGTATGTATAGCATTAACAGAAACAGAAACAAAACTTAGTGGGTGCTAGTCGTCTCCACCCTTTAATCTCGGCTTTATTCTAAAACCCAACAAAGACGTTGCCGGCCGGCCGTCACATTCACCTGTAAAAAAGGTAAAGGCAGATAAACAAACTCGCACTAAAAAAACAGAAATCACCATACCTTACACGTGACGCCAATCCAGAACAGTATTGGTTAGCAGCATTATATATCCTGGGCCCACTTGTCATCTTGGAGCGGTACAGTAAATTTATGCCCTGGATTTTCGGGCCCCACGTGTGGGCTCCTGCAGCCGAAAGCCTCCAAGCCATGATCACTTGGGAAGGAGCTAGGAAGAAGAACATGGACATGGTTGTGGTTTCATGGGGGAGAAGAGTACAAGAATGCATGTGACTTCTGTCTCCTTTCCTTTGGCATCACCCAAAAACTATGTATACAAAGCAAGTGCTCATGATTTGAGGTTGTATAAATACTCATCTTTAGGGGTACAATGTAGAGTGTAGAGAGGAAACAAAACAAAGATAAACACACCACTCAAGTACTGATAATCTTTTTTTTTAATTCCTAGGACCGAGATAGAGAGGAAACCCATGCACCTAGATAAGATATTCAGCATGTTCGCTGATTGGTTTCTATGCTGATAAGCCCGGTTGATGCTGATTTGTTGTGAGAGAAAAAACACTGTTGGCGGACAGATAAACCCTGGCTGAAACCAACAAACGAACAGGCTGATTACTGCATGTATTTGTATATAAGAATAAGAGCTAGCAATAATCTTGGTATTAATGAACAAGGAAGGGAATGTACCTTTCTGTCCCGGATTGAAATTTATTGGCGGCATGACAAATCACAAATATACCTCGAAGGAGCATGTTAAATAAATACAGGCTGCATCATGTGTGGCGTTGTCCCCCTGTTCAGTTGAGAGCACCTAACCCGGCCTCTTTTGTGTAAGCAAAGTGACAGGGGTCATTAGATTAGATTAGCAGCAACAGCATGCACCTAATGCCACTCTGCAATAAAATTCTTTAAGGACGTCTGGCTGCCTGCCTGCGCCCCATGAGCAGCATGAGTATAGACTATCGTAGTCGTAGCAGCATTCAGAGACGTGAGAGAGGCCGAAAGCAGTTAACCAGAGGCACACGTGGGGCTAGGGGCCCACCTCGTGGTGATCATGGATGGTAGTGACATGCATGGTATCTAAGATTAAGATAACAGTGTTTATATGTCTTGGATAACCATGATATTTTCTCGTTCACTAACTCTTGTCTTTTGTTTCTTCACTCCACTAGATCTGCTTCCGCTGCCGAGAGTCCTCCCCTCGCGCCGCCGACGCCGGCGAGTAGGATCCCCACGCCCTCGACCAGTTGATCCGACCGCAGCCCAGGAGCAGCATTTGTGACAGAGCAAGAGGGCAGCAGCGCACCTCGACGTGTTCGCTGCCGCCTCGACCGCCTGTCCCAGCCCGAATCTAGGGTCTTGCCCTCTCCGACGAGATGTAGAGCCCGCCGGTGGAGGCACAAGAGGCGGATCGTCATGATCTGACGCGGAGAAGGCCGCGACTTAGTCCACTGCCATGGAACCCCATCGACGACCGCCGCCGTCCATCTCTCGCACGAGAGCCGCCGCTGCCCCGAAGGGGGCTCCTCACGCCCGCGCCATCAACAGCTAAGGGAACCCCTGACATCCAAGCCGCCGGTAACTGCTGCACCGAGGGGATCTCCGACGTCCACGTCGCCGCCATCCCGAGGGGTAGCTGCTGTGGCCGCAGTCAGGGAACGCAACCTGCAACTGGATTCGGTGTCACCTCCTTCGCGGTGCGTCGTCTCGAGGGTCCCGTGAGGCTCTCCACCGCCTACTGCGCCTCCAGGTTCTCTGTCGGTCGGCCGCTACCTCTAGGAGTTTGCCGCCGGCATGTGAGGAGTCATGTTGTCTTCACCATTGCACAACTCATCGACAGGCTGCAATGTGCAGCCGTCGTCACCGTCGTCCAAGTTAAGAAAGGATCGTGGAGAGAGTCACCCTTCGCACAGCTCATCGTCGGGCTGCGATGTGCAGGCATCGCCACCATCATCGAAGTTAAGAAAGGATCGCAGCCTTGCCTTCAAATCATGGGCTCATGGAAGATGCTACCATTGTCTTGCCCATGATCACCAGGTCAGCTCATGTCGGGACTCCCGCTGCATTCGATGTTGTCGTCCTGGGCATAAAGAGCGACATTGCAGCCTCCGGTCCCCCGGGCTTCACCACGTTTTGGTTCTCCTTCCCAACATAACCATCTTCAACATGCTTGGAGATGGGAAGATGTTGTGGCTACATCTCCCCCAAATGGTTGTTGTCGTGATCCGTTGTTGGCTTCGACTAGTCACCATCCTCGATGTGCTGCATGTTGTTGTAATTGTCGCGCTACACATGGTTCGTCCACCTTAGACCTTCAATCTTTGTTTGGGCCTCTGATGGAGTCGCTTCGTTCAGATCTCTAGGAGTTCTTCATATCTCGGCTTGAGGAGGTGGTGCGTCCTTTTAGGGCTGAGACATCAACCATCAAGTTATGGCTTGCACGGATGGCCAACCATCTTGAATGTGGAGGGCCACCAAGCGAGGACCATTTCATTGCAGACTTGGCAGGTCTTTTTGGTCTTTGTTCCCCAGTTTGGCAATCTTCAACTCCACTATTTTCCACAACAAACCCCATTGTCGATGAGTTGGAGTTTCACACAATATTGAACCCTGACAGTAAGGAGGTGGCCACAAGGACAATTGATGCTGAGATTCGCCAAAAGATGCCCTTGGAGCAAGCCACTAAGGGGCCTTCAGTGACATCGTCGATCCATGCTTCTCTTGTTGAGGTTTGCACGCCTGCTGACTCCTTGGGGTGTGAGGATACATGTGTGATTAGTGCAGATTCCATCAATGGCGAGATGACCATAGAGAAGGTTGTTGCGGTGCCCTCGGCGGCCTCATTGCTACAGACCATCACCCCTGTATAGGATATTGTTCTGGTGGAGGATGCGTCTGATGATGAGGAAGCTATCTCACAAGTGACAATTGAGGACCCCGTCTTTCTCATCACCATTGAAGACAACCCTATGCACTCTATGACCGATGTCAAGCAAGAGGTCTTCACCATTGAAGACAACCCTTTGCATTATACGACCGAGGTCAACAATGAAGTGCCCAGGTCGATAAAGGATTCATCAATTAATGCAACATCTTCTTCAATGGCCATAGCTATGGAGGAGAATGATCCAACATGTCCCTCTATACACCCACCTTCACCATCGACTACACCTACAAGACGTCGACGCAAGTCCTATGATAGAGCATCGCTTCGTCGAAGTGGCCGCATTGCACAACGCAACGTGTTAAAGGATTTGGGCGTTGTTGGGAAGGATGGAAAGCTCAATGAGGGCACAATGCAAGACATTGTAGTTTGCTTAAAGGAACTGTTGCCACCAGACCTCCTCAAGCCACTGAAGAGTTTAAAAGGTTGTGCCTTTTGGGACTTTGTGGCGGAGGCCTCTCTGCATCTTCGTTAGGGGCCGTAAGTGCGCTTTGGTGTTCTGACGACGACTGTTGTCCATAAGATGCGTTTCTCTTGGCTAGCTATTGAGGAGGAGTTTGTGGAGGATCGGGTCTTTAGTGTACAACCGTGTTTCACTACTACAAAAAGCATTTTTAGGGGCGGCTGGTAACCCTTTATAGGGGCGGTTTGGCCAGCCGCCCCTACCGAATCGTCTCTACAAATCATGCATTTGTAGGGGCGGTTCCTAGGCCGCCCCTACAAATAGATTTGTAGGGGCGGTTGGTGATTGAGCCGCCCCTACAAATCAATTTGTAGGGGCGGCTGGTATTACGAACCGCCCCTACAAATCTATTTGTAGGGGCGGCTCAAGAACCAACCGCCCCTACAAATCTATTTGTAGGGGCGGCTGTAGTGCCAGCCGCCTCTATAATACCTGTTTGTAGGGGTGGTTCAATCTAGAACCGCCCCTACAGTACATTTTCCCACCAAAAAAAATTCAAATTTACAATTCAAATTCGACCAGAACTGTTTGTTTCTGCGTATTCCATCCAGCATCCGCGTTGCCGAACGGCCCGCGACCAACGTTCCAAACCGCGTTCGCGTTGCCGAACGCCACGCGACCAACGTTCCGAACGCGACTATATAAAGTACAATTACAAGTCCAATTCGTAATGATATATATATATACAATCCATCATTAAATATACAAATTTCATACACATTGTTATCAACGTCCTAGAGCTAGCCTTTCAGTCTCACGAAGGTGTTGGTACTGAGGATTTGTACCTAAGTCAGACTCTCGATCATGGTAGGCGCCTCTGACGTGTACAATCTGGTCCAATATGAAGTTGTAAAGGTCGCTGACGAGCTCTAAGAGTTGGTCATCCTTGTATGGGTCTCTTTTCATTCCTTTCTCTTCTCTCCACTACAAGAAAACAAGTTTCAGTTTAGTATTTCATACCATTTATGAAGTTTTTATACTACGGGTGAAGAGGTTCAAACTTACCCTTAAGGGGTGTCTCCTGTAGGCACCGGTGTTACTCATCATAGAACATATATAGTATCCACAATGTACACTCCCAGGCCTCTGCTTGGGGCACTGTGTGTTTTGCATATGAAAATATTAGGTAATGCTTTTGACAGCCATGTAACGGAGTACTGAAGAAGTAAGTTACACTTACCGCACATAGTGTTTTTATAGCCAGCTTTTCCTTCCTCGCTGGATCATGCCTTCCGTGATGATGAGAGACATAGAACCTAAATGCCCTGTTCGAATTATTTTAGCAAATACAACTTGTTAGTATGCATAAGTGAACGTTACAAGTATGTATACAGACATATAAGCTAATGAGGATTGTCGATATGTATACGTCTTGAGAATCGATATGAAGTCTTTGTATGTCGCCGGGTCCTTATCTATTGAATCAAAGACCCATGCCATGCTCTTCCCGACATCGACGGCTATACAAATCCAGTGGTTGCTGTATGGATTTAATCATAGAACTAGATAAGCTCTTTTACATCGAATAAAATATATCGAACATAGCTTTAAGTTATAGTTGAACTTACTCGAAGTTGTATGGTAGCCATATAGTAGAGTGTTGTTGGAGATTTTTGAAAGCCAGAGCAATGTATGCCGCAACCTTAAGGGACTCTTCCCTTAGCTTCGCACTACGGATGCGCTCTTTCTCCCGAAGAGTCTTTGCAGCTGCTAGCTCTTTGGCATCCAGTGTCCACCGTTTAGGGTAATTAAAATTTGTTTGGGCTATAGCTTGAGGGTCTACATACCCAGCTTTCACACTTGGCATTTGTTTGACAATGTGCACTTGCATTCTACAAATCACGGCGTGGGTTAGTTACAACAAAATTCAAAGATTACATTCATATCATATCGGAAGGACAAGGACTTACAGGCACCACGTGCGAATTAGATTCATCTCCATTTCTCCCAAGTGAAAGCATGTGTGCATGTCATTGAAGTCAAAGACAATTTTCCTGACTGGGCTTCCAAATGTGCCGGTGGGAAAGCATGATTGTATGATATCTATGCTCGTTGGGAGAACACGCAAGTACCAATCATGAAACCTTCTTATTCCAAGTGGTAGGCGCTAGATGTCTCGGTTTGGTAGGAAGGGCTTGCCTCTTTCATATTTTTTTGGGCAATCCTTTGACCATTCGATGGCATCAACATTTGGATACTGCTTTGCAATTTGGTGAAGTTTGCTACTGACGGCCTCCTCAGAACCCCGTGATGGGACATTTTTAACTTGGTTTTCAGGCTTGAACTGATCATGGGAATACCACTTGGACACCGACGAGACATCTTTGATCGGAACATAAACTGGCCTTATGTGGATTGGAATCTTCTTTCGAAGTTCCCATTCAGGCACGTCCTCATCTTCTTGTGCATCACCTTCTTCAGGAGGCACTCGTTGTTCATGTATCGGTTGTGCTTGTTGAGAAGACTGTGGCATCTCATGATGCACTTGCCCAGTACGAGCTGGAGAAGGTTGTGGCATCTCATCAGGCACATGCTCGATAGGAGGCGGGGAAGAATGTGGCATCTCAGGAATGTGGGGGTCATGAGACGATGAAAATATCTCCTCGGCCTCAACAACTCGCTCCAAATTTGGGAGAGGGGGAGGCGGCGAAGAAGCAGTCAATATAATGTCCCGTTTGTGCCAGAGGATGAACTGCCCCATAACGTCTCCGAGTAACACCAGCCCCTCGGGAGTTGCGTAGTCTATCCTCCACTGCATGAACTCGGGCTTCACTGTATGCACCTCGACCCTAGTGTAGTCCGGCGGTATGTTATTATTGTGGTGTAAGCCACCGGGAGGATGTGCAACACCCGTTGCCACCTCCATCACAGTGTTCTGTCAGCCGCTGAGAAACACCAAGGTGCAACTAGTAGGTTCCCGTATGAGATCGACTGAGGTTGTGGCTGCAGTGGAACCTTGGCTGCTAGGAACTTTTGGAGGGCTGCCAACTAATGCCAGTTCTCCCGGTGGCGTCACTAATATACGTGGCTCCATAGACATTCCTTGCTCCTCCAGTGCCTTCGCAACTAGAGCCTTCACTTGGAGCTCAAGACTAGTCTCCCGGTCTCGGCCATGTTTCTTGTACATGTGCTTGTCCTCTTCGAATCCTTGCTTCCAAGTCATCCTTTTCCCTAGCCCCCTGGTGCGGCCTGTGTGCTCCTTGTTTCCCAAGCCAAGGCTAAGCTCGTCCCTCTCTCTGGAAGGATTGAATGAGCCCTTCTCTTTGTCTTCAGCATATTTCAGTATCCTTGATACCGCCTCTTGGGTCTCCGGCTTATCAAACTTAAGATTACTGCCGGATGGTTCTGTACTTCTCGCATATATCCAGTTCCTTGAGCGTACCTTCAACTTCGTCACATTGATATTCCCAGCAACTGCAGCCTCTTCATCCATCTTTCTAAACTGCTCTTCCTTGGCATAGTAGCCACCGGGGCCTAGATGATGGTGGTGTTTGTTCCTCTTCGCTAGCTTGGTGTTACGAGCACTGAGCTCCAATGCCTCCGCTGAAGTCTTCTGAGCCACGAGCTCCTCCCATTGACTAGGAGTTATTTTGCCGAACTCGTTGAAGGGAGTTAACCCCTTTTGGATATACTTCGTGTTAAGCTCCGACCTCCAACGTCGCAATGACTCTCCCATCATCCTGATAGCATTTTTTTTACCAATTCGTGCTTACCCTCCGGAAATCTAAAATTGACCTTCAGCTGCCTATCCCATAGTGCATTCTTTATGTTCTCTAGTACCTCTTTCCAGTTAGGGATTGCTGGGTTCAATTTATCTCTTACTAGGGCCCCGATCGCACTACGAAATCGTCCTCTTAATTCCTTCGGCTCAAGGATCTCCCCTGCTGGCCCAACCTCTGTTATCACATAGCAAGCCTTACCTGGATATAGATTTCCTTTTCTATCCCCTCGTTTCCTCTTAGGCTTGGTATTCGTGGTTGTGTCTTGAGTTTGTGGAGCAGAGGCATCGTGATCCGTCTCTGTGGTTGTTGCCTCTGCTCTCCTTTCCTCTACTCCGTCTTGTCCAGCGAGATGTCGCGGACGTCGACGTCATCTTTTCTGAGTTTCAGGAGGGACCTGTATATAGGATAGGTCGAAGTGTTAGCAGAGGTAACACAGCCAAAGCTTTAGCAAAATTTACAAGCTAAGGCTTCTTCCCTACCTCCTCGTTCGGGTCAAAATCCTTGTCCAAATCTTCCTCCGTTGGCCTCCTTCTTGCTTCAGGTGGGAAAGGATCCTCGGGACTTTCATATCCCTCTTCTGACTCATCATCCTCTTCTTCTTCGCCTTCAGCAGCCTCTCCTTCAGGGCCTTCCTCCTCGTCACACTCCTCCTGAGTAAGCATCACTTCTAGATCTTTTTCTACCTCGTTATCGAACTGTTCCTGAGTAAGCTGGTCCTCTAGTGCTTGCTCCTCAAGGGTTGGCTGCTCATCATGCTCGGGGCATCGAGCTGCACGGTCTGTTGTCCACGATATTATTTCGCGCTTTGTTCTAAAAGATGCAAGAAAGTGTGCTTTAGGTACGCGAGAAGGTATAAGAAATCAAAAAGGTCTATAAACCAAAGTAGTCCTATAAAACAACAATATAAAAAAACGAGAAGTAGCAGTGGTAGAGGCCTCAGAAACATGTCAATCATCATCTGATCTTGAACTTGGAGCATCAAGGCATCATAACAGAGAAGAGAGGAGAAGGTAATGTAGGGGCGGCTGCTAATGATGCCAAGTTCCTCACAAGTTCTTGATCATCAGCTCATATTCCATATAATGTATGGACTTGGACAATTTCATCATCGGCAAAACAAAGGAGAGGAGAGGAGAGGGGAGATTTGGCAAAAAAAAGCAACTGCTGCTTAACAAACATAGAGAGGAAAAGGTATAAAAAAAGCAGCTGCTGCTTCCCAAACATAGAGGATAGGAAAGGTGGCAAAAATAGAGGAGAGGGGAGATTTGGCAAAAAAAAAGCAGGTGCTGCTTCCCAAAAAAAGCAACAACTGCCAGACAGAAGTAGAAGTAGTAAACAGTAGTAGTAGGGAAGTCATAGAGTAGTAGTAGAAGTAGCAAAAGCTGCTTAGGAGAGAAGAGTAGAGTGGAGTAGAGGAGAGGAGAGGAGTAGAGTGCAGTAGAGGAGAGTAGTAGTAGAAGAGGAGTGGTAGAGTAGTAGGAGAAGAGCAGGAGTAGTAGTAGGAGTAGCAAGTAGTAGTAATAGGAGTTGTAGGAGACCAACCAGCAGCCACTAGTAGTAAGAGTTGATAGAAGACAGAAGATAATAAGTAGCAATAGTAATAAGTAGAGAGAGGAGTAGTAGGAGTAGCAAGTAGTAGTAGGAGCAGCTGGCCAGCAGCCACCAAGTAGTAGTAATAAGAGTTGTAGGAGACCAACCAGCAGCCAGCAGCCACTGGTACATGGGCAAATCAATGATTTCGCTCATGCTAACCACATTTCTAATACTCAAAATCACCAAACAGGAAACCAAGACATCATGATAAAACAAAGAAAACGTAATACTACGTTTTTGCTGAAATTGATGCCACTTGCACCTAATAATAGTAGACAAATAGGATGCAAGCTGCAGACAAATAGATTGCAGGTCGGATGAAGAATAGGATGTAGTAGCTGCAACATCCAAATATTATATGAAATAGAGATAACTGGTAAGTGCATAGGCAAAAAAGTCATGAAATATAAATAACTGGTAATATTATATGAAATAAAAAGTTTCTAGCAGATCCTAAACAAGGTCACAACAGAAATTAGCATTTTAGTTTTCACCCATATAGAGCTACAGTTAGTTTTCACCCATATAAAATTAGCTTACAAAATCAGCTATTGTTTCTATCTATCACATGCTTAATCAACTAACGATGTCTTCCTGGTTGCACTAGGGTACTAGATGTCTGATTGGGTACAAATAGCTTTGATGAATGAACAAAAGCTAACAAACACCTGCTGTTATTGCTGTGCTGAAGTAACAAACTTGCTGAAGTAACAACCACATAATTGTTGCCTTCAACTTTTATGAAATGATTTTTTTTGTTTTCCTTCAACCACATAATAATTGCACTAGGGTACTAGATGTCTGATGCCCTTTTCATTTTCATGACAAAAAATGGTTGTACAAACAAGAAAAAATAATTATGGCTTCCTCACTGAGTATGAGAAGCAAAGGTTGCTGGCATTGCAAGGAATAAAAGGGTTCTGGAATCCTATGATGGCCTTGACATGAGCAGCAGCAACACCCATCCAAGAGGAAAAAAGGTGATTTGTCTTATAAATGTGCACAACTACTAATATTCTAAATTGTTCTAATACACAAACAGAGCTAGCAGGAAAGCCTTTTCTAGCAGCTAGTGAACACAAGCAGTAGAGACGAATCCCAAAAATACCAAAATGATGTCAATATTTTCTAGTTCACTCTAAGTGTGTGTTCTAATAGCAAACCCGAATAACTTCTTAAATAGTTAAATTACGATAATAGAAACCATTGACAAAACAAACAGATAAGCAATACTACATTTAGCTCGATTCTATGTGGCAGCAATCCTTACGCCTAAAAGTAGAAAAAGGATGCCACTTGCTATTTTGATGAAAGGAAGAGTATTCCAACACCTAAACTGAGCACCTCCACTCTAAGCTCACCTCGAATACTAAAGGATGCTTGTAACGTAGCTAACAAAAGAAATAACAATAAGCTCTGCTCTAAGTGGCAGTGTGGCACAGACCCATCCTTGCAGCCAAATCAAATTGTTGTGAAACAAATTGAGAGCAAAGCACATGAGATAAGGTACCACCGATCAGTTCCTGCTAAAACAATTCTTATTCTAAACACATTTCTAACCCAATCACCACTATAGCAAGAGGATGCCACTTGCTATTTCACAGAAAGGAAGCGTGTTCTAACAGCTAAAATGAGAACCTCCCAATCTCAGCTCTCATATTCAAAATCATGAAAACAGATGCTGTGCAATGGGTTTTCAACAAGCACATGATATTTAACGGGTTCAGAAAAGAAAAGAAAATATGGGATTATAGGAAGCAGCTAAAATATCGACTTCTAAAATTGGTTGAATCTGTTGGAATACTTTGATTTCCTACTGTTTCAAGGGAGTGATTAAATATCTAGGCTGCAGTCAGCCCCATGGGGGCAAACAGTCAAACCACACTGGAAACATATAACTTTCAGAAATAAAGCATGAAAATTGATAAATTTTGATTCCAAGTAGATATAGTTTCAGAGAGTTTACTATAGAAAAAAACATATTTCAGTTCAATTGGTTGCCTGGGTAAAAACAAAAGTAGGTGTGAAGAAAAAACAAAAGTGGTGTGAAGAAAAATGTATGTGCACCTAGAAGTAAATCAGCCAAGTCATATAAAAAGTCTATCTATCTATATGAATGGTAAAGTACCTATATGAGCGTCGGTGGCTCATTTGCACGCGGACACGTGGTCTATGACTTTTTGCAGAATCAAAATCAGCAGAGCTCTCGACCAACGACCAACAGCAAGATAAATAAAACCCTAGATAGAACCAACACACAATTCGTCTAAATGCATCTCCCAGCAAAGGATTCAAGCTATTGTCACCAAACGCTGCCTACTGGAATCCATCCTATCATCCCAGCAATTGACACCCTATCCTCATTCTGCAATCAATTTGACCAAATTCCTTGGGCGACGAGCAGCATCAAAATCTATTCAGCAAAAGAAGGAGCGTACCGGCACAGGTGTTCAGAAGACGACGGTGAGCCGGAGTGGCGGGTGATGAGGTCGTCGAAGGGGTCCTGACGGCCGGTGGCCTGGCGAGTTGAAGCGGTCGAAGGTCCAGAAGCCGTAGGGGCGCGGCCGCGCTCACCCACCGCCGAGGAGCTCGCCCGTCGTCGGTGTGCGGGGGCAGGACGTCGGGGGCTGGGCGCGGGGCGCCGGGAGCCTGCGTCGTCGGCGCGCGGGGGCGGGCGCCAGGGGCCGGGGGCGGGACGCCGAGCACCGAGGGCTGGTGTGTGCGGGCGCGGGACCGGCGGCGGGGCCGGCAGTGTGGGCAGCGGTGGAAACCCTAGGCAGCCTGACGGCGTCGGAGGAAGAAGACAGCGCCCAGACGATGACTCCCGTGCGCTACCCTCCAATTTATACTAGGTATCATTTGTAGGGGCGGTTCCTGATCCAGCCGCCCCTACAAATACATTTTAGGGGCGGTTCCTGATCCAACCGCCCCTACAAATATTTTTTTAAATTATAAATTCTATATTTTTATATCATAAAAACACAATTATAAATTCTATATTTTGTTCAAACTTTCTCAAATGAAAAAATGGACTATATAAGGATTGTAGATCTTGATGAGATGAACAACCTTGTTATTCAGAGTTTTTTCATCTGAGGTCATTTAGTGTCTCATTTGAGCAAGTTTGACCAAGTCAAATTTGGTCAAATGAAAAAACAACACTTTGACTCTAGTATTATGAACTCTAAATAACTTCAAATTGAAAAGTTTTGAATACCAAGTTTGATCATCTCAGCAAGATCTACAATTGTTGTTTTGGTCAACTTTCCATTTGAGAAAGTTTGGACGGTTCAAATTTGTGATTTTTAAATTTCGACGCCTACAAACTAGTTTTCGGAACCCTAGGTTATCTCAAATTGAAAAGTTTTGAATACCAAGTTTGTTCATCTCATCAAGATATACAATCCTTATATAGTCCATTTTTTCATTTGAGAAAGTTTGAATAAAATGTAGATCAAATTTCACAAGTGTGTGACATAGTTTCAGACAGTCTATATGAGATTCAAGAATTTGTGACTAGTGTTTGATAAAACTTTCTCAAATGGGAAAATAAGCTATGTAAGGATTGTAGATCTTGATGAGATGAACAACCTTGTTATTCAGAGTTTTTCCATCTGAGGTCATTTAGTGTCTCATTTGAGCAAGTTTGACCAAGTCAAATTTGGTCAAATGAAAAAACAACACTTTGACTCTAGTATTATGAAGTCTAAATAACTTCAAATTGAAAAGTTTTGAATACCAAGTTTGATCATCTCAGTAAGATCTACAATTGTTGTTTTGGTCAACTTTCCATTTGAGAAAGTTTGGACGGTTCAAATTTGTGATTTTTAAATTTCGACGCCTACAAACTAGTTTTCGGAACCCTAGGTTATCTCAAATTGAAAAGTTTTGAATACCAAGTTTGTTCATCTCATAAAGATATACAATCCTTATATAGTCCATTTTTTCATTTGAGAAAGTTTGAATAAAATGTAGATCAAATTTCACAAGTGTGTGACATAGTTTCAGACAGTCTATATGAGATTCAAGAATTTGTGACTAGTGTTTGATAAAACTTTCTCAAATGGGAAAATAAGCTATGTAAGGATTGTAGATCTTGATGAGATGAACAACCTTGTTATTCAGAGTTTTTCCATCTGAGGTCATTTAGTGTCTCATTTGAGCAAGTTTGACCAAGTCAAATTTGGTCAAATGAAAAAACAACACTTTGACTCTAGTATTATGAACTCTAAATAACTTCAAATTGAAAAGTTTTGAATACCAAGTTTGATCATCTCAGTAAGATATATAATTGTTGTTTTGGTCAACTTTCCATTTGAGAAAGTTTGGACGGTTCAAATTTGTGATTTTTAAATTTCGACGCCTACAAACTAGTTTTCGGAACCCTAGGTTATCTCAAATTGAAAAGTTTTAAATACCCAGTTTGTTCATCTCATCAAGATATACAATCCTTATATAGTCCATTTTTTCATTTGAGAAAGTTTGAACAAAATATAGATCAAATTTCACAAGTGTGTGACATAGTTTCAGACAGTCTATATGAGATTCAAGAATTTGTGACTAGTGTTTGATAAAACTTTCTCAAATGGGAAAAGAAGCTATGTAAGGATTGTAGATCTTGATGAGATGAACAACCTTGTTATTCAGAGTTTTTCCATCTGAGGTCATTTAGTGTCTCATTTGAGCAAGTTTGACCAAGTCAAATTTGATCAAATGAAAAAACAACACTTTGACTCTAGTATTATGAACTCTAAATAACTTCAAATTGAAAAGTTTTGAATACCAAGTTTGATCATCTCAGCAAGATCTACAATTGTTGTTTTGGTCAACTTTCCATTTGAGAAAGTTTGGACGGTTCAAATTTGTGATTTTTAAATTTCGACGCCTACAAACTAGTTTTCGGAACCCTAGGTTATCTCAAATTGAAAAGTTTTGAATACCCAGTTTGTTCATCTCATCAAGATATACAATCCTTATATAGTCCATTTTTTCATTTGAGAAAGTTTGAACAAAATGTAGATCAAATTTCACAAGTGTGTGACATAGTTTCAGACAGTCTATATGAGATTCAAGAATTTGTGACTAGTGTTTGATAAAACTTTCTCAAATGGGAAAATAAGCTATGTAAGGATTGTAGATCTTGATGAGATGAACAACCTTGTTATTCAGAGTTTTTCCATCTGAGGTCATTTAGTGTCTCATTTGAGCAAGTTTGACCAAGTCAAATTTGGTCAAATGAAAAAACAACACTTTGACTCTAGTATTATGAACTCTAAATAACTTCAAATTGAAAAGTTTTGAATACCAAGTTTGATCATCTCAGCAAGATCTACAATTATTGTTTTGGTCAACTTTCCATTTGAGAAAGTTTGGACGGTTCAAATTTGTGATTTTTAAATTTCGATGCCTAAAATGTAGCAAAGGGTAGTCTCACACACATGCATAAAATGTAGTATCACACACATACAAAAATATGTAGTCTTACACACGTACACAAATATATAGTCTCACACGCATGCATAAATGAAGCCTTACAAACACACACAACTAGCTAGCCCGTTGTAACGACTTTCCCATTGACACCTTTTCGTTCCCATGGCATTATATCTTTGGGGATGTTCTTTTCCACAACACTGATCTTCTTAGGAAAGTCTATGAATAACGGCATCTCATCATAGTTATTGTAAGCTTCAACATCGTCCACGCCATCAACTCCAATAATGTGTTGTTTCCCGGAGGCAACCACGTGCTTTGTCTTCTTCTTTGGGGGGAGGTTACTTTGTGGGTCAGACATATAGAAAACTTGTGCGACACGTGAAGTGAGCACCCAAGGGTCATCTTGGTAGCCTAGATTCTCGAGGTCCAGGACTCTCAATCCGATCTCGTTCAGTTGGTGTTGTTTGATCCAGCGGCATCGAAACAGGGCCACCGTTATATCCCTTCCATAGTCAAGTTCCCATATCTCTTCAATGATTCCAAAGTATTGGATCTTTTGCCCTAATCCATCAAGAGCCTCTATTCAAACACCGCTATTTTGGTTGACATATTTACTATCCTTTGCGTGGGTATAGTACGTGTACCCATTGATATCATAACTATTCCAAGATGTAACTTGTCTCGATGGCCCCTCCGTCAACCTACTGATGGTAATAGAGTCTATGGTTTCTCCAGGCGGTATGTTTTGGTCCTTCAACCATATAGTTAGTCGTTGCTTGTGCTGTTTCATGACCCAATCATCCGAACAGCCATTTCTCTCTGCCATAATGATAGCCAAGTGTTTATCAATATACGGTTGCATCAGTTGTGTACTCTGCAAGACACTGTAATGCGCCCGACTCACCTCTTTGTAATCATGGTCGATGAACACTTTTCTACCACTGGTGCCCTTCCCAGCCAGCCTACCCTTGTGACGAGAATCGGGTTTACCAATCCCTTTCTGTACTTTTAGATACTCTTGACAGCACTCGACGACTTCTTCAGTACTATAACCCTCTATCATGGAGCCCTCTGGGTATGCTCGATTATGCACGTATCGACTTAAAACCGACATGAACCGCTCATAGGACCACATTTCATGCAAGTAGCAAGGGCCAAGCGCCTGTATCTGATGAACCATGTGAATCATGAGATGTGGCATTATATCAAAAAAAGCAGGAGGTAAACACATCTCCAGTTGGTTTTGTGTCTCCACCACAAATTCATGTAGGTCACTCAGCTCTTCCTTGCCAATCGTCTTCTGTAAGATCTTCGAAAAGAAGTAGCACATGCGGGTGATGGCCATTTTCAAGAACTCTGGCTTTATAGCCCTGATTGCAATAGGTAGAAACACTGTCACCATCACATGGCAATCGTGAGCCTTGCATTGTGTTATTGACAAGTCCTTCATCGACACTAGCTTCTTCACATTTGCTGAAAACCCAGTCAGGACTTTGATCCCCCTCAGGAAAGTGCATATAGCTCTCTTCTCGTCTGGTGTTAGGTTGAAGCACGCCGCGGGCAGAGTGTATTTTTCATTAGCCTCAGGTACCGGGTGAAGCTGTGGCATCATGTTTAGCTGCACCATGTCTTTCCGTGCTTTCAGACCATCCTTTGACTTGCCTGTGTCCATCAAGGTAGCAATGAGACTCTCAAAGACATTCTTCTGTATGTGCATAGCATCAATGGCATGGGGGACCTCCAAGTCTGGCCAATAAGGCAGATACTGAAAGAAGATCGATTGTTTCTTGAAAGGTACGCCTTCGATAGGAGGTGTGCTTCTATCTCTGTTCGTCCCATCTAGATTCTTCTTTCCATAGACGACGCGTATATTTTTCACCATTCTGTACACATGTTCTCCGTTATGACGTCTCTCCGGAGGGGGTTCAATCTCCAGGGCGTTGTCATAAAATCTAAAGAACAATTTGCTGCGGTACTTGTGACTTGTCTTTAAGAAGCGTCGGTTCCTTAGGTAAACTATCTTCTTGGATGCATCCAGGTACACCCATGTAGTACCATCCAAGCAAACCAAGCATCCCGTCTTCCCTTTGATCTGTCCAGACAAAGCAAACAACGCGGGGTAATCATTGGTAGTAACAAATATTATTGCTCTACATATGAAGTCCTCCTTTCGGAATGCATCGTACATCTGCTCCCCATGCCTCCATAGTCTCTCCATTTCTTGCATCAAGGGCTCGAGGAACACGTCTATATCAATGCCTGGTTGTTTAGGGCCAGAAATAAGAATAGTGAGGAGAAGGTACTTTCTCTTCTGACACAACCATGTTGGGATGTTGTACATGGTCAAGATCACTGCCATGTGCTGTGGTTGCTCATCCTCTCATTGAAGGGATTCATTCCATCGGTGCTCAGGCCAAACCGTACATTCCTTGGGTCATCGCTGAATTCTTTGTGCTTCTCATCAAACCTTTGCCACCGACTACAATCAGCCAGGTGTGCAATCTTATCATCATCCACCTTGCGCTCATCATCCCACCATGTCATGAGTGCGGCTTCTTTAGGGTTTAGGAACATACGTCTCAAGCGGTCGGTCACTGGCAGGTACCACATTACCAGGGCAGGAATTCTTCTCTGCTTTGCATCATTGCCTAATGGAGTGTCCTCTGGGGGCTGAGATTCTTGTACCACCTTTTTTGTACCCTTCTTATTCCACTTTTTCCCCGTGGATGGTTCGTCCCCACCGTAAAGGTCATTGTTCTTGTACCGGCTGGCCCCACACCGGGGACATTTATTCAATGACTTGAACGTTTCACCACGAAAAAGTATACAGTGGTTGGGGCATGCATGTATTTTTTCAACCCCCATTGTCAATGGACTTATGATCTTCTTCGCTTGGTATGTGTTGGCGGGAACTGAGTTTGGTTGTGGCAGCACCCATGACAGGAGATGCAATAGATCATTGAAACTACAGTCTGACCAGCCGTACTTAGCCTTCAGAATGAGCAGCTCAAGCACGAAACGTAGCAATATCCAATGTGTCGGACAACCCTTTTCAACACCATATACAGTCTCCTTCGATGCTTTTGTCACTCTTTCCAAATTTTCTAGACCTTTCGGGCTATTTAGTAAAATCTCTGGTCCAAGGGTTCGAATCATGTCATCTAAATCATCTTCAACTCCGACACGTGCTCCACCATCATTATTGGCACCACCTTCGTTGTTACCATCCCAACCACCAGCATCACCACCTTGTTCATTGCCAAACTCGAAATCCATTTGTGCATCAAGCTCGGCTGAATATTGGGACAGGGATTCTATGGTTTCATCGTCGTATTCCTCCTCATCCTCGTCGTTAACAATAACCGTTTCACCATGATGAATCCACACTGTGTAGTCCTCAACAAATCCTCGTATAATCAAATGTGATCTGATGATAGTCACATCTGTCCATACCATACGGTTCTTGCAATCTTTACAGGGGCAAATAATTGTATCCTTATTCTCTTTCAATGTCGTTGCATGCTTCGTTGCGGCTTCAATAAATTTATCCACATCTTCACGGAAACCTGCCTTGAACCTTAACGAACCATACATCCAAGAGTTCCTGTACTCCATCTTTTACAACAACAACAAAATAAACATTAAAGGACTACTTATTCAGATATATATAAAAATTAATCAAAGTAATAATTATTTGAGAATAATTGTATATACCTCAGATATATATGAATATAAATCTAATATAATTACATGAAGCATACAAACACACCATGGTAGAGGAAAATTAATTAATGGCCCATTTATCCATAAATAATTAAAATACATATTTATTGATTACAATAAACAATTTCAAAGACAACAATTAGCAATAATTATACTTTACACAATATCTTTCGTATAAACCCTAGTCCAATTTTATCAAACATAAATTTACAAAAACGAAATTAATAAAAAAACCAAACCCTAGATCTAGATCACATGCACATGAAACATCCATAAAACTAACTAATGGTTCACTAAAATCAAGAAACATGGACCAAATAAGGGTATGATCTTGTTCCCCTCCCTAATTTACCCTAGTACATTTAAAAGTTGGGTCTAATTTGCTCATAAATAGCTCAAGCACCATAGAAGAGAGAGAAAAACAAAACTCTAATTATTCACTAATCAACCATTAAAACTTCAAAAAAAAGTGTGGAATAGCATTTTCTTACCTTCTACAACCTCTCCACCAAAGGATTTGAGACCAAAACCTTCCCCCCTTAGTAGAGCAATTTTTGGGAGGTGCCCAAGCCCTCCCCAACTTTCTTTCACGGGTTGGAGTGAATGACCCGAGGAGGAAGAAGGTGCTGCTTCACTTTTATATGGGGGTCATTTGTAGGGGCGGCTGGTGATTGAGCCGCCCCTACAAATAGAAGCTATAAATACGGGCCATTTTTAGGGGCGGCTCAATCACCAGCCGCCCCTACAAATACCATTTCTAGAGGCGGCTGGTGATTGAGCCGCCCCTAAAAATCATACTCCATTTGTAGGGGCGGCTGTTCCATTTGTAGGGGCGGCTGGTGTCTGGGCACCCGAGCACGCCACTGTAGGGGCGGCTCCATCTCAAGCCGCCCCTACAAAAAAATTGAACCGTTGCTAAAAATCGTTTTCTACGTAGTGTTTGTTTTAGTTGTTTCGGTCGCTTTAGCTATGTTGTTGTCGTTTTGTTGTGTTATTGTTTTGTTGTACTAACCAGTCTGGGTTTCTTCTTTTTTAATATAATCGGCAGCTCTCCTACCTAATTCGTTTCAAAAAAAGATAACCATGATATGGTCAGAGATCAGTGCTTGAGGTACCTACTGAAGGAACATTGGTCGATCTTTCAAGAGAAAACAAACACCAACTGTGGGGACACTAGGTTTTAGGCCTTTTTCTTTATGCAGTGATTCAAATAAGGTGTTGAATAAATCCTTTGAAAGCCTAAGGCATGCATGCAAAGATTACTTGCATGTAGACATGATCCGGGCAGTCCACGGGCTGAAACCCAAAGCCCGGAAAAAGAAGGCTGGCAGGCGATAGCTACCGGCCTGTTGGAGTTGGGCAGAGATAATCAATCAAACCCCACAAATTAACTTGGGATTGGTCCGTGGCATTGATAGATTTAATTATTTGTTTTTTGATTGATGTAAAAATGACACAAGCGCGCTAGTAGGACCTGAATTTCCTGCCTATATATATATTGGGGTTATATTGGACCGGGGTTAAGCAGCAAGCATCTATGTCAGACTTTGGCCCAGCCCGAGTATGCTGGTGGAGAGAGAAGCATGGGCCATAGAAGCTTGCACTTGCCGTTTGTAGCTGGCCTGCATCGGTACGTACGTCGCCATCGTCAGAAACAAGGCGATGAACCGAAACGAGCGAGCCGACCAACCTTGACCTCCGCGGCTTTGGTCAATTCAGCATGAATCTCACGTGCCCGGCCGCGGCCGGCGCCCGCGTTCCCCTCCCTGTGTACGAGTAGCAGCAGTAGACGCTACGCACGGATTTGCTTTCTTCTTTATGCTTCCTTTTCCTTGTGTTGGGTAGCTACTAGTAGCTGTTTCGGTTGGAAAGTCATCGATCTGGGGTAGGGTTAGGGTAGCTATTCTCTAGCGAGCTATCCAGCCGTGGCTTGTCGTAAACAATCGTAAATTTCCAGCCAGAATAGTATTTTTCTCTCACACAAACCAGCCAGCAGTACTTCTTCACGAACCAGCAACGATACGAACCAGCCAACGGAACAGGCCGCTTGTCGCTGCATGTTAGTCCTACTAGCAGCGCCTGCACATGCTCACATGCATCTACGGGTGCCTGGTTCACTTTACAAGAGATTACTTCTAATAAGAAGATCCTAGCACTGCTCCCATTGACACTGTGATGAGTACGTGAAGCTAGCGCGCGACGGCCTAACAAGTACGTCAACGGACTCGTCGTCATCAGACAATCAGTCAACTCGTGACGGGCAGCCGATCGATAATCAAACTCAGGCCTTAATTAAAACTAGCCAAAGGAGAATCTGCCTTGGACCACCTAGAAACACACACAGGTGGCTTAACCAACTTAGCTAGTTAGTTACGTGCATGCATGCCTGAACCACCAAGCACAATCCCTCAAAAAAGAACCACCAAGCACAAGCAGCAGAGAGAGAGAGAGCGTGCTAGGGCTAGGAGGAGCATGGGATGGGCCGTCAGCCGTGGGCGGCGCTGGTCTGATGAGATGAGATGAGATGCATGCATCGGGAGTCGGGACGTACGTCGCCGTCGTGAGAACGAAACAAGCAATCAAACCAAACCAAACAACTAGCGCGAGTACTCCTAATCCGCTTCAGCTCTTGCCCTGCCTTGGAGTTAGTTACGTTGGAGGCTTCAACTGCACCAACTGGCAACTGCCACAGCAGCCGGCGATGACGAAACGAGACGACGAAACCGCGCGGGCTGCTGCACGCGGCGGCGACGGCGGCGGCTGGCTGTGGTGGTTGCTGACGGCCCGCTAGCTAGTAGCGTTTGCTATGGCCGTACGTCGTCGTTGGCCGGTGCTGTGTCCTGTCCGGCTTTAATATTTGCTCTTTCATCTAATTAATCATCTGCACGGCGACGTACGTGGGTATGATACGACGCAGGACTCGATCAGGTTACTCTCTCGCTACGTGCTGACGTGTGCAGGGAGTGGTCTATCGCCTGCACGCTGTGGCCTGTGTGTGGCCCTGTGTTTGGCTTGCAAAACAGAAGCCCGCGGTTTGCATATATATGGGCCTCTCGTCTCTCATCACACAAACAGAGGATCTATCGACGATATATCTTGCACTTCCTAAACTAAATAGCAAAGTAGGCGGCCTGCGGCCAGCATCACTGAGCTCCCTAAAACCAAAGTCACAACGGTGTTATCGTTAGTATGTATCCTCAGGCGCGCGCGCGCGGGGCCTAACAGTAACAATAACAAGCCAACAACTCGATCGATTTGTGTGTGACGGTGGGCAGACTCGAGACTCGAGATCGTTCAAACAGATCATGGGTCAGCATCTGGTTTTTGAAGCCGCTGATGTTGCTGCTGCTTCAGCAGCTGCCTCTCACATAATCACTATGCTGACATGTAGTCGTAGCTACTTTTACAAGCAGCCGAATAGATCTGTTTGATAATCCTTTAGTCCGATATAAAATAACCTAAGCATAGATTATTGGAATCCTACAATCTATCTAAAACCTACTCATAGGAGATTATAGGTGAATTGCCAATCAATAATCTAACAACTAAAATATATGAACCCTAATAACTTAGATTGTTGCTCCATCCGTTCTAAATTATAAGATTTTTTTGATTTTTCTAGATTTATTGCTTTGAGTATGATTCGATTGGGATCGGAGGTTGCAGACGGTTCGAACGATATTGAATAGAAAAATGAAAGAGCGAGCGGTAGCCATGCATGGGGATCTGAAGCCGGTACTTTGCTCTGCCAACAGACGAGAGAAATTAAAGCTGACGCCTTTTCATTTTTCTAATCTAAAACGGAGGCCACCCGCCGAACCAAACGCTGCAGCTATCGAACCATATCTCACCCTGACAATTTTCTCAGTTCGGTTCGATCTCCACACTGGAGGTGCCCTAAGTACTTATAGCAAAAGTTATATATCTAAAAAGACAACATCTTATAAATAGGATTTATGAACATTGAAAACGTAATCTAGAATCGGGATTAGGCGTCGGGGCTCTGTGACAGAACCGCCCAATTCATACAAACGCAAGTATGGCAGTCTCCGTTTAACACGTTGACGCGCACATACCTTCACTTATATAAACCCGGTAGTCCGCCGAGTGTCACGAAGGACCTCGGTTAATCAACATCACAACCAAGATCGCACAATTAAGCAAATACATGTCATATACACGGAGTTGCAGCGAAAATAATATTTACAATGAGTTCACAATAATAATACAAGTTTAGGTTTTAAAACCGATTAGTGAAAACAACATAGCTTTCAAATGATTACAATAATATAAGTTACAAATACATTGCTAGCACACATGACATCCTCTAACAAAAACATATAGATAACACTATATAGAGTCGCTCAGCCCACCGACGGTTAGCCACCATCTTCAGCAGGCCGAGAATTTCACCTGCAACATGGTGTGATAAACCCTGAGTACTCGAATGTACTCAGCTAGACTTACCTGTCATAAACCTAAAATAAAGTGACACCAAGAATCATGCAAGGCTATATAAGTGGAACTAGCTTGACAACATTTTGCATAAAAACTACTAGTTAAGCTATATATTTTATAATTCGGTAACCAAGTTAATTATAGTTATTCATCTCTAAATTAGCAACTAACCTATGTTAAACATGTGGTATATCATTTAGTAGCATAACAATAGTAACCATAGCCGATGTAAGATTTTCATATTCATCAGAACCATCATATTCCATAATCCAATTACTACGATGAAGAAGCTCCGTCAAGTTTCTCACTATCCGGGAGAGACGACGATTCGAATCGATTGCAACCAGCTGGGCAGTTATTCCTAACACAAACCCAGACATACCTACGCTAAGGTAGTCTTAGGTCACCTTTGGTACAACTCAGGTACACATTTCGCTAGTTCGATTAGCCGCCGCACAACCAGAGACAACTAGCTGCCAGGATGATCAGAACTAACCTGCCCTTGGGCTCATGTCTGGCTCCCCGCACATCCTTACTACCATCCAGAGTGCACACTTTGACAGAACGAGGCTCGGCCTGAGTTGAGCTACTCGGCTTTGCGGTCGGAACGAGTTATCCGGCCAGCTAAGTGAGAGGCATGCATTCAAAATGACAAGAGGGCCTCCAATGATACGGTCCTTAATCGGCACAGACGGAATCACATGAGTCAACCTACACATAGACTCCGCCCGCCCTCCAGTTACATTATAGCTAACCGTGCTCCGGTATCCACCTATATCTCGCAGGTGACAGGAAATCACCCGACTTCTACCGAGCTAGACATGGCTAAGCATATACTCGATCCTGGACCTACACAGGCTTTAAGGTATATTTCTAGACAAGGAAGTTATATACATTAAGTGTTTTCAATCAACTCTTATAACCTAATGCATCAAACATAAAGGACGCAAGTGATATTTGTAAAAATATAGGAGGCTTAGAATGCTCCGGGGCTTACCTGGGATCCAACACAAAGTCAGTTCAGTTAGCTTGCACTGTCTTGGGGAACATCTTCCACTCTAGGCATGCACTCCAGGGTCCTTCCATCTTTGGGATAGGTCCACCAACACCGTCTTCTGGTTCGACTCTATTATCACGTGCTTCACGTCCATGCGTTGTGCATCTAGCGTACCTTTTTTCGAATTCTTGCGCGAGGTCCTTCTTCTATCGAAGAACAGAGTAGAGCGGGCGGCCGTGGCTTTGGGATTCTGGCCTGTGGAAAGGCCGACGATGGCGAGGAAGGGGGCGGCCGAGCTCTGGCCGTGGCCGCGCCTGTCCCTGGCCTTGGCCGGCTGCAACCAGCAGCTACTCGGCCGCGGTAGCAAGCGGCGACGATGGACATGGCTTCGGCGGCGGCTGTGAGTAGTGGTGCGGTCGACAAGGCAACGCGGGACGAGGAAGGAGGCGATGGCAGAGCCGGCAGTGGCCTTAACTAGGCATGGCTACATGAGGGTGGCTGGCGGTGGGAGAAGCGAGCAGGGCCGACAAGCTCTACTCGATGGCGGCCATGGCGGAGCTCGGCGTGCCCGCGCGCATGCGCCATAGAGCGAGGGGGAGAGCTAGGGAGAGCGAGAGCGAGTGAGGGAGTCTGAGGGACGGCTCGGGCGTCCGCTCATAGAGGAGTAGGGGCGCGACCACGCGGCAAGGAGGTGGGGCGCTGCTGCCCTGCATGGTGGCCACGCGCCCATTTCAACGAACAGGTGGCGGGCGACGAAGTGACCGGCTTGGGGCGTGATTTTGGGCTGCTTACCCTCCGATCTGGGCCTCGGGCCTTAAAGTAAAATTGTTCCTTTCTTGATGCTCTCCAACTAATATTTAGGGTGCTCGGCCATTAGAGTAACAGATTAGTGGGTAATTAGTGCCCCAACATGATAATGTCAGCGCATTGACATCGATGAGCAAAAATCCAAATTGATGGTCAAAACGAACTCAAACTAGTGCCATCTTTTTTCATGCTCTTCCCCAAAACATATAGTCCAACTTTTATATTTGGATCCACTTGAGTTGCTTAACAAAAACATGAGAACGCGGCATATCAATTAAGTGGTTACTAATCCCGGACTTAGAATATTTCTAAGTCTGAAAACAGCCACAGATTCAATCTTCGAGCCTCTGTTTGACAAACTTAGATGGTGATTTAGGATTGAGTCATTGAACAATGTTTGATGTACACATCTTGCTCTGCAACTTTGCTTAAAGGATCATGGACTGGTTCAGCTCGGTTAGGAAGATACAAATCTCTAAAGATAGGTAGATGAAATTGAAATTCGGATTTCAGAGTTTCAGCAAAGTGTGACCGAATTCAGCAAACTTATCATTTTGGAGAGAACCTTTGAATGACCAAATGAGCTCCAAATCTGCTGAGACTTATTTTGTTTTTTCCTTCACAAAGTGTACTTCAACTCATATTAAGGAATCCAGTTTAGTTACCATATGAATTTTGAAGATAAAAATGTCACAACGTGTCAACTCGCTGTTGCCGATCAGGGACTTAGATTTCTGAGAGACCAAAGGAGCACTGCATTCAAACTTGAGGCCACTTTTTGAGCCACTTAGGAGTTGAGTCGGGGCTTGGTCCAAACATAAAGTTTGTTGTACTCCACTAAAACTTTAACTTTTATTAAAGGTCAAACTTCATATCTGGTCCCGAAATCATAGTTTCATCTTGGTCAAAGCAGCACCTCGTTAAACCCTGGAATTAGGGTTTTCGACCAATTGAGGCATTTTCTTAGACATTTACTCAACACAAACCCTTCATGACTTTTGTTCATAAATCGAATTGGAGCTGTTTGAGCAAGGTCGCAAGGTTTGGTCGACATCCCATGTTTCCATTCACTTAATAAAGCAATTCAATCAAGGTTATAACTTGTCATTTCATGTGACTTCTTGATTCCAAACTTCATAAAACTTTTCCAATTGTCAGTGTGGGTGGAAATTGATATGAGGCACATGAAAGAAGCACCTTCAACATTACTCAGGTATACATTTGAAAAGGGTCAACATGTAAGTAATGGTGTGTTGTCCAAATTTAAGTTGGGCTCATTTTCATAGATTTGACCTCAACACCTTCATCACCATTTCAGAGATAAGGAACTAAAGCTCCTGATTACCTCTTGATCTATCATGTTAAAGCTCAAACCCACTGCTTAGCAAGTGGCTAACACCTGAGGTGTTACAGACTCTTCCTACTCAGAATATGTGCTTTAATTTCCAAGCAGTGTTATGCTAAACGCTAAACAGTAAACAGTCGATCACATGTCGTTTAGCCATTATTCGAGCTAAAACGGAGACTTAAACGGGCAAAATGACCATTTAAATGGGATAAACGGATGATTAAAAGGAAATGGCGTGCCACCGTGTAGCGTTTAAACGGTGTGTAAACGCCAGCAGATGTCAGTGCTAGTGACATGCGAGCAATGCACTGCTAACAACCACGGACAAACTTTCCATCCAAACATCATTTTTCAACAAAAAACAATACTATTCTTATACACAACAAATTACAAGTTTTTTTTAGCAAAACAACGAATTACAAGTGGAAGCTACTTGCAGGTGTTAAAAATGACAGTAGACAAGCTGGTCCTATGCAAAGTCAAAAAGCCCCCTTCTCCTCGCTTGTTTCCCAAACGGCCCACTCTTACTGGATTGTTGACTGGCGGTCCAAAGCCCAGTTCGATGCAGGCGTGATCAAGGCCTGTGCCTGGATCGTGGGCTATCAATGCGCATAGTGGGCTGGCCCGACTCCTGGCCTACTTCTATTCGGCATTGCTTTTGCGAAGGGAAGTGTTTCCTGCCCGGAAACGGAAACCGTGCGCACGTCGGACGCCCGTCCGAGCCGACTACGAAGCGGCCGGAGTCGCGCTCGCGCTGCCATCTACAAAAAGTAGCTTAGCTGCCCCGCCCTGTCCATCGCCGGAGATTCCCCTGCCGCAGCCACCGGAGTCCAAGGGTAGCCTGCTATACCACCCAGGGCCAGGAGGCGGCCACCGGCCAGGACTCATCGACCTCGCCGTCGTCCTGCAACCTGAAAGGCTGAAACGATAATTAAGCTACCTTCGTCGTTCGTCCACCATGCCGCGTTTCGATTTCGACGATGTGGAGTTCAACCGCAACATCCTGGAGCTCGAGCTGATGACCGGGCGGGCCTTCCTGTCCCGCGCCGAGGCGAAAAGCCGGGGGCCGGAGGGCTCGTGGGGCCTCGCCGTCAGGGCGTGGATCGACTACTTCAGGAGAGTCGCGGCGTATGCCGAGGGCGTCCTCGACAGCTTCGAGCGCCGCCGCCACGAGTCCGAGGACGACCATCAGGCCCAGACGCCGGCGGCGCGCGCGCGCAGGGCGCTGAGGTACTTGACCCTTCAGAACCCGTCCCTGGTCCGGTGCGCCGCGGCCAGGGACGTGCGGAGGGCGCTGACGCGCGTCCAGACGGTGGTTCGGGTGGTGTACAAGAGCGGCCTGCTGGACGCCGCGCAGCCGCCGGAGGCCGCGTTCCGGCAGACGAGCTCGCTGATGTACGACCCACCCGGGTGGGTGGTGGGCCGGGACGGCGACGTGGAGGCGGCGGTGGAGCTGCTGCTGGGCCAGCGCGACCAGTGGGACGCGCAGGTGCTGGCCGTGACCGGCGCCGCCGGCGTGGGCAAGACCACGCTCGCCAGGATGGTGTTCAACGACGCCAGGGTGTAGGAGCACTTCGACCTGACGATGTGGGACTGGGTCGGCGACTGCCGCGAGGACGGCAGCGGCGGCCGGTTCGGGACCAACGCCGTCCTGAGGTCCGTCGTCGAGGCGGCCGCGGACGCAAGGTGCGACGTGCCGGACTGCCTGAACCTGCTGGTGCACCGGCTCAAGAAAGCCATCGGCGGGCGGAGGTTCCTGCTGGTCCTGGACGACGTGTGGAACGAGGACGAGCGCAGGTGGGTGGACGACCTGAGGCCGCTGCTGTGCTCCTGCGGCTTCGGCGCGCCGGGAAGCGTCGTCGTCGTCACGAGCCGGAGCACGCGGGTGGGCGAGATCATGGGCACGCTCCCGCCCCACGAGCTGGCGGGGCTGAGCGAGGAGGATTCGTGGAAGCTGTTCTCGAAGCACGCGTTTGGCAGTGGAGTGGAGGAGCGGGAGGAGCTGGTGGCCATCGGCAGAGACATCGTCCAGAACTGCGAGGGCCTGCCTCTCGCTCTCAGAATGTTTGGTGCCCTGGTCAGCACCAGAAAACATGCTCACGAGTGGCGGGACGTCCGAGACTTCCCGTCGTCGTTCGTCAGTTCATCTAAGTACCTCGCGATTAAAAGGAATGCATAGAGAAATGCAGATCATAATATCAAGTAGATATATGCTCAGCATAGTTTCAAGAGCTAAAAATATCAAGTTTTTAGGGGCCCAGACTAGCCTTTTTTGGAAAAAAAAATTGAATACTAAAATATCATGTTTTCTGGGAAGGGGGAGTACTTCTGCGTAGGTAAAGAAGAATCTTCTTGATTGGATATTGTGGTCAGGAACAAATTTTCCATTTCTGGCATGTTACTACATTTGTATCTTCAGTCTATTACTATGATGCATACCGTAGATACCAATGTTCTTTGTCGTAGATCGGTCATCGGTGAAGCAAATATCCACCGTTGTCGTTCTATATACTCAAAGCACACTTAGACAGACTCTTGGGCTGCAGGGATTCATGGGGCAACCGCTGGTTTCCAGGCCGCCGGGCGCACGCCGAAGGCCGCCAAATTTCCGGCAAAATGCACGCGAGGAAGGGGTGCAAAGTGCAAACCTGCGAAACAAACTTTGCCTGGACCTCCCAATTGGAGAGTCGCTACGACAATTATATCCACAAAATTCAGACCAACTGCCCCTTAAAAACTCGCTCTAAGTACCACTAGCAAAATTGTCAAAAACAATTTTAACAGTACACTGCACCTTTAAAACTCGCTGTATGTACCACTAAGAAAAATTGTCAAAAACAGCTTTAACCAGAGTACGGAATATGCTGCCGCAAATACATCTCTGAAAATTACAACGCCACATGTACAGCGGGCACCTAATAATCATGAAAACGCCCAAACAAGTCTTGGTTCTGTCTTTTCCAAGTTAGCGATAAATATTGCAGATTTGCAGCGAATGGCTGGCTACACGACCCTGCCGCCCAATTCTTCAAGGCTGTGGCTCCCGGACTGCGACTCTGACTGTACCCTCTGCCGAACTTGGTCCACCAAAAATTTCAAGTATTCCTAACAAAAGCAGCAAGTTTAGCATTAGCAACCCTAACATCAGAAACCAGACAGGGTTATTATACATTGATTGTGCAACTGAAACGGTGTGGAAAGCATACATCGGTAAGCTCTTGATCACTGGAAAGCTCTTCGATCATTCCTTGAATGCTGTCATCTTCGCCATAGGCCTGAGCAGCAGTTTCAAGGACAGAGCTGAAGATATTCTCTGGAGATTCATGTTGTTCAATGCTTTGACGAGCTTGGTCGAGATCAATCTGGCCATGGAATACAAAAATCTGTGAGATACCTACAAGACGTGATAGGCCTAACTAAAATTCATACAGGAAGAGTTACACAAGCATACAATAATCTTGCCCTAGTGTCATATTAGCCTTTCTAGGCTCTTAACATCCAATTATGCAAAAGCATCCATGGAAAGTAATACTGACCAAAGAGGGTTTGCATAACTGAGAAGAACAATGAACATCAATATGGCGGAATAATGTAAACCATTCATGCAGTATTTGCTCTCTAAACCAAACACACAGCACAGGCAGCATATACATTACAAATGCAAATACAAGAGATTACTACTACACAGAATAGCTTACCTGAGAACTGCTAGCTGGTACATTTCCTTCTCCACTGTCAATGCGCTGAGGCCATGACCTAGATTGACTACTATTTGCACCAGCAGAACGGCCCCCTGCTCCACCAAGAGCCTGGGATACAACAGGCATCATTTGCTGCAACATTCTTGACAAATCCATGCCGCCTTGCCCCCTGCCTGAACCAAGCATGGCCCCAAGGTCTTGCTCATCCACATTCTGCACGATACTGCTTATCGTATCCACAATAGCAGGGCTCTGTAATCCTTCCATCACGCTCCTCAAATCAGCACTTGAGCCCCCTGCTTGTGTTGCAACATTCGACAATATGTTGCTGAAAACTGGGTTGTTGAGCATACCAGATATCATGCTGCCAATACCAGGTTGTCCACCACCCTGTCTTCTCGGAGGAACTTCAGTAGGCTGTGGCACAGAGGATGGAGGACCAGAGGCGGGGGCATTGCTTCTGCTAGCATTAGTATTTTGGGAAGCAAAACCTTCCAGAAACTGCTGGGCCACTGAAATAGGATCTTGGTTTTGGCTGACTGAAGATGAATCCCTACCAGGATCAGTTGTGCTCCCAGATGGCTTTACTGCTCTGCTCCGTTTCTACAAGTGTTGTTAAAAGAAGCAATTAAACAATAGAAACATAGAACAAACTCCAAACATGTAACTTACTGATAGAATCAAACAAGAGTAAAATAAAACAAACTCCAAATATGTGACTTGGCAAATAGAATAAACACAAAAATGAGGACCAAACAACGGAATCCTGATAGACTAATAAACACTTAAAAGTCACTAATTAATACCTTTGGAATCAGACCTCCGCCAAGGCCTAATGGTTCAGCACTGCCACTTGCAGAAGGCTCAGTGGGCTGTGAACCTACTTCATCTGAGGATTTGTTCTTCAGCGCAGAATTTTCTACTGATGCGTTCGAAGGAACATCATGAGTATTGGTGGCTGTGGCGTCTCCTGGTAAGTCGGCTGTATCTGCACAAGTATCTCCCAATTGTGGATGCTGTTGTATACTGTCAAGACTGGGAACATATAAAGTATTCCTGTCTTGAGGTGGCAAATTGGAACCACAAATACCTAACAACAGGAATGGTGAATATCATTAAGAGGTCTACAAAAAAACTCGTAACACCCTATTCGAAAGACCCAGTTCAGTCACATGATGTTGCACTTTTTTAAGTGAAGTTTGTCCATGATTCTAACCTGAGGGATCATTCTGCGGTGGTGTAGTGGCTGGTGTTGAAGAACTCAGAACATCAGCTCTGCTGTCTATGGTCGGGTGAAATCCCTGATCTGCTGCAGTTTGTGTAGATAAAGAAACCTGGCTTGGTGCATTCGCGGCCAATGCATTGGCTACCTGTGCCACTATAGGAGGAACACCAGAAACACCACCAACAGAAGCTTGTGGACCAGCAGATGTTGAATTTCCTTGAGCTCCATTGCCCACTGCTGTTTGAGAACCTTGAGAGGACTGATTAGGCACTGCAACTTGGCCCCTCACTTGAACAGGCAGAATAACACTAAAGACATGGTTTGGAGCCTCGGCTGAGGACCGTGCTGGAACAGCAGCAACAACTGTTCTGGTTGGCAATCCACGTGTTGCAGCCGGGTGACCCGGTGTGTTACCTCCTTGAGTTCTTGCCGCATCTTGGTGGTTCCCGTTGATAGCTCCTTCAGAAGTTGTGGTAGTACCAGCAGCTGAACCACTTGTTGCAGATGCACCTAAGTTAGGGAATGAAAAGAAATATTACTTAGGGGAAGCCAGCTAGACACAAAGGTGGAAGAATCAAAGATCTAGTTAGCAAAATAATATAAATTCCCATGTGCAAATGAACTCCAGGATATTCCAGAAGATACTCGAGAACAAAGTATTTAATCTAGCAAGTACATTGATGACACACGTCAAATCTGAAAGATACTGCACCTAACACTAATTTGAAATTCAAATATAAGTATTGTATACACTTTAGTCCAATCATGCCAGCACACAGTCACATAAGGTTTATGAGGTATCCAATTCATGATAGTAGAATAGCAAATAGGAGATGTAAACATCTGGCATCTCAAACAAATTATAATAACTTAGTATAATTAAGAAATAAAAGCAGTTTAACAATGCTGTAAAGACGCAATTGGATTTTATAAACAATTTATGCCTATCTAACGACCCAATACAGAGACAATTTGTTCAGAGGACCTCCAGTTCAAGACCCTCAGTTCAAGACCCTAACAAGAGGGAACCAGTAGTTGAAAGGCATTGAAATGTGACCTTACCGCTACTTGGTACATTCATACGTCGAAAAGGATCACCGAAACCAGATGATCGAGAAGGATCAACAATACCAAAAGCACCAGAAATTCCACCCATAACTGGTATATTAGATACACCAAAAGGAGGGGTGTTTTGATAAGATGGCTGCACAGAGAAAATGTGTTGATGAGATTATAACGCTCTTGACCATCAAAACTAGCATGAAAAAGGTGTAGCAACTATCACCTGAACCATGATTGGGTTTGGTCCTGTGGAGTTTATATAAACAGCAGGCCCAGAGTTTACAAAAGCCTCAGACTGCAGAATTAAAATATTTCAATATGGTGACATGTACAAAGTTAGTTACATAACATGAAGGAAAAACAAATTATGCATACAGGAGATAGCCCTGTGCGGAGCATCATCATCGTTCGACCAAGCTCAAAAAACATAGCACCCAAATGTTGCATCGAAATTCCTAGCTGAACAGATTCAGTTTGGATCTCACGGCGAAGAGATGCATCCGCAGTCCCACCATCTTGCCGAATACGTTGTGCAATGTGCTGAAACAGAAAATTATTAGGTACATAAAAGTCACAGATGTTTTCAATGAAAATTCTGCATCCATAAATTCAGGAGTTCCTCAATAACAACTTGAAGACATCCAAAGAAAAGTTTGCATCTATTGGTTCATAAATCCAGAGTATTGAAAGTGTGTTAAAATTTAAAAACTGAACCATGCAGCTCAACAGCAACTTTGCATCCAAGAAGGGAAAAAGCCACAACATGTAAAAAAGGTTTAGACCTACTCAGGAAATCATGCAGGCATTATAAACAATAAACAGTGAGCTGACGTTATATATTATAAAAGTTGCTTGCGGATTGATAATTTCACCTTGAAGCCAGAACATAGTTTATGCCCTGACTATACACCAGGGTTGCTGTTTAAGGGTGGTCAAGAATTCAATAGTCCTTCAGTTTATCTTATCTAGATTCTCACAGAATTGCACAAAATATGACAACCCATAATACTAAATGTGTTTACAGTGACCACCAAACAGAAGTGGAAATTTAGCAGAACATAACCAGGGAGGCAAACATTTTAGATGAACAAGATATCACTCTCAAAGAGTCAGGGGTAACTGGTACAGACCATAACCACAGAAGATAAGTAACATACCGAAAGAGCAGAAGCTGCACTGCCGCCAAGAAGTTGTTGGGCTCTCTCAATAACTGAAGCCAAAACATCAGGACTTGGATATCTCGGGCTGACATTAGCATCATCCACTGTCGGTTGTTGCTGGCTTTGTGAATCCCTGGATGGTGGAGCACCTTCATTTATAGCATAAAATGAATATAAAAATCTTTGGTTGCAAGCAATGGATGAACCAACTAGACAAAAAATGGTACCATTATTCTGTAATACTCGGTCAATGCGATCCATGTACTCCGACAGAGTTGTCAAAGAATCTGGAATAATCTGTTCTCATTGGTTAAAGTTAAGATGATGCTGTACAAACTGAAATACAGGAGGAAAAGCAAAAAAGCACAAAATATCTACCATGTTGCGAGGAATGGCTCCTGGCGGCTGAAGTTGTGTTACTTGTATTTGATGATTTAGAACTGAGAATCCTGGTTGCGCTGGGTTCATTGGCTGAGCTCTTCCGGGCACATTATTGGGTCCTTCTGGCGCGGTAGTCAAAGGAACCTGATAAAGCATCCATAAAACAATTAATTCTTAGGTCTAAGGTACCCCCTCTAGATCTTGAGAAGAACTGCCACGTTACCGAAAATGCCGTGTTAGTGACACCACCAGACATTGCAACACCTAAGGAACCCAGAAGATCCCGAACACTCTGCAAATAGTAGAAGAATTATATGGCATGTACCATATGGCCAGTCAATTAATTGGTATTTATTTCAACAACATACAAAACGTTAGAAGTCTGGAACAAAGCACAAACCCCTTAACATGTCACATATGTAGTTTCTTCAAAGATGATTTAACAAAAAAAAAATTAAAAAAAAAGGTATAAAGATGTCAAAATAGCCAAGAGCCATGCAATCAGATAAATTCATGGAGAAAGAATCAACAATGAGAGAAGCATACCCTGGAAATATCATCCAACAATCCTCCATTTCCAGTAACGTTTACTGCACAGAAAAGAAAAGTATAAAATCTTTTTTTCAGGCCCATGTCTTCGAGTAATAACTAATAACCTAAGCACTGGCTAGGATCAATTAGATTTAGCACCAACCTATTTAACACTACTTAACATAACTAGCAAATTTTCGCAGCCCTTAGGCAGAAAGAACAAAGTCTATTTAATTTTCTGACGATAGCTATGCTGAATAAGGCGGCAAGTAGGCAACAAATCATGGAAGCATATACAGATACACTTGGTGGTTCAGGATAGATCATGTAGCCAGCTGTCACAAAAACAACAGTACGACTTACCATTAGCATGTGTATTTCCTTCAAAAGCCCCAGAAGAATTATGGCCCTCTGCTGCACGCCGAGCGACCAGATGCAATGTATATCCATCGTCCAAATCTTGTGGTTGTTAAGGATACAGGTGACAGAATTTGGATGGAGAGAAACAAACGCATTGGGATGGTAAATGACACAACAAAGCATTTTAAAATCATACAAGTGGGAAAAATTAAAAAAAATACAAAAATGAAAATTTTGAATAGAAATTAATGTGAAGGTACGTTCCTTTGCAAAATGGCATATCCAGCCACCTACTGACAGAAACCATTAATCTAGCACAGACCCCAGAATGTATAGGGTTGCATGTGACATTGTAACATTAACTGATAATCCACTTAGAAAGGCATTAAAACCAAATATGGACCAACTTAAAAGAAATTCTTCTGATTCATCAAATTGCCATAACCTTAGTCTCTACAGCGCAGAAAAACAAATTATGCCATCACTAACTGAACACGGAACATAATTAAGCAAATAGGAGCAAAAGAAGGTAACAAGGAAATAGGCAATCAAATACTCCATCCAAGTTTCACAGGCATAAGTAATTTTCACCGAGACCAAAGGGATCCTTAATAACTCCCCTTAATCCGTTTACTCTCAGCAGCAAAAATCTTTCGGTTTCACTTCTGCATGCTGCTTGCCACACGTCCTAACCGTGAGAAACAAGAACAAGCACAGTTGGGAAAGAGGCCAAGTATCGGATGCATTTATTACTCTGCGCAAGAAACGACAAGACGAGCGTGTCGGCCCCTAGAGAAAACTGCGTCCAACAGCTCAGGCGTCCGAAAATTTTGGAAACTTTTTCAGACCTCTGCGCCTCTCAAACTTGGCCCGAGGGAGTATTATTACACAGTATGACTCACCAAAAGGATAAGTGAAACAAACATGGAGATGGATCGAGTATACAGTTCATAACCATGACACAAGATGCAGAAACAGAAAGGATACGGTATTCTGATAGGAGGTGATCATCCTTCAAGACTCTTCCTCTAAATATCAAGCGCTGCTGATCCAATGGAACCCCAGTCACTTCAACAACCTTCTCTTTTAAAACGGAAACAGGTGCCTAAAAATGAGGCGGTTAGCACTTAGCTCTTCAGAAGCATTGCATAATGCACATATTAACATTTCCACACCTAATGGCTAATGCTAACTAAAAGGATCACAAATCAACAGAGTCGTGGATAGAGTTTCTAGCACTCCACACAGAGTTCAGCAACAAATAAGCAGATAGACACACACAAGAAATGTGAAGGAGGCAGGAGAATGCTCACATTCTTCTCCACGCGAAGTTTGTGGACTTGTGAATCCAGGGTCTTGATGTTGATCTCGATGGTAGACTCTGGATCATCAGCAGGTTTCACAGTCGAGCTGCTGGCCCCGTGAGAAGCATCGTCAGCCATCCTGCACAGGAGGAAGACAATGAATACGCGGATCAGGCGCCACAGACCTCCCTACAGACAACCCAAATGCTTATGCGTCTATGGACAAGCTCTCGTACCTTTCAGTAGGCTTCTAGTTCCTTCCCCTTCAACCTCAACCTGATCGCAACACGGACGAGTGGATTCGAGAAGATTATCAGGGAGCCCCGCGGCAGAGAACGCAAAACCTAACTCAACGGAAGGAACCCAATGGAGAGGAGGCGAGATTTGGATTCGACCGCCCAGCCCAGGGACGCAGTGAGGAACCGCCCCTGGAACTCCAAAAAGTCTCCGACAACCACCCGCCCGAGCAAGCTAGGGTACTCACCGAGAGGAGGAGGGGTCGATCTGAGTCCGGATTGGGAGATGGGCGGCGGGGCGGCGAACAGGAACGCGACTCGTCTCGACGAAGAGAGGACTTGGGCGGACGGAGAGACTAGACTGCGACTTGTGAGGGGAAGGATCAGCGAGTATTTGGGCTTTGGGATCTAGGGGAGCGCGTGTGTCTGCAAACTTCTACAATCGACGGCAGACCTGGTTTCCAGTTCAGGTGGGGTTTGATCGTAAGTTTGGTCTGTTCGCTTGTTGGTTTCAGCAACCTAAACCAATCAGTTAATAGTGTTTTTCTCTCACAATAAACTAGCATCAGCCAGTCTAAACCAGCCCAGAAACCAACCAACGAACATGCCGCTTGTTTTTTCTCGTGATAAATCAACCTCAGTCGGCTTAACAAACATGGAGGATACTTGCCGTATTGCTACAGGTAAACAAAATAAAATAATAATAATTTAGATATCCAGATTTCTAAACTTTAGATGACCGGTCTATATTATTAGCCATATATAGCAATATTGTATTGATGGTCTTCAAAATATTTTTTTCTTATTATGATAGATAAGTAAGTTGTTAACCATTCACGCTAATTAACGCGCACAAAATATTGTTATCACTATCGGCATTGCGTGGCTCGCTTCCTCTTCCCTGCACCTAAATTCAATTTCGCCAACCGTGCCACTTGTTAAATTTCCCGCAATCTCATCGTGCTTTCATTTGAATTTCCATGAGTTGCTGCCACATAAAAAAAATTGGCCAATATAAGAAAAAAAATTGACCGTTACCGGTGGAATGGTGACTTAGGAGTAACGTGTGGTGTTGCATGCAACTAGTTAAAACAAAACGGAGTAAAAAGGAGTGTATGAAGTTAACGGGAGGGCGGGAATACATTTGAGTCACACGAGCTACATAAGTCAGTGTAGCTCAACATAGCACATTCATGTTCATATTTTTAATCAATCGCTCTTCTACCGTCCCCTGTCCAATCGCTTCAGCCACACACGGCCGATTCCCGCTCTTCTCGCGTCGGTGGATTGCTTCGCCACCGCTCGTCTCTTGCTGGTAGGCGTGACTCCTCCGCCCGTCCTGCTCTGCGCTACATGTGCCTACAGTCATGGCTCTCCCTTTGCCCCATCGCCATCTAGTCCTCTATTGCGCTTAGTCCTCCCCACATCGGTGGTTGTAGATCATGCCCTCGCGCTCAACGACTCACCTCAGACCGGTGCAAGGAATGCCCTGTTGTTCCGGTGGCTACTTCGCCACGCTAATCTTGTGACAAACTCCATAATACCTGAGATCCACCCTCATTGTTGTGTTGCCGAGCTCTGCCTACTGCCGAGACTACATCGGTGGCCCGCGCTGGTAGATGAGCTCCTCCTCGATTTCTCTAGTGGAAATAGTGTGTTCAACATCAAGGACTCTAGACCTACATTACACCCGTATGCACCTCCATGGCTACGTAGCCATCCATCTTAATTGGGATTGCTAGATCTGATCATTCAAACATTTTGAGTAGTAGAAAATGGTTTTGCTAAATAAACATTAGAGTGGAATTTATAGAGCTATACAATGTTAGGAAGGAAATATGCAATTAACCATACAAAAGGAAAAACATTGGTTCAAATTTGTTAGGGTCTCACACAAGTCATATGAGCAAACACAATAATCCACACATGCATCAAGGATGAATCAACATGGAAGCTAGCACTAAAAACATGAAGTAGGATTCATAAACAAAATGGAACAGTGAATTGATTCATACAAAAGGACATAAACGAAATGATCAAATGTGGAAGAGTGGATGCCTCACATTGGAAAGATATTGTGAAGCTGAAAGCGAACTTTTTCAAGCAAAAAAGATGCAATTGATTGTCAAGCAAGAGTGTGTCGTCCCCTTCTTCCTTAGTTCCGACGACGTGTGCGCCGCTTGAGTTAGTGGAGCACGTGCGCCCGATAAGAATTTGGCGAGAAAAAGTGTGTGGCGTGTATAGGTCACAAAAAAAACTTGGCTCAGCCAGAGGGGGTCCCCTACCTCCTCAACGCCCCCGCTTTGCCCTATTGATTCCGGCTAAGGCCGAGCTCCACAGGTGAGCATTGGGAGTGTCATTTCATGTTGGAAGAATAGCTCATGGAATCATGGGTCAACCAAGATCCAATTCCAACCCATCCAAACACGTGGTACTCAAGATATACGATTCCAATTCCCTAGTTCCAAGCTAAATAGCTATATCCAAACGTGGTGTTAGAAATTCATAAAATGTTGCTAACCATGTATAACAACAAAAATTATGTAGTAATATGTTGCATTTTATATTTACTTCAGGCCATCATTAAATGATGCCATACAAGCAACTTTGTGCTTAGATCTAAGACTAGTATTAATGGGGAGTTTTGTGACATTGTTTCCAAGAGTGCCATGTCATATGGAATGAAATGAAACATATATGAAACTTTTAATGGAGAGCTTTATTATGTGGTTTCATAGATATTTAATTTCATGACTCATAAAAAGTTAGTAATCGTGCTGAGAGAGTTTCATCCCCATGAAACCACTCTCTTCTAAAAAAACTTTGTCACGTAAAAAAATGCTCATGCAACAGCTTATTAAATGCCAATGAAACTGATTTAATGCTATGGTCATAGCAATAATGGACTTGCTAACATCTAGACGTTGCCCGCATAGAGAGCGAACGAGCGCCTAGCGCGTCGGGCTCGCTAGGGAGCGCACCAACAGTGGTCCCACGCCGTCTCAGACGTCGTCCACGCCGTCTCGGACGTCGCCCACTGTCGACGAAATATGGTCGGCAGTCTACCTAGGGGTATGCCCAAGGTAGTAGATTATCGGCAGACAGATGCGCAAGCCCCAAACAAGACGGTGACGCAAGACAGACACGAGGTTTTATCCAGGTTCGGCCGCCAAGAAGGCGTAATACCTACGTCCTGCGTCTGATTTGTATTGCTGTATGTCAATGAGAGATATTTTTTAGAGGGGTCCCCTGCCCGCCTTATATAGTCCGGGGGGCAGGGTTACAGATCTGGAAACTAATCCTAGTCAGTTACAACTGCCATATCTGGCCGGATAAGGATTCCTATTCTAACCGACCAGGATCCTGCTTGGTTGCCAAATCCGTCTTGATTCCTTGTGCGGGACTCCGATCAGGTTAACTGGGCCGCACGTCATCTTTCGGGTGGACTGAACCCATCGATCCGGGCCAGCCCAAGCTTAGCCGTAAGGGTATAGGGGTTAATACCCCCACAGCTAGTCCCCGAGCATCATGTATTATGCTGCGACACGCCTTTTGAACCTTCTCCGACAAGCGAGGCTTGAATTCTTGACGCCTCCGACCACCATCATCACCGGAGAAGTAGGTTGTCCGAAGAATGTATGGTGCTCTTAAGAAAAAAGAAAAAGATATCTGTCCCAGGAAGTGTGCCCACTTGTATTTCTGAAAAGAAATGTAAGTGCATCTTGAAGCGTAGCATCTTTGATCATCAGAAGCGTAGGGGTCGAAAAACAAACACATTCACCGCAAGGTGAAGTGTGCCCACTTAGTCCCCGAGCCTGGTAGTAGGTGACATAGGCACGTGGTGCCAGGGTCTAAAAAGAATTCCCAGTTATGTTGAGAACCCAATCGTCGTACAGGCGATACGAGATGCACCGGCAGGTGCATCGTACCGATGTAGTCCCCGAGCTTGCTGGAAGGCGAGGGATGAGCCTTGTAGCAAGGTCTAAAAGAAAAGTCTCTTAACTGTATGTGAGTACAAATCACATGTAGCCAACGAGAACCACTATTCTAGCAGTGGTCGGGGCAATCCCCGAGCATACTAATAATCCTCATAATCATTCAAACACAGGGGTCAATTTAAACAAACACATTCACCGCAAGGTGAAGTGTGCCCACTTAGTCCCCGAGCTTGCTGGAAGGCAAAGTATGAGCCTTGTAGCAAGGTCTAAAGAAAAATCTCTTAACTGTATGTGAGTACAGATCACATGTAGCCAAGGAGAACCATTATGCAAGCAGTGGTCGGGGCAGTCCCCGAACACGGCCGTGGCCGGAGCGATCCCCGAGCACAAAAGTGGCCTGGGCAGCATCGAAGCACGTTAGTGGTCTGGGCAGTCCCCGAGCACTTGAGTGGTCTGGGCAGTCCCCGAGCACTTTAGTGGTCAAGGCAAATCCACGATCACTTGCGCTGCTTGTACCATTATTTTGTGTACTTCTCTCTATTCTCTGCCAAGTCCAGTCTGACACATCTGGTCAAAAAAGTAAATAGGTATAGTACGTCATTCTGTCTTCTCTTTCTTTTCTTTTTTTTTTTTTTTGCGAACAGTCGGTTGACACCTGTATTGAGGTGTGTCAGTGTGGGCCCCCTTACACCATCAACGAAGAGGCGCGTACACTGTTAACGAAGGAGCGCGTTTATTGGCGCAGATTTCGAGGTTGTGTGAACAACCGTCTGCGGCGCGTGCGCACGACTCCCAATATTCTCGGGCGGACGAAACGACGGTGATCTTTGTTTTATATAATGCAGATCTGGTAAGTTACTCATACCATTCCCCATTGTCATCCGCCGCCGCAACCTTCTTCCTCCTCCTGCCGAACCCTATTCCCCAAAAATCATCACCAATCCCCTCGGTCTCCCGCATCCACCCACTTCGTAAGCACGAACTAATGGCGAAGAGAGACGCCCAGAAGAAAGGCGGGGTCATGGCGAAGGAATGGTGGAAGTCGCGGAGCAACGAGCAGACCATCGAGGACCTCGTCGCCATGGGAGTGCTCCACAACAAGGCACTTGCGGAATGGCGTGCACCGGAAGGAGAAAGCTTCCCCGATCCACAACCAGGTGAGATTGTGGTCTTTGAAGATTTCTTCAAAAGGGGTTTTGGGATTCCAGTGCACCCTTTCCTTCAGGGTCTCTGTCTATACTACGAGATTGGGATTTGCAATCTGCATCCCAACTCAATTCTTCTTGTCTCCACCTTCATCCATCTCTGCGAGGCTTATGGCGGCTTCCAGCCCCATTTCGACCTCTTTCGCCACCTATTCTGTCTTCGGAAGAAAGGGAGCGGTGGCTCGAAGATCGCCGGAGGCGTTTACCTGAACCTGCGCGACGGCATGAAGGCTCAATACCTGCACTGCCCCTGGAACACCTCGTTGGACGAGTGGTACAAGAAGTGGTTCTACATCCGTGAAGAGCCGAACACCATCACTCTGTGCGATGTGGGCTTGATTCCAGAGAAGAAAAGCAGCTGGTCGGAGAGGCCCGAGAACTTTGAGCAGATCGCCGAACTGCTCGGGATGATCCCGTGGGGAAGGCTTGATGGCCCGAGTGTTGTCGGCAACTTCATCAGCCGAAGAATTCAGCCTTGCCAGAAAAGGATTCACCCTGGCTTCGAGTACCAAGGAGGCGCTGATCCGACGAGGACCAGAAAGGAGCCGCTCGACAAGATGGAGATCAAGGTCAGGATTGGAGAGCTATTCAACCTGGCCGATCCCAATTATGTTGCACTGAACGCCATTGAACATGCCTTCAAGCTGGCTCGCCCTCCCCCAAAGGTAAATGACGCCTCCTTTTAACTGTAAAGTCATGTTGTATCAAGAAAATAACTGTCTTTTCCTTCATTTTGTGTCTCAGTATAATGGCCGTGACCGGGCAGGAGTGTTTGTGTCGCCTCCCCCCGGTGGTAGAGTGGCCACAAGCTACTGGGCCAACCGCCCAGACCAGCGCTAGGACCGACGGCGTTCACTGGGCGGTACTCGAGACCGTAGAGGACGCCTCGACCAGAGCCGCCGGCAAACGTCCGGCTGCCAGCAAACGTCGCCAAGCCATCATCTCCCAGTCGGACGACGAAGCGGAGGATGCGGACATCTTCCGGCTCGTCCCCCGAAAGAGGAGAAGGCAAGTGGGGTCGTCGGAGCAGGGTGGCTCCTCTGTGCCGGCAGTGGTCACAGCACCGACCACAGCAACACAGAGCACAGACGAAGAGAACATGCCGCATCATCCTCCGACGCCCGTACCGGAGGTTGAACAAGTCCCGGTGGAAACTGCCGAACAAGCAGAGCAGGGGCGGTCGAGGAGGCGTTCCTTCGCTACATCCTTCCGCAAGTCAAAACTGTAAGTATATATATTTTTGATGTAAGCTTTGCATTTTGCCGTGGATGCTATTGTCTTCTGAATTTGTCTCTGAATGTATTAGATCCGCGTCCACCGAAAGCCCCGACCAGCTAGCTGGGTGCAGAACGTCCTCTCCAAAAACGGCGGAACAAACTGCTCAGCAACCGGCCGTGGAGGAGCCCATGGCAGGAACTCTGCCTGGGGCTCAGCAGGCGGACGACCAGACGCCAGTCCCCGAGCAGAATACAAGTGCTCCGAGCACAAACCCTGATGAGGCGGATACCACAGCGTCACGGGAGCTGGATCTAGCCGAGGAGCAGCAGCCAGAAGTTGCCCAGAACAAGGGTGCCGACGCGACGGCTCGTGGGAAAGCCCTGGTGGTCGTGGAGTCTGCAAACTCCGGACCACCGCCGCCTCCCGAACTGGAGGCTGAAGAGGATGAAGTGGAAGAAGTCCTGGGCCGTCCCCAAGATAGACGACAACATGTATATGTGTCGCGCTATCGGAACGACGAATGGGTCATGCACGAGGAGATCCCAGAGGCCGAGGAAACCTTAAGAGTTGAACGAGCGGCCAAACGCCTGGTGACTGAAGTCCAGGTATATTTTGCTTTAGTCTTTAAACCTGTTTTGTAGTTGAACTATCTGACGTAGCTTGTCTGTATGCAGGACGTGATGAAAACTGCAAGGTACCGAAAAAGGTGCTTCGACCAGATAGAAGTAGTCATGAAGACCAATAAGGAGCTGACGGCTGAAGTGGAACGCCTACGGCGCCAACTTGAAGCCACCGACCAGGAGAGGACAAACCAAGAAGCACAGAACCAGAACCTGGTCGGCCAGCTCAAAAACACAGAGCAGGAGAAAACAGGTAAGTATTCACCGTATCATAGCAAGTGCAGGACTTGCGTTATTTTGTTCTTGACAGCAATAGCTGTGATGCAGGTTTAGAAGCTGAAGTGACCCGCCTCCAGGGGGAGAACGGCCGCGCGCTTGCAGAATGTGGTCGCCTGAAGGAGGACAACGAGAAACTGGCACGCCGCCAGTTGGAACTCCAAGACCACACCAACAAAATGAAGGACGACCTGAAAAGTAAGCACTCCAGACCACCTTTCTCGTTCAATTGCCCACATTGCCTTGTCGTGTCATAATGTTTGATGTCTTGTACTGTTTTCAGTTTTGAAAGTCAATGCCAAGAGGCACCTTGAGGCCGTGATCAAGGAGCGCGACGACTGGAAAGCACAATGCCTTAAGGCCGCCGAGGAGCGGGACACGTGGAGCAAGCGGTGCCAAGAAATGGCAACTGGCATTGTTCCCGTCCTCGACCTTATCGACCCGGCTCTCACAGAGGAAGAGCTAAGGACGCCTCAGCTCGGACTGGTCGAGAGATGCAAGCAAGCATGGGGATGGTTCCAAGACTTCGTGAAGGAGGCGGGTGAGTACACGGGTGCCCATGTGCTAAGCATGGTTCGTGCTCACTACCCCCTGATCGATCTCCAACGCTTGGAGGCTGGGTACCCGAAGGAGATAGACCCAGACCAGGCCGAAGAGCTTCGGACGACCCATCTGGACTTGTCGTCAAAGATAATTGGCGATATTAACCTGTGCGGAGGTGGGACAGCACCTGTGCAGGGTATGCCATCGACAAGCCAGCTGGAAATGCCATCGGCTACAAGCCAACCAACGGAGCCTGCGGTCTCGACCAGCCAGGCACCGGTGGGGCCATCCCCTTCAGCTTGACTAGCTCCAGAGTCCCCGAGACTCGAGTAGGGTATCGGAGGCGGCGAGCAGTAAATGCCATGCGCCCCGACCAGCCAATGTAATAGGCTTAGAGCTGTAGAAGGAGGACATAGTTGTGTTATTGTAAACTTGGGCCTTTTCAGGCAAGCTTGTAATAACGTAACTGTATATCATTATAAGCTTGTTTGTTTTATACAAAACGTACTTTAAGCTTGAAATTTTGTGTTGGTGTAACTAAGTGAGAACGTGTTAACGTTCTGTTTAGTTGTACCGTTTTGCTCGACACGTCATCCTGAAAAGTTTGTGCGGCCCTAGTCTGGCATGTGGTCGGAGTATGAGGTACTATGACCTGTGCACACGTGAACGCAGACAAGCCAAACCAGGGGGGACCTGCCGATCACCCGCAACGTAGAGAGCGGATCCCGTGCACGCGTTGGGAGGAACCGGAGACAGGGCCTGCTCCGAAAACCGTAGAAGGAGTGGTGGTCGGCTTGTACTGGCTTAAGTTAGAATAACCATAAAATTTGGAGTGACACATTAGAGTGGTCGGAGAAATCATAGTTGCTTTAGTAAAGTAAATCGAAAACACAAGTAGAGTACATATCTCCGTAGTTAAGCATAGAAGCGTCTAAGCTTGTCGATGTGCCATGAGTTCGGTACGTCCGTGCCGTCTAGATGAGCTAACCTGTAAGACGTTGGACGTGTGACTTCCTTGATCATGAAGGGTCCCTCCCATGGGGTTGCGAGTTTGTGGACACCAGCCTGGTTCGTCTTCCACTTCAAGACTAAGTCCCCCGACCACGAAGAAACGCTCTTTAACGTTCTTGTTGTAGTACCTGCGCAAAACAGCAAGGTACTTGGCCGTGCGTACGCAAGAATCAAGCCTTTTTTCTTCTGCGCTGTTGACTTCTAGCTCCCGTACTTCGTCGACCTTGCCTTCGTCGAAGTTCTCTACCCGTGCTGATCGGAAAGCTATATCTGGTGGGAGGACTGCTTCAGCGCCGTAAACCATAAAGTATGGTGAGACGCTAGTGTTACGACTGGGCTGAGTTCGGAGGCCCCAGACAACGGCTGGTAACTCCTTGAGCCATCTTCCAGGAGCTTTATCGTTTTCTCTGTACATCCTCTTTTTCAATGCGTCCAAGATCATGCCATTTGCCCGCTCGACTTGTCCATTAGCTCTAGGATGCGCCACCGAGACGTATTTTACAACTATGCTCCTTTCATCGCAGAAGTCCCAAAAAGCGTTCCCGGTGAACTGAGTACCCAGATCAGTAATGATGCTGTTGGGCACGCCGAAACGGTGGATGATCTGGTCGAGGAATGTGACGGCTTTCTCTGAGGATGCCTGTACCAGAGGCATGTATTCTATCCACTTAGAAAACTTATCAATTAGCACGAAGACGCATGTAAATTTCCCAGGGGCTGGTTTGAAAGGCCCGATCATGTCCAGTCCCCAGCATGCGAAGGGCCAAGAGGCTGGAATCGTCTGGATCTCGTGTGCCGGTACATGGATTCTCTTGGAGAAAAACTGACAACCTTCACAGCGGCGGACTAGCTTCTCTGCGTCGGCCACTGCTGACGGCCAATAGAACCCTGCTCGGAAAGCCTTACCGACCAGTGTTCTTGATGCCGCGTGGTTGCCGCAGGAGCCAGAGTGGATTTGGTCTAGGAGATGCTTGCCTTCTTCCTGGGTTATACACTTCATCAAGATTTCCTCCTTAGCGTTTTTGCGCCATAACTTGCCATCGACGAGCAGATACTGCTTACTACGACGCATCAGGCGTTCATTTTCTGTTCGATCGATATAACCGCTACCGTCTGTTAAGTACTTGATGAAAGGTGTTCTCCAGTCTGGCTCATGAGTGGTCGGAAGCGGCTCGGTTGTGCTCGGCGCTGGAACCGTAGCCACTAATTGCTGGTCTGAGACTTTGTCGGTCGTTGAATCTTCGTCTTCAATAGAGGGCGTGAGCAGGTCTTGGACGAATACGCCATGTGGGATTTTGGCTCGGGATGATCCTAACTTTGACAACGCATCTGCTGCCTGGTTCTTGTCCCGGACCACGTGTATGTACTCGATGCCATAGAACCTGCCTTCCAGCTTTCTTATCGATTTGCAATATGCGTCCATCTTTTCACTGGTCGTGTCCCAGTCCTTGTTGAGTTGGTTGATGACCAGAGCCGAATCTCCGTAGACATAGAGACGTTTAACTCCAAGCTCAACCGCAATGCGTAGACCATGCAGGCATGCTTCATACTCGGCGGCATTATTAGATGCTGGGAAATAAATCCTGAGGACGTACCGGAGCTTTTCCTTGGATGGTGATACGAAAAGAACTCCTGCTCCCGCACCGTCAATGTTGAGAGAACCGTCGAAGTACATCGTCCAACATTCGTCGGATCCCGGAGAGGCGGGAGTGCTTAAGTCTGTCCACTCGACGATGAAATCGACGAGTGCCTGAGACTTGATTGTAGTACGGCTTGCAAATTCCAAGGAAAGGGGGCATAGCTCCATTGCCCATTTGACGATGCGCCCGTTCGCGTCCTTATTGCGAATAATGTCCCCCAAAGGATACTCGGTCATGACCACCACACGATATCCGTCGAAGTAATGTCTCAACTTTCGGGATGTTATCAGTATGGCGTAGAGCAGTTTCTGAATCTGTGGGTACCTGGTCTTGGATTCGTTGAGTACCTCACTAATGAAATAAATTGGCCGCTGTACCTTGTAGGCGTGGCCCGGCTCGTCACGCTCGACCACCAGTGTAGTGGAAACCACCCGATCGGTTGCCGCAATGTAAAGTAGGAGAGTTTCGTCTTCTCTGGGAGCAGTAAGTACCGAAGGTGACGTGAGGTATTGTTTCAGCTGCATGAAGGCAGCGTCTGCTTCCTCCGACCACTCGAACTTCTCGGACGCTTTGAGCAGTTTGAAGAACGGTAGTCCTTTTTCTCCTAATCTTGATATGAAACGGCTTAGAGCAGCCATGCAGCCGGTGAGCTTCTGGACATCCTTCACCTTTTTTGGGGGCTTCATGTCTAAGACAGCTTTGACTTTCTCCGGGTTAGGGCGTATGCCGTCGTAACTGACGACGTTGCCGAGCAATATGCCAGAAGGGACACCAAAGATGCACTTCTTTGGGTTTAATTTCCATTGGAACGTATTAAGGGCTGCGAAGGCGCGTTCCAGATTGTCAACAAGGGTATGTGCTTCCTTGGTTTTGACAACTACATCGTCGACGTAAGCTTCGACGAGGCCGTCTCTTATCTCGTCGTTGAGGCAGGCCTGTATAGCGCGTTGGTAGGTAGCACCGGCGTTTTTGAGCCCGAACGACATGGTCGTGTAGCAGTAGGCGCCGAAAGGCGTGATGAAAGATGTCTTGATCTGGTCGTCCTTTTTGAGAGCGATCTGGTGATAACCAGAGTAGCAATCGAGAAAGGAAAGCAGCTCGCAACCGGCGGTTGAATCTACGACCTCGTCTATGCGAGGTAAGCCAAAGGGGTCCTTAGGGCAGTGTTTGTTGAGATCAGTGTAATCAACGCACATTCTCCATTCATTATTTTTTTTGCGTACAAGAACCGGGTTGGCTAACCATTCCGGATGATACACTTCTTTGATAAACCCGGCTGCCAAAAGCCGTGTAACTTCTACCCTAATCGCCTCCTTTTTGTCGTGAGCGAAACGTCGTAGCTTCTGCTTGATTGGTTTGGCTTTGCTGTTGACATTCAAGGAGTGCTCAATCAAGTCCCGAGGTACACCGGGCATGTCGGAAGGTTTCCATGCAAACACATCCACGTTGCCCCTCAAGAACCTGACGAGCGCGTCTTCCTATTTGGGATCCAGGTCGGCCCCGATGAGGGCCGTTTTGCTGGGATCACCCTCGACCAGCTGGATCGTCTTGTGCTCCTTGCACCTGATGTTCTTGCGCGGAGCCTCGAGCTCTGGGATCTCCAAGTGGTCGGCCGTGGTCTTCTTAGCGTCGAGAATGGTCTCGGCCATGCGAATAGAGAGGTCGTGGGCCTCTGCTATTTTGAAGCTGTCGTCCTCGCAGGTGTAAGCTGCGTATACGTTGCCCCTGAGGGTTAAAACTCCTTTCTCAGTAGGCATCTTGAGCACCAGATACCTGTAATGAGGTATGGCCATGAACTTGGTGAGCGATGGTCGACCAAGAATAGCATGGTAGGTGCCATCGAAATCAGCGACCACGAAATTGACGTAGTCGGTGCGGAAGTGGTCCGGAGTCCCAAACTGCACCGGTAGCGTGATCTGCCCGAGAGGTGTAGAGCTCTGTCCAGGGAGAACGCCCCAGAACTGTGCCTCGTACGGCTTCAGGTCCGCCTGGGCTATTTTCAGAGCAGGCAGGCTGTTCTTGAACAGTATATCAATGGAGCTGCCGCCGTCGATCAGTACTCTGTCGAATTGAACCTTATTGATGCAAGGATCGAGGACCAGGGGAAAACGCCCTGGCTCGGGTATGGCGGCCCATTGGTCCTTCCTGCTGAAGTAGATTTCACGGTGAGACCACGGAGGAAGCCACGGATCGGTAAGAAGGTTGTCGTTCTTTGCCACGTTCAAGCAGGCGCGGGCGAGCAGCTTGCGTTCTCGTTTGGTCTCAATGGACACCTTGCCGCCGATGATGGTGTGCACGCGATCCGTCGGCTTGACGTATTTATGACGAGGATCTGCATCGTCGTCGTCGTTGTCCTCGTTGCGCTGTTCCCTTACGTCAGTAGGCTTGTCGGACATATCCGGAGCCTGTTGGCGTGTGTAGATAGTCTTGAGGACGCGACAATTCTCCATGGTATGGTTCGACTTGGGATGGAGCTGGCAGGGGCCCTTCAATGCCTTGGCGTAATCGTCCTCGTAGTTACGACGTCCCCCGCCCTTTTTCACAGTATTGACCTCGCCATCATCTTCCCGAGCACGCTTGCTTCTGTAATCGTCACGGCGGTTGCGCCGCTGATTACGTTGATCACGGTGGTCGCGGGAGTCGTTGCGCTGGTTGCGGTGGTCAAAATTGTCGTTCCGACCACGGTTGCCGCGGTAATCATCGCGGTGTGGGGGGTGGTCGGAGCGTGGGACCCTTGCTTCTTCTTCGACGATTATCTTTTTAGCGTCGTCGGCGTCCGCGTATTTCTTAGCGGTGGCCAAGAGCGCTGTGACTGACTCAGGTCTTTTCCGGAGGAGCTTGTCTCTCAGGGCGTCGTGGAAGCGGAGGCCGGTGACGAAAGCCTCGATTGCTTCGTTGTCGGATATTGATGGGACCTTGATGCGCATCTCCGAGAAACGCCGAACGTACTCGCGCAGTGGTTCGTCTTTCCGATCTCGGATCCGTTGCAGATCGTACTTGTTGCCGGGTTGTTCACAAGTAGCGATGAAATTGTCGATGAAGGCCTGCTTGAGTTCCTGCCAAGAGTCAAAAGAGTTTGCCGGCAAGCTAACTAGCCATTGGTGACCTGCATGACCAACGGCGACTGGGAAGTAGTTAGACATAACGTGCTCGTCAGCCATGGCTGACCGGCACGCGGTTTCATAGAGCATGACCCATAATTCGGGGTTTTCTTTGCCGTCGTACTTCTGAAGCTTTTCGAGCTTGAAATTCTTGGGCCATATGACTTGGCGCAGGTGTGGAGTGAACTGCTTCAGACCCGGCGGACCGTGGACGGTGTCGTACTCCATACGGCGATAGCTTTCATGGGATGCGCGATCGTCGGCTCTCTGGTTGATGCGAGCACGCAAATCACGTCCACCGAGGTAATGGCGGAGATCGTTATTGCCATCGCGGTGATCTCGATTGCCACCTGGATTAGCGCTGCGACCGCGGTTATCACGGCGATTGTCGCGGTTATCTCGGCGGTTATCGCCTCGAACGTCGTGGCGGTTATCCTCCCGGCGGCGGTTGTCGTCCCGACCACCATCGCGACCACCGTCCCCGCCTTGACGGTTGTCCGATGGGTCGTTATTGCGCGAGCCACGTAGGTTGAGTGGCTGTGAGCGACTTGAGTATTGGCGGCTGTGGCTTGATTCGACAGAAACGGATGGAGCCCGGGCTTGGTTCATCTCTGCGGTCTGAGCCATAGCAGCCGTCAGATAAGCTTGTATGTCATCACGGATTACTTGAGTCTCGGGAGTGTTGGGCAGCCGCTGCATCGTCGCCATGGCGACGGCTACGTTGGCGCTTGGGGTCCTGAAGACTTGTTTATCCCCCACCCTGTCGAAAGCATTGTTGAGGTCGCGCGGTTGGACTCTTATGCGTCGTGCCTCCTGGTCTGCTTCAGCTTCGATTTGCCGGCGATTAAACCGGTCAATATTGCGTGCTTCGCGTGCAGTCTTTTCTTGTTCTGTTTCGCCAACTGCTGGTGGCTCGTCGTTGCTGACAACATGGATCAAATCCCCTCGTCTTGGCGGGAAAGACGGAAATTGGGGGAAACCCGGGGCGTGGTCTGGTAGATCCAGATCGTATTGGGCGCCTTCATCTTCGTGACGCTGAAGCTCGGTGTGGACAGATGCGTTGGATGCGATGCCGGATGAGGAGCTGGAGTCACCTTCTCGGACTGTGTGGACGGATCCTTCCCGATAATCTTCGATCCGGACCATGTTGACGATGTTGCATGGCTTCGGCCGAGATCGGTGTACAGGACACAGATCCGAGCGGTGTCGCAGGTTGTACGCGTAGCAGGAGGCAGCGTTTTGCAGGCCGTAGGGCTGGACCTGGTGGTTCTCTGTCGGAGCTTCGTACTCGCAGAGTCGGAGATCCGTCGCAAAGGCTGGCTGGCGACGAGCGGAGCGCCCCTCAGGAGTAGACACGACCACAAGATCTGTTCCGAGTCGTGCAGGACGACTGGTCCGAGCTGGTCGGATAGATCTGCTGTGGGAAGATGTTACCTGCTCATCAGGTTGGCTTTGAATCGTACTTACCAGAGCTAGGGTTTCGGCGAGTTTGATGCCGACCCGATCGATGGAGTCGAGCAAGTCAGTATCGTCGATCTGTTTTCCTCTGTAGCGGGGAAGCAGACGACGGGTTGTCGGCGTGGCTGTAAGCGTGGTCGGAGCCAGATGTACCGTGGTCGGAGCTAGATCCATCGTGGTCGGAGCCACGTTCGTCGTGGTCGGAGCCGTGTTCACCGTGGTCGGAATCGTGTTCACCGTGGTCGGAATCGTGTTCACCGTGGTCGGAGCCGTAGCCGATGCAGGTGAAGTAGTCGTCGGCGCGAGTTGAATCCACGCCTCCTCCGCGGTCATGGTGATGGAGACGTCGGGGCCGGTGGTCCAGGTGATCTGGCCGACGGTGAACGTGAGGCCGTTGAGCGTAGCCATGGAGCCGGAGACGATGACCATCTTGTTTGCTTGACGAGCAGTACGCACACCCCCTACCTGGCGCGCCACTGTCGACGAAATATGGTCGGCAGTCTACCTAGGGGTATGCCCAAGGTAGTAGATTATCGGCAGACAGATGCGCAAGCCCCAAACAAGACGGTGACGCAAGACAGACACGAGGTTTTATCCAGGTTCGGCCGCCAAGAAGGCGTAATACCTACGTCCTGCGTCTGATTTGTATTGCTGTATGTCAATGAGAGATATTTTTTAGAGGGGTCCCCTGCCCGCCTTATATAGTCCGGGGGGCAGGGTTACAGATTTGGAAACTAATCCTAGTCAGTTACAACTGCCATATCTGGCCGGATAAGGATTCCTATTCTAACCGACCAGGATCCTGCTTGGTTGCCAAATCCGTCTTGATTCCTTGTGCGGGACTCCGATCAGGTTAACTGGGCCGCACATCATCTTTCGGGTGGACTGAACCCATCGATCCGGGCCAGCCCAAGCTTAGCCGTAAGGGTATAGGGGTTAATACCCCCACACCCACGCCGTCGGCCGCTTCCCACGCGCATCCCATGTGCAACACCCGATTTACTTTTGAAACATAAAGATGCAACAGTTGCAACATATAAAAGAAGACAGATGAAACACTTGAAACAAGCGTCTGAAATATTTGCGAAAACGTTTGAAAAACATTTGAAACCATTGATTCATACAAAAGGACATAAACGAAATGATCAAATGTGGAAGAGTGGATGCCTCACATTGGAAAGATATTGTGAAGCAGAAAGCGAACTTTTTCAAGCAAAAAAAGATGCAATTGATTGTCAAGCAAGAGTGCGTCGTCCCCTTCTTCCTTAGTTCCGACGACGTGTGCGCTGCTTGAGTTAGTGGAGCACGTGCGTCCGATAAGAATTTGGCGAGAAAAGGTGTGTGACGTGTATAGGTCACAAAAAAACTTGGCTCAGCCAGAGGGGGTCCCCTACCTCCTCAACGCCCCCGCTTTGCCTTCAGCCTGTTCGGTCGGTTGGCTGGTTCGTATCGTTGTTGGTTCGTGGAGAAGTATTGCTGGCTGGTTTGTGTGAGAGAAAAATACTGTTCCGGCTAAAAATTTACAATCGTTTATGACAAGCCATAGTCAAACGAACATGCTGCTTATTGATTCCGGCTAAGGCCGAGCTCCACAGGTGAGCATTGGGAGTGTCATTTCATGTTGGAAGAATAGCTCATGGAATCATGGGCCAACCAAGATCCAATTCCAAGCCATCCAAACACGTGGTACTCAAGATATACGATTCCAATTCCCTAGTTCCAAGCTAAATAGCTATATCCAAACTTGGTGTTAGAAATTCATAAAATGTTGCTAACCATGTATAACAACAAAATTTATGTAGTAATATGTTGCATTTTATATTTACTTCAGGCCATCATTAAATGATGCCATACAAGCAACTTTGTGCTTAGATCTAAGATTAGTATTAATGGGGAGTTTTGTGACATTGTTTTCAAGAGTGCCATGTCATATGGAATGAAATAAAACATAGATAAAACTTTTAATGGAGAGCTTTATTATGTGGTTTCATAGACATTTAATTTCATGACTCATAAAAAGTTGGTAATCGTGCTGAGAGAGTTTCATCCCCATAAAACCACTCTCTTCTAAAAAAAACTTTGTCACGTGCATTCCATGTGCAACACCAGATTTACTTTTGAAAATAAAGATGCAACAGGTGCAACATATAAAAGAAGACAGATGAAACACTTGAAACAAGCGTCTGAAATACTTGCGAAAACGTTTGAAAAATATTTAAAACCATTGTAAACATATGCAACATCTAGATGAAACACTTGCGAACATTCGTATGAAACACATGAAACACCTGAAACATATGATTACAACATGCGTGTATATGCAACATCTAGATTTATTTTTGTAACACCCAAACAAAATGCTTGTAACTTTAGATGAAATATTTAGAATATACACCGGAAACATACGTATATAGCATTACAACATATTCACCGTTTAATTTACTTTTGTAACATTGATATACAATACTGCAACATACCCTGAAAAGATACTTAAAATATACTATTGCAACGTACGTTTTCAGTGTAGCTGCTTGCTGCTTGATGAATGGATGTTCGTCGACACAGAGCCTGTTCGGAAGGCCGTAAACGATCGTGGATTATTTACTGCTGGCTGGTTTGGTGTGAGAGAAAAACGCTGTTCATGACTGAAAATTTACGATCGTTCACTACCCAGCGAACAGGCTGAGCTCGTCGACGGCATGGACCTCAGGGGCGGATGAATCACGGCCACGAGCGACTGGAGGCGTTAGTCCAGGAGCGAGCTACCCAGCGCATAGCGCGTTGGGCTCGCTGTGCGCGGTGCGGGCGGGCGGCGGGGGCGCCAGCGAGGGCGGCACGGATGAGGACAGGATCCGAGAGGGCGACGCGGACGGGAACGGCGTGGGCGAGTGCGGGTCCGCACGGACACCGGGCGTTTCCGTAGCCATAACCACGCGCCTGCCGCCGCCGTGCGGCGCCGCCCCCAAAGGTCACTAGAGAGAAGGGACTCGCGTTCCCATCCCCACTCCCCAGCCAATCACCCCTCGCCTTTAAATCCTGCGCCCCACCGCTCTGATCTATCCTGGATCTCTTGCCGCCGCCTCCCCTCAGTCGCCCGCCGCCGACGTGAAAGCACCGACTCGATCGTCAGCCATGGCCCGGGGAGAGAACCAGGAGGCGCAGACCGGGAACGTCCCCACCGCATCCGCATCCGCGCCGAAGCCGTCGGCGTCGGCGGCGGGGGCCGGCAAGGGCTTGGAGGGCCAGTCGGTGGTGCGGCGGCTGCAGTCGGAGCTGATGGCGCTGATGATGGGCGGCGACCCGGGCGTGTCGGCGTTCCCGGACCCGGAGGGGGACAGCATGCTCCACTGGGTGGGCACCATCGCGGGCTCCGCGGGGACACCCTACGAGGGCACCTCCTACCGCCTCGCGCTGGCCTTCACCGCCGAGTACCCGTACAAGCCGCCCCAGGTGCGGTTCGACACCCCCTGCTTCCACCCCAACGTCGACGCCCACGGCAACATCTGCCTCGACATCCTCCAGGACAAGTGGTCCTCCGCCTACGACGTGCGCACCATCCTCCTCTCCATCCAGAGCCTGCTCGGAGGTAACGGATCGCGACCGAACCTTCTTTTGTTCGATCGACGGGACCCATCCATCTCGTGCGCTGCCGGCCTCCTGCTGCGTGCGTTCTCCTTGTTTTGTTTCTGACCGCCGACGGATTATGTATGCAGAGCCGAACAACGAGTCGCCGCTCAACACGCAGGCGGCGGCGCTCTGGGCGAACCAGGAAGGTACGCGATTCGACATCTCGCTTCGCTTCTCATCAAGAATGAAGAATCGCGCGATCGATCGATCGGTTTCTTTGAATCTCGCTTTGTCGTTTCCTCGTCCTTCGTTGTTCAGAGTTCAGGAAGATAGTGCAGAAGCTCTACAAGCCCGCCGCGTAGAGGAGGAGGACAAGCACTGATCTCGCTTGGGTCGATGGAGAAGACAGGATGCTTTGATGCTTTCGTTGGGTTGGGTTCCCAGTCTGGTGGTGCAGCAGGAGTATATGTGACTGTTCTTTGAGTTCTGAATGTTCAGATGTTCTTCATTTTTACAGGACTTGTTTTCGCCCCCTTGTTGTTTCAACATGACTGCTTGAATTTAGGGCGATCAACGAAATCTCAGATGACCCATTCACAGCGTGTTACCCAGATGAAAACCACATGTACTTGATGTTGCCGTTCCTCTTCTAACGCAGTGTTGCTCGGCTGATGTATCAAGAATTCAAGGGTCAAATGGACCCTGTCCACCAAAGCGAATTCATATTTTCAGATGAAAACCACATGTACTTGATGTTGCCGTTCCTCTTCTGATTGCCCTGTTCGCTTGGCTGATAAGCCATGGCTGAAAGTACTGTTGGCTGACTGATTTATTGTGAGAGAAAAATATTGTCCGTTGACTGAAAAAGTACGGCTTATAAGCCAAGCGAGCAGGACGGATGTACATAGTACCAAGAGATTGCCTAGAGAAATAGGTAAAATAAATTTCCATCCTAGATTTAATAACTGATCACTCAAGGGTCAAATGGACCCTATCCACCAAAGCGAATTCATATTTTCAGTAATGTTGGGATAGTGTTCTCCAAACTTGCTCAATCCGTTCCAAAGTAGCAATCAAGTCGTTTTAGCTTTTCTAGGTACACCTACCTATAAAAGCCAAAACAACAGAATTTTGAACGAAGGGGGATATTTTGTTTCATAAAAACAATTTGTAGACTATGCAGACATTTTGTATGAGAAAACAGCCAAACTAAGCGACTAGGGAAATCCCTACACTGCTGCCGTAGCGATCATCCAAAGAGTCACTTGTTTGGGGTACATTCCACGCCATTCTACAATTTCATTTACACAGTCCACAAGGAACTAGCTCGTTTCCTGTCAAGTTTATGCATATGGCAGAAGCCAGTAGCCGTAGGTGGCCCGAAACATGAATACAAGCCATGGCAACAATTGTCGCCCACGAATCAGTACGCTCCAGCTCGACACAGGTCTACAGTAGCATAACGGGAAAACATTTTTACATCGGGAGGCTTCCATTTTCAAGTTCCTTAGGCAGACTGAGATAGCTAGCTGAAGCGAAGAGCATGCTGTCAACTGTCACCCTTTTGTTATGATGCTTGATATCCGCTGAAAGAACATATGGCACATTTTCGTGCTGAATCTTATGTCTTGCCTCATCCAATCGACGGCTATCCTATCCAGGGTGCCCAACGAGGAGAGCTTATACGACCATTCACCATGTTTCTCTAACCATGTCAGGGTGAATCTGTAACCTGCAATAGTTTAAACTCTGTAAAGATCATAATCAGTTCCTTTATATTATTGACTAGAGAGTGAATACATCCTGGAATGAAATGAAAAAAAAACATATGAAAGACGCTACTTTGGTAACATGTAACCGTCAGAAGAAACGTGAAAAAAGTAACATACAAAATTGCATTATGATAGTAACAGCGCAAGAACAACAAATATTAAAGCATAATAACAGCTATGCGCCTATGCTAACACTGAGCTGTAGTTAAACAAGAACATGAGATTCAGTGTGAGCAAGTACCACTAGCTTCGTGACAGACTGAGACCGAAAACATTTCTGTTCCATCATTTACTGAGATCTTCATGCGAACTAAAGATTGAAGCAGCAAATGGAACATACGAGCACTCGGAATTTCATTTGTCCCATTCCCTGAATCAACATTCACGCAGGCTAAATTAATTCCAAGCCATACAACAAAGTAGTGACAGATCAAATTAAGTTTTCACTAACCTGAGATGCATGAATGTCTTCTAGAGCATTCTAGCTGCAGTATCAGATCAATTCAAGCCACAAGAAGGATTAGTAAACAAAGCTCACTCACATACTTGTACGTGAAAAGGAACTACTGAGGTTTCTAAGCTGACCTCTTGAGATTCCTCTGTGGGGCTACTGTGAGGAGCATTTTCAATCAACTGTACCCTCTTTACCTTGCCGTGGGACAGTGGTGTCTTTCTTTTAGGTAACATTGGAGTTGATTTTTCCAGGATAGCTTCAGGTGTTAGGCCAGGAGACCCAGTAGCTGTAGAATTGTTTTTTTCAGCCTTCTCGTCTAAGAGCTGCTTCAGCCTCAGAATTTCACTGTCCCTTGCTGTATGAAACAAAAATGGAAATGAGAAAATATTGTGCCACCTAAACCAACTTAGTTGGAACCAAATAAATAAAGACAAGGAAAAAAAACTGTTGAGAGAAACTTAAAAGTATTGATGCGAAAGAACCACTCCATCTCACAAATCATGATGCATTATGTTGTCATAACCCAATTTGTTAACCAGGTGATGCAAACTATGAATTAAATTACCACATCAGCACTGTAATAGGATGGAAGGATAGTGTTAAATTCTTGGTAATGTAGCACTGTTCAGTAACAATGTCGAAACAAATTTCAGACCATAGCAGAAAGACACATAGACATTAGAGGTAACATTTCAATGGCCTCCCAACTATTACTCGAAAAATTATGAATGCAAAATCAACCAGTTGTTTGACCATATTGCAAAAATTATATAGAACAGTTTGGTTTTGGTAAATGTACGCAGAATAAAATATTCTTAATTTATCATATGCTAATAAGCTACAACCAGCAATCCAGTACAGCAAAGCAGTAAAGTTGATACTCATCAAACTTAGATGTCCTTTGGCATCCACAATGCAATAAGGTTGTCCATTCTGACCTGAACTTTTTGAAACACAAATCCGTGTGGCAATTTTATAGACAGTACTCCAACTAGTATATACTCGCTTTAATTCACAATTTTAGCCGGTATTCCCTGTTTGAAGTATTTGTCCATCGAGGCAAGCAAAGGCATAGTTATTGAAATATTTCCTTGCTCAATTGTTCTGTAATGATGTTAAAGACATTATTTAGAGGTTGTTTGGATCTCTAGTTTTGTGAAAACTGAAAAGTGGATCCAATAAAACCGTTTGTCTGTTTCTCTGGAAATTTTGTTTGATTTATGTAACTAACTTGAGGATAAGCAAAACTAGTTTTGTCTAAACTCCGGTTTTCCAGTTTTCACAAATTGTGTTTTGGGTGTCATCATTCTCAACAACCTAGCAACTTCGGTGAACACGACATATATCATATAATTAATTAAGGGGAACCAGCTCAAAAGGATTAACCAAATTCATGTCTACTTCTCATGACAAGTTAGACAGAAAAAAAAAGAAAAAACATGGTCACAGGTAATAAGACTTCGACCTAAGAAAATTGCTTAAGAAACCAAAGCTGATCAAACTATGACATGTAAACTTAAACAGTATTTGCAATGTTCATCATTAGTTAGATATTTAGACCTGCACACTGTCGTGTTCAGGTTCAGGCGGTGTGAAGCATGTTGATCAATAATTAATTCAAACAGGGACACACCACTAATCACTGCTCCAATTTCCCAAAGACATGTATCAGTTCCATGCATGTGCCAGACTACAAATTTCTATTCCATGAGTAAGCTAAAAGCGGTCCAACTAAAAAGAGAAAGGAACTTTGAGATTGGATAGATAATCTTACTACGAATATCTTCAAGGAATTCCTGACGGGCCTTCTCGAGCTCATCCTCCTTGTCCACCCTAGAATCATCAAATCAAATTAGCCAAAAATAAAACAAAAGATAAGGGATATAAGAAATGATATAGGCACCAATTCCACCCCAAACAACAAAACCCCAATCTTACAGCTTCTCTTTGAGCTCATCATTATCTTTCTTGAGTTCGCTGGTCCAATCTTTCATGGCTGCATAATCAAAACAAAAGGAAAAAATCAAATCAGGGGGAAAATAACAAGTGTTTCTCCCAAAACCCTCCTTTCCATAGCCCCATCCAAATCAAGTCCAGCCCAGAGATAGGTTCAGTCAGGACTTATACCATCGTAAAGCTCCTTGAGCTCCGCCTCCCGCTTCCGCTCCAGCCCCTCGTCCAGCAACTTCCGCTTCTGCGGCGAGGGATTGAACCGGAAAACAATGATTGCAGGCAATGTCCAACCACAGTGGCCCGGCTTATAGAAACAGGATGAGGAAGGAGCGGGAGGCCTGCGGTACCTTGAGAGCGGTGTACTTCTGGTAGAACTTGGAGTCGAACCGCTCCATCCGCACCAGGAAATGGATCCAGAAGCTTCTAGACGTGGGTCCGAGTGGGAGCGGTGGTTTTGGGTGGAGGAGAGCGGAGGGAGGAGAGAGTTTTGGGGAAATTTTTTTGAACCCCGCGCTGTGGGGAGTGGAGAACGAGATGATGTAGCTAGCCCTGTCCCTTCCGTTCAGTCCTCCAAGTCTGAGGTGAATTTTCCTGAAATTTTGAGGTCAAATAAGGAGGTATACTATATACATGGTTGAATGCAGTTATTTCATACTAGACCACAACTGATGCTATTGCTGGCAAGGCTTTGCTTAAAAGGCTTTTAATTCTACTAGGAAATAGCCCGTGTGGTGCTACAGGCACATAGAACTTAAACAAAATAATTATTATTCTAAAAATATCATATATAATACCTGATAAACATGTCGCGATAGTACAAACACAAAAAGTAAGATGCTGGTGTAAAAGCGAAAAAATACGCTAGGAAAAAACATGGTCCAACTCAAAGGATATATATTTGCTAAGGACAACTGGCATTCATGCATTATATATTCGATCAGCTCAAAACCAATCTAGAGATGGTAATGCATGAATCTAGAGATGTTACTTCATAGTTCATACATCTATATATTCCACCTGCAGCACGCCACGTGCCTATAGCTAAGCATTTTCAAGAATTCATGGCATAAAAAGAAGCAAAGCTATAATACAATGCGTTACTTCAAAAGGGGTTTAAACTTTAAACAACTTGAGTAAGATTAGTGGCACTACAACCAAAATAAAAAATTGAAAATCTTGCAGAAAACAACCAAACAAGAAATATTAGCAACTTTAAACAACTTTATAATAATTTGGTGTAGTTGGAATTTGCAATAAGAATTTTGTTTGACAAAAGAGCATACATCATTAAATAGAGTTAGGAATCCTTTTTTAACAAAATTTTGGTAGCAAAATTGCATTGACACTGTAAAGACTACCTAAGTCTGTAAGATGTATGTCAGTTATCCAAATGTGCGCTCTGTAAGAAAAAATGTTATGTCAATTCCACAATCAAGTATCACTTCGCTTTTGCTCAGAAAATCCATTAGCATAACAATGATGAAGATACGCCTACAACATTCAGTCCAGAATATGATAAAGGCATAGCAAAACACAGCACAGGATAGTATCAAATCCCCAAGTAAGCACAACTGCACGACAGGGACATACCAAAATCAAATCAGTAGGCAGTGATTAACGCTTTACGGACCTGGGTCAGAGGCTCAGAGCGGATGTACAGCAAGTGCAGATTACTTGAGAACGACAGCACGAGACATGCGTGGCGGCGCTGGATCCGCTCGACAGTGGTGTCGCAAGGGGAGCGGCGCGGCAGCGAGGAGGGGAGGGAGGCGGCTAATAGGGAGATGGGGACTCACGGCACCGCGGAGAACGAACTGCTCCCAAGGTGGATGCGCCACCGAGCAGGCCCGGGACAGCGTGGCGGCCGGGCGGGGCGTGGTGCCGACCTTGCTGGAGCAGGGAGGGGCAGGGATGGTGTAGCGTCCAGGCGACCAAGGCGAGATGGGGCTTGGGGCGTGGTGCCCACCGAGCAGAGTGGGAAGGGGCAGGCGGCGCGGCGGCGGGCAGGCGAGACGGGGCCGGGGGCCGCCGGCCGCGTGCTCGTGCCGGGGGCGGGGGTCGGTGTGGGAGCAGGGAAGGAATGGCGTAGGGAAGAAATCGAACGCGGGGAGCGGGATGGCTCGGAAGGGAGGGGTTTCGGACGCGTGGCGTGGGCCGTGGAGATCAATGAAATCGAACGCGGACAGCAGATCAGGTGGCCAAACGGGCGGCCCGGCCCGCTACGGCACGGGCCTGCTAAGGCATGATCCGACTAACCGGGGAAAAAGTCCATCTTACTATCCTCAAAGTCTACTTTTCCTCATGATCTTTAAAACCGAATAAATCATCTTCTTCAACTTTTAAATCCGTTCATTTTATCTCTCTGACCCGGTTATAGGTGATTTTGAAAGACGGTCTTGTCTTTTTAGTTTAAAAATAAATCCAGTAAATACCAAATGAGGTTTTTTTGGCAGTACCGCCCAAAATGACACGCTTCTGGAGACGCTCGTCTTCTTTTAGACACTAAGCATCTCGAGAGTGAGCTACATCGGACAGTTCCATCGAGCACACCCCAAGGGAGAACTCGAAACAATCCACGTTTTACATCAAGAATCTAATAATGAGTACGAGCTTACAATACTTAGTCCATTTCATACAACCAGAGTTCTTGAAAATCATTTATTACAATACCAGAGTTCAAAGTACGATAATTAAACAGCGGAATGAGAATAAACATCTAGCGAAGTCGATATAAGGATCCGTCTGTACCCACCAGAAGAATCCTCCACACAAGAGCTACTCCTCAAGCTGCACCTACAACAGGAGTAAAATAAACCCCGAGTACACAATGTACTCGCAAGACTTATCCGACTAGTGGGAATAGCTTCCCGACTCCAAGTAGTATGATAGGTAATATGAGTTTGTTGTTTTCTTTTTGTTTGCAAAAAAACATTACTAATAGTTCATCCTTATAGTCATGTTTTATTAGCAGTCATGATTACTTCATTAGCTAACCATGCTAGATAAGCATCTGTTCTATTTTTAAGCAAGGATTGAGCAATCAGAACCATTTTACCATCTTCCAGTTCTTACTATGGTGCTAGACCATAGCCAAGTTATACCGTCTCACGGAAACGGCGATTCGTAAACCAATGTATCCTAGTTGGGTACCCCGAAACACACGCCCTATTTGTACCCCAGACACAAACAAGACCAACCCATTCCACTCCTGTCACGAGGTCCAGGTCCTTGTCCAAACTTGGACTCTAAGCCCCCACACTTGAGACCCGACCTTAGTATGGTGCTTAGACCTCCACCTTTCCCCGACTCCAATCAGTCGATCCAGAACCCACGACAAGAGCGTAACAAGCCTTCCCGCTCCCATAAGCAAGTATGTGCTTAGGATAATAAGTCTGTGACCTAACTACCATTCACAACAACGAACGGTCATTAATCGACATGAACAGAAAAAATAGTGTAACCAAGCTAAGCCCCGTTGGCCGTGGAACACAACCTATTACACTCACCAATACCCATACCATATCCCTGCTCTGTCTTCATTTTTCTTTCATCATTTTATCATGAGAGTAATTATAATAATCACCTATTGTGAGTAATGACAGGTTACTCACTGAAAGGACCTAGGATGCCGCCTAGATGAGAGGGTGAATAGACATTTTTAAAAATTAATATCTTTAAATACGAAAATAATTAGTAAAGGGAGTTTCCAAAATAAAAACTCTAAATAAGAGTAATACCACCCCTCACAAGTTAGCCACAGAGTATGTAAAAGATACTAAATAAATCTAGGAGCCACAACCCTACAACACAACGATTAGTGCAATGAATAGATAAAAACATAGCAGAGGTCAATACCGGACACGTCCGGTAGAGGTACCGGACACGTCCGGTTCGATCGAACACTTTAGGCAATATCGGTCACGTCCGATACACACGAGTTCTACAGTGTGACCCCTAACTTGCTCCTTTTGATTTCAAGCTTCAATCCAACCTGTAGGCACCCACTAAAGATAGTGCCACACACAAGTAACCTGCATAGGATCTAGAGAAACACAAATATCAAATGAAATGTGAATTGAGACACGATATTTGTTTTACCGAAGTTCGGACTCGTTCGAGTCCTACTCTCTGTTGAGGGGTCTGTGGGCGACCCAGCAAAGGTCAGCCCTAGAGGGTACCACGAAGGTCACTCTAGTCGGAGTCTTTTCCAACTCCTTTTCTTCCTTCCACTAGTTGATTCCGAGGTGGCGGAATCGACCGTTACAAACTTTCTGAGGCACACCACAATCTCTCGGGTGCTTTCCGGCGACGCCTAGCCATCTAGGACCGAAGAGTCCAAGAGTAACAAATGCGAATCACGAGATTGACAATATGCACAAGTGCTCAAGTGGTTGGATTACTCTCTTTTTTAATTTCTCTCAACTCACTAATGGATTTGGCAATTTGGATCACACACTCACTAAGAGAGGGTTTGGGAGAGTTGGCAAGGCTTAAAAACATGTATTGCAACCATCAGAATCAGCAGCCTCTAAAGGTGGAGGCTTGGGGGTATTTATAGCCCCTTTGAAAAACTAGCCATTTTCTAGACCTTTAATCACGTTGTTATTCAATCATCCAAAACCCACTAAAGGGCTAGATGCACTTCACTCACGCTATCGAAAACCTAAGCATAGCATCTACTCAAACCTGCACTAGTAAGACTCATAGGACAGATATATCTATGCATGTGTTTTTTATAAAATTCCTGTAACGTAAATGCACATAACATATATAAACAGTGATTATCCAAAAATAAGGGGTTATGCACCAGGGCTTACTTTGGGAAGGCACGGTGTCAGTTGAGTTAGTCAGTGGTGGCTCTAGGACCTCCTCATGCACGAGAATCTCCTTCTCGTACTCCTCGATGATCTCCTCAAACTCATGATCGCCGGTGATCACGATCTCTGCCAACTCGTTCTCTACATGCATGCGATGATAATGCAACACTTAGCATTTATACAACAACAACTCTTCAAATAAGAATACACATACTAAGCTACTAAGCTAACTATCATCTTTACCAAGCAAAGTGTTGGGTTCAACTAACAAACACCTAGCTTTACAAATGAAGGATATATCTTTATTGCTACTAATGATTTAATGTATATTGAAACAAAGAGTATTTAACTACCCTAATTCTTAGTCTATTCTAAAGCTACAAAAATTACAGTGAGCACATAATAACACAATGAAGCTACCATAAAAATTTTAGGACTAAAGCTATCACCAATTTATCACAAAAATTACTATAATATTTAACCTAACAATATTAAACATTTTCAAATGATTTAATAGCTCCTGGTATCAACATGTACATATGAACACAATACACTAACAGATAGAGCACAATTTTAGAAACCTAACAAAATTTGTTTCATAATTTTTGGACACCTACATGATTTTATATGACTAACCAAAGATCAACTCAAAAATTAAATTAGAAAACTATTTCTAATTCCTTAGGAAAAGAAAAATGAAACCTCCTGCGCGGCCCACGCGACATGGCCCACGCGAGGCTAGCCCACGGTGGAGAAACCCGCTAGAGTTTTAGCAGAGAAGCCCCCGTGCTTTCTGCTATTAACGCGACCACTATGTGCCCAATTCCTTTAGTCAGCGATTATGCATGAAGGCCCCCGAAAAGACTCATCTTCGCATCGGGGAGGTCCCCAAAGCCCTCACGCTCACTGGCACGGCGATGGCCGACACAGAGCTGCTACACCGGCCAACTGGGACCCACACAGACCTAGCTAGGGGGTTGATTGTGGCAAAACCGACCAAAATAACATACCTACGGAGGCGCTCGTCTTCCACCAGATACTAAGCACCCCGAAAGCAAGCTACAGTGGGCGGTATCCGTCGGGCACACCCCAAGGGAGAACCCGAAAGATCCACATTTTCCCCAAGGATCCAATAATGAGAATAAGTTACAATACTTAATCTATTTCATACATCCAGAGTTCGTAAAAAAGTACATTATTACTTTACCAAAGTCAGAGTACGGAATATTAAACAGCGGAATAAAAATAAACATCTAGCGATAAGGAACAAGGATTCATCTGGGCCCACCAGAAGAATCCTTCACACAATGGTACTCCTCAAGCATTACCTGCAACAGGGGTAAATAAACCCTGAGTACACAATGTACTCGCAAGACTTATCCGACTAGTGAGAATAATTTCCCGACTCTAAGAAATATGATAATCTTTATGGTTTGCTGGTTTTCTTTTTGTAGAAAGCAATACTAATAGTGGGTCCTTATTTATGATATTATTAATAGCCATATTAATTTATTGTCTAGCCATTCTATGTAAACACCTATTCTACTTTCAAGCAAGAGTTGAGCAAGCAGTTCCATTTTATCACCTTTCATCTTTTAGTTCTTACTACGATGCTAAATTGTAGACAAGCCGTATCGGATCGCCTGATGATTCGCGAATCAATGCCCCCAGCTGGGTATCCCAAAAATGCACGCCTAGCTTGTACCCAGGCACAAGCTGGACCAACCCATCACCCTCCTGTCCTAGGGTTTAGGTCCCTGTCTAAACTTGGACTCTAAGTCCTCGCTCCTAAGTCCTGGACTTAGTGCGGTGCAAGGACCTCCACCATCCCCGCCTCCAATCAGTCGGTCCAGAAAGCGCCAGAACCCACGATAAGAGAGCAACAAGTCTTCGTTACGCCCACACCTAAGTATGCGCTTGGGATAATAAATCTGTGACTTGCCTAGAGCCTTATGCAACGGCCGGTCCTTAACCGACACAGACAGAGAAAAAGTGTAACCAAGTTATGCCCTATTGGCCGTAGGACACAACCTCATACTCCTCAATGACCTCTTCGTAATCCTGTTTGTCCACAAGCACGAACCCTACCAACTCGTGATCTACATGCATGAAATGATGATGCAACACTTAGTAATACAGCAACAACAACTCTTAAAATAAAAATACATCTATCAAGTCACTAAGCTAGTCCTACCGACTAAGGTGCTAAGTTACCTACTGTTACCACTAACAAGTATGAAGCATGACATATATTATCTTAGCAACTAAAGGTATTCTTACTCTTAATACCGATTTACTCTATATATAATAAAACAAGGGTACTAGCTATTCTATTTATCAACCTACTCTAGTGCTACAAAATTTACAGTGAGTACATAATAATCTAATTAACCTACTGTACAAACTTCATGACTAAATCTATCATCCAATTGCCACAATAATTCCTACAAATATTAATCTACATAATACTAAGCTCTCTAATTTGAATTTATGAACCTATCATGATCACAACTAACTATAAACTAACTATACTAATAGATAGATAGCATTTTTGTGAACCTAATTAATTTTGTTTCACTATTTTTGGACATTTATAAGATTTACTACAATTTCTCAAAGTTTAGCTCAAAACTAAATTGAATAAGCATTTATAACTTTACTAGAATTTGAAAAACGCATTCCACCGGTGGCCCAAGCGCGAACGGCTCGGCCCAGTCCGGCGCGAATGCGCACGCACACGCGACGCACCGACGTGGCCCAATACGGGTGCGGCCCATCCGCGCGACGGCGACCCGCGACGGGGAGGCCCGCACACTTCGGCTATTTTACGAGAATGACCCTAACCTACCGATGAATCACCTTGAGACCCACGGCACAATTCCTACTGTCGGCTACTTCATAGATAAACCCTCAGAATAAGTTGTCTTCACAATGGCGACACCCTCGACACTCGCACGTGCGCACCGACGCGGTGGCGCTGGCACAGGGTGGTTACGTCGGCCAGACCGGTCCCTCCCCGCCCCCAAATGCAAGTCGATGCTCACCTAGGAGTAAACCCGAAGTGATGGGCGGCGATGCAGCAAACAGAGATGCTATCATGAGCTCCCTCCATGATGGCGGACTCCTCCCTACAATGACGGCCACATGCCCGTGAGCCAAGGCACAGACAACACGAACGAGCTTAAGGATGGGCATCAACGACTCACCCCGAACCTACCATACGTGGTTGATTGACTAGAGATGGATCGAGCCGAGCTGGCCGCGTGCGCACGGATGGTGTGGTGGCGCACGGCGGTGGCAAGGCTACGTCAGAGGAGGCTAGATGGCGGTAGTGATTCAGCAAGGGTGTGCAGGGTGATTAGCAGGTGGAGACAAAGCTAGTGGTGCAAGGAATTGACACGAGCTGCACAGGATAGGGAGCTTGCCTCTGACGTAGACCGACATGGTCTTATTGACCCGGCAGAATGATAGCTCCAAATTGGAGCATGGCACAGCAAGGCTCACTGCAAGGTGGGGTTGGGTGGGTGGCTGGTTACTCAGCAAAGTCAAGGACAGGGTTAATTGGATTGCGGTGGCTCCACTGTGGCGAATTTAGAGAAGCGGGTACGGCGACCACAACACCAGAGAACAGGGGAGACATGCATGGCATGGCTCATCGCTACCATGGTGGGACATGACTATCACTTCAGTGCTCAATCGCGTATGGCTACAGGCGAGGGGGAAACGGCCAACGCATTCAAGACGGTGGGCCGCATGGCCATAAACCGCAAGCCGACGACAATGCTCGGCTCTACGCACCGCAGTGGCATGGTGCCGGTCAGGGGAGGCAATAGCGTAGTGTCACAATGAGTGTGGATGTGATGTCAAGGTAGGCGAGCAAGGCGACGTGCGGGCAGGGCCAAGTGTGGCCACACGCTCATGGCATCGCACAAGCGAGCGTGAGGTGGCAGGCGGACGCGATGACATGGTAGAGCGCACGCGGTGACTTGGCATAAACGGCCATGGCTAACAATAGCACAATGGCATGACGCATGGGGTCAGCGACATGGCGAAGCGGCTACAGTGGGCTAGCCAGAGCAGCGGACATGTGGCAACGGCGGTGGGGGTCCGCACAGCTGTGCGCGTGAGTGTGCGTGTGTGCTGGCACGAGCGCGATAGTGGTGGTGCGGGGTGTGCGTCTGGGCATGGCAGTGGTGGGGTAGGTGCACGCCTAGGTGAGCCAGCCATGACATCGAGCTGAACCACAGCCTGGTGACCGCGACCAAACACAGCACCCACTCGGGAATGTGCCTTGCACGCTTTTAAATCGTCCCAAAAACTCACCTCAAGGCTTCGATCACTAAACCAACTATTTTACACTCAAGATGGCATGTCAAGCTACTAAAACAATCCCTAAACCCATGCCACCACTTAACCCGATCCTCCTATAAAAATTCCCAAACTTCGCTTCGTCGATCCATTTTTTGACTTAAGAAAATGACTAAGTTTTCATTCGGATTCGCGTCGACTTTGGTTTCCCAGCTATTGAGTAAGCTATCTAGCGAATCCCATTCTTGACTGCAAGTATTTCATTGCCACTTATGAAGTTTGTACTACAAACTTTATTAAAGTGCCGGGTATGCATTCTATAGCATTTTTGTTCAATAAAAAATCATCTAGAACCCTAAGTGACACAACGCGACATGAAATATAACATTCGTTTCATGTTTTCGATGAACGTTTCAAGTTACGTATATTGCTTTACACACTATATTACACACATTTACATATAAGTATGATGCTCATGTAGTGTTTTAGCAAAAGGCTATTTAGTGTAACACCAAGGGTGTTACAAATCTACCCCCTAAAACAAAATCGCGACCCGAGATTTCATGTGCCTAGTATGGGAAAGGAGGTAGGAAATACATCTCAACGTAGCAACTACCTATCAGGACTAGAGAGAAGGTGGGGGTAATGCTTCAATATATATCTCTCTTGTTCCCACGCGGCCTCATCCTCAAAGTGGTTTTGCCACTGCACCTTGTAGAACTTTACCACACTGTTCCTTGTCACTCTTTCCTTTTCATCCAGGATTTTGATAGGGTGCTCAATATAAGTCAAATCTAGCTAGAGGGGAAGCCCTTCAATTTCCATAGCTTCATTAGGAACCCACAAACATTTTTTCAATTACGATACATGAAACACATTGTGTACCACAGATAAAATATCGGGAAGCTGGAGACGATAAGCAACTGGGCCACACTGCTCCAACACCTTGTAAGGACCCACATATCGAGGGGCTAGCTTACCATGGATACCAAACTGATGCACCCCTCTCATAGGAGACACCTTGAGATACACAAAATCCCCAGCTGCAAACTACAAGGGCCTTCTTCGCTTGTCTGTATAAGATTTTTGTCGACTCTGAGCTGCCTTCAAGTGACTCCGAATAATGCTTACTTGCTCTCGAGACTCCTTGATGAATTTTGACCCAAAGTATCCATAGTATCCCACTTCAACCCAGTTAAGTGATGTCCTACACTTTCTTCCATATAAAGCTTCAAATGGTGCCATGCGGATGCTTTCTTGGTAGCTATTATTGTAAGAAAATTCAGCTAACTTCAGGCATTCATCCCACTTCTCTAGAAAAGAAATGGCACAAGCTCTCAACATATCCTCGAGCACTTGGTTCACCCTTTCAGTTTGGCCATCAGTTTGTGGATGATATGCTGAGCTTTTGAGGAGACGAGTACCAAGACATTCCTGGAGTTGCTCCCAAAAATGAGAGACAAAAACTGACCCTCTATCAGAGATGATAGTAAGGGGAACTCCGTGTAGGATCACAATCTAATCAAAATATATCTCATCATACTTCCTAGCTGTATATCTAGTGTCCACCGAAATAAAATGAGCAGATTTCATGAGATAGTCCACAATGACCCAGATAGAATCATAGCCCTTAGATGTGTGGGGCAAACCCACCACAAAGTCCATGGAGATATCTTCCTATTTCCAAACAGGAATGGGCAAGGGCTGCAAATATCCCAAAGTACACATATGATCTGCTTTAACTCTCCCACAAGTGTCGCACTCCATGACGTACTAGGTGATGTCCTACTTCATGTTGGACCACCAGTACAAGTGGCACAAATCATGATACATCTTGTTGCTGCCAGGATGAATAGACAGCTTTGAACGATGGGCTTCATTCAAAATCTTCCTTTTCAGCTCCTCATTGGATGGAACCACCAATCTATCCTTATACCTCACTACATCTTGGTCATCAATACTAAAGTGAGGGCCATGCCCTTCGGCAATCAATTTTCTGATGTGAGGAATTTCTTTAGTGTCTTGCCTTTGCTCTAGAATAATCTGCTCAAGCAACTCTGAGGTCAAGGCAATGTGAGCCAGCACTTCTACATAGTTGAGAGACAAAGGTGTTTTCTCAACCTGATGTGACTTTCGGCTCAAAGCATCAGCAACTACATTGGCCTTTCCTGGGTGGTAATGTACCTCCAAGTTATAATCCTTAATCAATTCCAACCATCTCCTTTGCCTCATATTTAACTCAGACTGAGTGAAAATATACTTGAGGCTCTTATGATCTATAAAAATATGCACTTTATTTCCCAATAGATAGTGCCTCCAAATCTTTAGAGTGTGGACCACAATAGCCAGCTCTAAATCATGGGTAGGGTAATTTACTTCGTGCTTTTTCAGTTGGCATGAAGCATAAGCTATCACACGTCCATCTTGCATAAGCACACATCCCAACCCCGTCTTTGAGGCATCACAATACACATCAAAGGGTCTATCAATATCTGGTTGGGCCAACACAGGAGCAGTGTCAGAAATGTCTTCAAAGCTTGGAAGGCTTCTTCATAGGCTGGGCTCCAATCAAACTTGGCTTCTTTTTGGAGTAGCTTGGTCATCGGCTGTGCTATCTTCGAGAAATCTAGAATACAACGCCAATAGTACCTAGCTAGACCAAGGAACTGACAAATCTGGTGCACAGACTTGGGAGACTTCCAATTCCGCACATCTTGCACCTTGCTAGGGTCAACACATGCCCCAAAAACTGCACTCGATCTAACCAGAATTCACACTTGCTGAATTTAGCATACATCTTGTGTTCTCTCAATCGAGCCAGTACTATTCGAAGATGTTGGGCATGCTCTTCATCATTCTTGGAATATATCAGGATATAATCAATGAATACCACAACAAACTTGTCCAACTCCGGCATAAAGACTGAATTCATCAGGTACATGAAGAAGGTAGGAGCGTTGGTGAGACCAAAAGACATTACTAGGTATTCATACAACCCATACCTAGTAGAAAAAGTTGTCTTTGGTATATCATATGGTATAATCTTGATCTGATGATAGCCTAAACGGAGGTCAATCTTGGAGAACACCTTGGCACCAGCTAGCTGATCGGATAAAGTATCTATGTGGGGCAAAGGATACTTGTTCTTAATTGTTACCACATTAAGAGGGCGGTAATCCACACACATCAGCAGAGTACCATCCTTCTTCTTCACAAAAATGGCTGGACAACCCCATGGTGAAGAGCTAGGACGGATAAAGCATTTTTCCATCAATTCTTCCAACTGCTTCTTCATTTTAGCCAACTCCTTTGGAGCCATGTGGTACGGATGTCGAGAGATAGGAGTAGTACCAGGCTCTAGCTCAATGGAGAATTCCACCTCTCTGTTCGGTGGCAACCTAGGTAGATCTTTAGGAAAAACATCCAGGAACTCACATACTACCAAAATAGAGGTAAGATTAGGAGAGGCTTCAGCATAAGCAGCAATAGGTAAGACTGGATCTGAGGGTACAAGAAGAGACATCATATCCTCAGAAGAAGGAAGTCATAACTCGACAATTCTCCGCTTCAAATCCAAAACTACCCATACACCCGCAACCAGTTCATTCCAAGAATTGCATCAATGCCTTGCCCAGGTAGTACCATGAACTGTAGGTGGTAAGTGTGGGTGGCTAATACTAAGCTTACTGTGTCCGTCCGAGTATTGATGCACATCTACGCACCCAGCGTACGAATTCTATAGGCATACGGTATGGCCATAATAGGTATGTTGTGCCAGTCTATAGATCCCATGCTCATGAATAAATGTGATGCATCAGAATCAAATAACACATAAGCTGGATGGGAATCAATGGTGAACATACCAGCCATCACCGGTTCCTGCTGCAATATCTGCTCAGCATCCATGAAATTCACCTATCTAGATCGGCTGGCTAGCACTTTCTTCTTGGTCACTGTCCGCCTAACTAGCCTGGAGTTAGGCGATGGTTGAGCAAACTGGGTTGGCTAGTTCTGAGGACACTTTGGGGCATAGTGACCATCCTTGCCGCATTTGAAGCAAGCACCAGGCTTGTTTCCCTATCCCAAACAAGGTGGGCCTAATGTCCTTAGGGCTGCTGAGGTTGCACCTACTGAGTGGGTGCACAGTACTATGTGGAAGAAGTCTGAGAAGTATGCTGGGGCTGCCGAAATGAATGCCCGCCTGATGATTGATAGGACACCCATCGAACAACCTGTACTTTTTGAGTATGGGGTGGCTAGAGGACCTTGTAGCCACCCGCTCTCTCTTCTACTCTGCTTGGGAATCCCACTGCAAGCCCTCCATGGTGATGGCAGCATTCATCGTTGCCCTAAAGGTCTAATAGTTCCAAGTATACAATTTCTCCTAAAGGCTGCAAGAGAGGCCACGATAGAAGCGGTCCCTCTTCTTCTTGTCTGTGCCCACATGAGTGCCAGCATACTGGGACAAGTGATTGAACTTATTGACGTAGTCCATCACTATCAAACTCCCTTGCCGTAGGTCTAGGAACTCAGTTAGCTTCCTATTAAGAACACCAGCAGGAATATAGAACTCTCTGAATGCTGTGGTGAACTCCTGTCGGGTCACCCGGCGATCTGCCTACTGCATGGCATTGAAGGTATCCCACCATGCACTCATAGACCCCAACAACTACTACGCTGCAAAGCACACTTTCTACTTATCAGCCATGTTGAGCAACATAAACTTCTGCTCCAGAATGCGAAGCCAGTGCTCCGCATCTAGGGGCTTAGCTGTTGGTGTGAAAGTGGATGGGTGGATCTTGAGGAAATCCTGGTAAGAGGAGGGTCCCTCAGGACCATGGGCACCACCCCTATTCCCACCATTGCCCCCATGGCCTCCACGAGCGAAGCCAGCGATAGCCTATGCTAGTAGCTCCATGGCATGGACAGACTAGCGACGAGCAGCCATCATTTCTGCCATAATCTCCATGTGAGTCATCGGCGGTGGCAGTGGTGGTGGCGGAGGAAGAGGAGCCAACAGTGGAGCCTCATGGCTCTCCCCATTACCGTGCTTATTGGCTCGACCACTTTCACCTTGGCCCTCGCTAAGACCGTGGCCCGCACCGGCACTGGTGCTCCCATGTTCAGACCTTAGATTCATCTGTAAGAGATAGGAACCAACCACTTAGGACAGCCTTCCAAATCAGGAGCAAGGGATTAGAGAAATGATGAGACATTTATTAAAGCATTCTCTTAGTTATTCTATCAGTTTACTAATCCAATTATACATGTAGGGGGCTTTAGTTTTAAGCAAGATGCTATTATCATGATGCATGCATCGGCCTATATGTTCACTCAAGCCGGAATATAGCGGCATTCATAAAATTTCGGCACATCGCACACTCATTTTCCGTATGCTAAGCGATTTCTTATGCAACGTAAGTCAGTGTACCCATAGAAAACTGATTAGATAAAACCAGTGCTGCTATCCTAGACAGACCATATTGCTAGGGCTTATACTTATTTACATAACTTTAGCGCATCCTACTTTTCGCAAAACTTTTGTTGGTCAATTTTTAAGTTTTTGAAAAGAGTGATGAAACTTGTAACCCATTATTGGCTCTAGTACCAACTATGGCAGAATCGACCAAAATAACATACTTACAGAGACGCTCGTCTTTCACCAGACACTAAGCACCCTGAAAGCAAGCTACAACGGGCGGTATCCGTCAAGCACACCTCAAGGGAGAACCTGAAAGATCCACATTTTTCCTCAAGGATCCAATAATGAGAATGAGTTACAACACTTAATCCATTTCATACATCCAGAGTTCATAAAAAAAGTACATTATTACATTTCCAAAATCAGAGTGCGAAATATTAAACAGCGGAATAAAAATAAACATCTAGCGATAAGGAACAAGGATCTGTTTGGGCCCACCAGAAGAATCCTTCACACAATGGTACTCCTCAAGCATTACCTGCAATAGGGGTAAATAAACCCTGAGTACACAATGTACTCGCAAGACTTATTCGACTAGTGGGAATAATTTCCCGACTCTAAGGAATATGATAAGCTTTATGGTTTGCTGGTTTCCTTTTTGTAGAAACAATACTAATAGTGGGTCTTTATTTATGATATTATCAATAGCCATATTAATTTGTCTAGCCATTCTATGTAAGCACCTATTCTACTTTCAAGCAAGAGTTGATCAAGCAGTTCCAATTCATCACCTTCCATCTTTTAGTTCTTACTACGATGCTAAACCATAGACAAGCCGTATCGGATCGCCTGGTGATTCATGAATCAATGCCCCTAGCTGGGTACCTAAAACACACATGCCCCGCTTATACCCCAGGCACAAGCAAGACCAACCCATCACCCTCCTGTCCTAGGGTCCAGGTCCCCGTACAAACTTGGACTCTAAGCCCCCGCTCCTAAGTCTCGGACTTAGTGCGGTGCAAGGACCTCCACCATTCCTGCCTCTAATCAGTCGGCCCGAAAAGAGCCAGAACCCACGACAAGGGAACAACAAGTCTTCCCTGCGCCCATACCCAAGTATGTGCTCAGGATAATAAATCTGTGACTTGCATAGAGCCTTATGCAACGACCGGTCCTTAATCGACACAGACAGAGAAAAAGTGTAACCAAGCTATGCCATGTTGGCTACAGGACACAACCTCTTATACCCATCAGTACCCAAACCATATCCCTGCCTGGTCACCACTTTTCCTTTCCACCATTTTATCATGAGTAATCATAATTATCACCTATTGTGAGTAACGACAGGTTACTCACGCTACCAAAATCCTGAGCATAGCAGCTACTCGACCTGTACTAGTAGGACTCAGGTAGATATATTTATGCATGTAGTTTCCATAAAATGCCTATAACATAAATGGACATCATATCTATTCAGTGATCATTTAAAATAAGTGTTATGCACTGGGGCTTACCTTGGGCAGGCGATGGGTCAACAAAGTCAGCACCAAAAGGCTTCGAGGCTTGCTCCTACATGAGGATCTCCTCCTTGTACTTCTCAATGACCTCTTCATAATCCTATTTGTCCACGGGCACAAACTCTACCAACTCATGATTTACATGCATGAAATGATGATGCAACACTTAGTAATACGACAACAGTAACTCTTAAAATAAAAATACATCTATCAAGTCACTAAGCTAGTCCTACTAACTAAGGTGTCAAGTTACCTACTGTTACCACTAACAAGTATGAATCATGACATATATTATCTTAGCAACTAAAGGTATTCTTACACTTAATACCAATTTACTCTATATATAATAAAACAAGGGTACTAGCTATTCTATTTATCAACCTACTCTACTGCTACAAAATTTATAGTGAGTACATAATAATCTAATTAACCTACTGTACAAACTTCATGACTAAATCTATCATCCATTTGCCACAAAAATTCCTACAAATATTAATCTATATAATACTAAGCTCTCTAATTTGAATTTATGAACCTATCATGATCATAGCTAACTGTAAACTAACTACACTAAGAAATAGATAGCATTTTTGTGAACCTAACAAATTTTGTTTCACTATTTTTGGATATCTATAAGATTTACTACAATTTATCAAAGTTTAGCTCAAAACTAAATCGAATAAGCATTTATAACTTTACTAGAATTTGAAAAACGCATTCCACCGGTGGCCCAAGCGCGAACGGCTTGGCCCAGTCTGGCACGAACGCGTGCGCACGCGACGCACCAGCGCGGCCCAACATGGGCATGGCCCATCTACGCGACGGTGGCCCACGATGGGGAGGCCCGCACGCTTCGGCTGTTTTATGAGAACAACCCTGACCTACCGACGAATCACCCTGAGACCCAAGGCACTATTCCTACTATCTGCTACTTCGCAGATAAACCCTCGGAATAAGCTATCTTCACAACGGCGACACCCTCGGCACTCGCGTGCGCACACCGGCCGGTGACCCTGGTACAGGGCGGTTACGTCGGCCAGACCGGTCCCTCCTAACCCCAAATGCGAGCCGATGCTCACCTAGGTGTAAACCTGAAGTGATGGGCGGCGACGCGGTGAATGGAGATGCTGTCCCGAGCTCCCTCCACGACGGCAGACTCCTCCCTGCAATGACGGCCATGTTCCCATGAGCCAAGGCACAGACAACGCGAACGAGCTCAAGGATGGGCATCAACAACTCACCCCGAACCTACCAGACGTGGTTGATTGACCGGAGACAGACCGAGCCAAGCTGGCCGCATGTGCACGAACGGTGCGGTGGTGCATGGCGGTGGCAAGGCTATGTCAGAGGAGGCTAGATGGCGGTAGCGATTTGGCAAGGGTGCGCAGGGTGATTAGCAGGTGGAGGCGAAGCTAGCAGTGCAAGGAATTGACACGAGTTGCACGGGATAGGGAGCTTGCCTTCGACACAGACCGACACGGTCTTATTGACCCGGTGGAATGGCAGCTCCAAATTGGAGCATGGCACGGTGAGGCTCGCTACAAGGTGGGGTTGGGTGGGTGGCTGGTTACTCAGCGGAGTCAAGGACAGGGTTAATTGGATTGCGGTGGCTCCACTATAGCGAATTTAGAGAAGCGGGTATGGTGACCACACCGCTAGAGAACAGGGGAGACAGGCATGCGTGGCTCGTTGCTGCTGTGGCGAGACATGGCTGTCACTTCGGTGCTCAATCGCGTATGGCTATAGGCAAGGGGGAAACAACCAACGCGTTTAGGATGGTGGGCCGCACGGCCATAAACCGCAAGCCAACAACGATGCTCGGCTCTGCGCGCCGTAGTGGCATGGCGCCGGTCAGGGGAGACAGTAGCATAGTGTCACAATGAGCGTGGATGCGATGGCAAGGCAGGCGAGCAAGGCGACGTGCGGGTAGGGCCATGTGTGGCCATGCGGTCATGGCACCGCATAGGCGAGTGCGAGGCGGTAGGGTGTAGGCAGACATGACGACGTGGCAGAACGCACGCGGTGACTTCACATAAATAGCCGTGGCTAATAGCAGCGTAGTGGCATGACACGCGGGGTCAGCGACATGGCGAAGTGGCTATAGCGGGCTGGCCAGAGCAATGGACCCGCGGCGACGGCGGTGGGGGTCTATGTGGCTATGCGTGTGTGTGTGCTGCCAAAAGCGCGATAGTGGTGGTGCGGGGTGCGCATCAGGGCACGGCAGCGGTGGGGCAGGTGCATGCTTGGGCGAGCTAGCCACGGCGCTGAGCCAAACCACAGCCTGATGATCGCGGCCAAACACAGCACCCGCTCGGGAATGTGCCTTGCACGCTTTTTAAAGCATCCCAAAAACTCACCTCAAGGCTTCAATCACTAAACCAACTATTTTACGCTCAAGATGTCATGTCAAGCTACTAAAACAAACCCTAAACCCAAGCCACCACTGAAAGCTCTAGTTTGGTTTTGGTGAATTGATGAAACCCTAAGTGCTAACCTAGTTTATCAAGTGATCATGAGATAGGTAGCACACTTCAAGTGGAGAAGCTAATGAAGATCATAGCATGACAATGGTGATGGCATGGCGATGATCAAGGGCTTAAACTTGAAAAGAAGAAAGAGAAAAACAAAAAGCTCAAGGCAAAGGTATAACTTGTAAGAGCTATTTTGTTTTGGTGATCAAGACACTTAGAGAGTGTGATCACATTTAGGTTTGATAGCCGTACTATTAAGAGGGGTGAAACTCGTATCGGAATACGGTTATCAAAGTGCCACTAGATGCTCTAACTCATTGCATATGCATTTAGGATCTAGTGGAGTGCTAACACCCTTGAAAATGTTTATGAAAATATGCTAACACATGTGCACAAGGTGATACACTTGGTGGTTGGCACATTTGAGCAAGGGTGAAGAAGTTAGAGGTGAAATGGAGTTGGTCGCAATGACGCTGGCGTCGGTCAACTGACCGGACACTGGGTCGCTCTATGACCAGACGCTAAAAGGCTGCGTCCGGTCGTGTTGTCGGTCGGCACAGTGCTTAGGGTTAAGCACCGGACACTGGGCTGTGTCCGGTCGGCAAAAACATGTTTTGGACCCTTACTGTAAATGACCGGACGTTGGGGGTCCAGCGTCCGGTCAGCTCCGTCGGAGCGTTTGGTCAACATACCGACCGTTGAGATCAAACATTCACAGTTGAACGCAGGAGACACATGGACGCCATCGGGCGACCGGACGCTGAGGAGCAGCGTCCGGTTAGTTGGACCGGAGCGTCCGGTCGGCCCGTGTTATGCCCAGTGAAGGGGTATAACGGCTCTATTTTGTGGGGGCTTCTATTTAAGCCCCATGGCTAGCTGTAGCTCAGCAATCTTTGGCCATTTACATTGACATAGCAACCTTGTGAGCTAAGCCAAAGTCCTCCCACTCATCTCCATCATTGACTCATCATCATAGTGAGATTGGGAGAGAATCCAAGTGCATTGCTTGAGTGATTGCATCTAGAGGCACTTGGTGTTCGTATTTTGCTGCGGATTTCGCTTGTTACTCTTGGTGGTTGCCGCTACCTAGATGGCTTGGAGCAGTGAGGATCATTGAGCGAAGGGTGGTGATTGTCTCTGGCTCCGATCATGGTGATTGTGAGGGGTTCTTGACCTTTCCCCAATGGAGAGCCAAAAGGCACTCTAGTGGATTGCTCATGGCTTGTGTGATCCTCATCTTGAACATAATGCATCAATTAAAGTAAAGCATTGAATTAATAATTGCAAACTAGGAGAAAATGCTCCGGGGCTTGCCTCTCTCGAAGGAGCTCGGGCGGTGATCGGGGCACTCCGGAAGTTCCTCAACGTCCTCCTCGTCGGCTTCGGGCACTTCCTGCGGCTGCACCTCGAGCTGCTCCTCGGGCTCCTCGGGTATGACGACTAGGTTCTCGGTTTGCGATCCTGTATGATGCAATGTGCGTAAGCGCGTATGCAAACGGTGCATCGAATGAGATGAATACAATGGATATGTTTGAATGCAAGGTAGTCAACATCATCCAAGAACATATACTACAAGCACATGTCATCTACTGCATTCTCTTCTACTCCTAATATGCTAAATCAACACATCTTATTAATTGCTTCAAAGATACACCAAAGCTTTACTAATTTCTTAATCACACAAAAAGCAACACTTAATTAAACCTTAATTAATAATAGGTTTGAATAGTAACCTCTATTTTTCTTTATAGAAAAATCTTAGAAAATTACCATAGCACATTACTACCCTAAGTAGTCTACTATCAGATTTTCATGGTATTTGAATGAGTGGATTAGCCTACACAAAAATAACAAGCTATGGCATGATTATGAACATAAAAATACTTTGTACTGTGAAAAGTGTCAAATAACAGAGTTAGTATTTTTCCTATGTTCTTCATAGCATACAATGACTGTACAAAAATTATCACATGCATGTTTTATACAAAGTTTGCTCTCTAGCTAAAATAACAAAAATCAGCCATTAAAGGTACTCGAACTACACCTCAAAATTTTCCCACAACACATGCATGAAACATATTTTTCCTAGGAAGTACATTACATAAGAAGATTAACAAACTTGGAATCATATTTTTCTGAAGTCTATAGATTTTTCTACACATTTTTCAAGTTATCAGCAATATACATGATTAAATAAAGTTCTACAGAAAAGTATCTCAAAAATGACATGCAATAATTTTCCCAAGTAGATCTGATGATAAGGAACCTAGAAAAATTTATTTCAACAGTTTTGGAGCAAATTTGAGTACCCAAACATTTTCCAAACCATTTCTATTTTCAAATAATAAAGAAAAATTGAAACCGAATACTCCTATTGCTACTGGGCCAGCCCGCGGGAATCAATCGGCCCACTGCCACATTTGGCCTGCGTGGCCCGAGCGAAGGGAAGGGGGAGGCGGCCCGACAGGGCATCGGCCCATGGCCTCTCGGCCTGGCTCGGCTGAGGCGAAGGCCACGCCGGCGCCGTGACGCCGCGGCGGCGCGGCTCGGCCAACGAGGCCGGCGGCCATTGCCGGCCGTGCCAGGGCAAGCTAGAGGGAGCATGCGGTTCGTGAGAGGCTGGCAAAGGTAGGAAGGTAGCTAGGCAGGGTGGAGAAGAGGAGGAAGGGGGCCTTCCACGGCGGCCGAGCATGGCGGCGCCATGGCCGACGGTGGCGAGGCGCTAGAAGGCACTACCTGAGCTCGATCGGTCGACACAAGCGTGAGCACCATGTGTCAGAGAGCGAGGCGGAACTGCTGGCGCGCGATTGCTGGCCGAGGTGGAGAAGGCGCGGTGAATTTGGCCGGCGGGTGCGGTGGCACGGCGAGGGGGAGAGTGGGGGAGCTCGGCGCTTGCGGAGAGGAGAGGCAGCGCGGGAGAGAGCAAGTGAGCGCACCGACTTCAGTAGAAGTAGGTGGGCACGTGGGCGCAGGCGCAGGCCGGCTGCGATGCGCGGCGACGTCGACGGCGCATGGCCGCCACGTGGCGGGCGAGCTCTACCGCGGTCGGGATGCGACGCGGCACGTCAGCGGGCGGGCGAGCGCGGAGGCAGGCCAGGCGCGGCGCTGGGCTGGGCTGGGCTGGCGAGGCGCGCGGTGCTGGCATGGGAGGCTCGCAGCTGCAGGCCAGGCCAGCTTCGGCCGTGGGCCGGAAACGAGGCGGCGGCCCGCGAATGAGAAAAGCCCTTTTTCCATTTATATTTTCAAGAAAATTTTAAATGCCAGCTTTCAAATATCATTTTGAGCAAGAAAATGACATCTTTTGAAAATGTACCAAAAATGAAAGTTGATTAGAATTTAATTCTCTACAACTTTCCTTTTATGACCAAAGTCCAATTCTATCTAGATTTTGAATTATAAAATCAAAGTCAATGTTTAACTCAAAACCCTAATTTTTGGGGAATTATTTTTGAAGCAAAATTTTGAATTAATTTGAATACAAACCTTGCTCCAAAAATTGAACTAAATAATCCTAGATGATTTACAATAGTAGCTAAACATGTTTTACTAGCCTAGCAAACAAAATCAGGGCAAAACAACTCTAACAAATGTATGCAACATTCAGGTTTCACAACATGTTTCATATGTTTCGAAGCAGTGTTTCAGTTGTTATTTACATGATTAGGCATGTATGATTTGGATGCTTGATGATGCATGATATGTATGATTTGCAGTGCCTAAATACTGGCATAACACCGGGGTGTTACAGCCCTCCCCCCTTATAAAAATCTCGTCCCGAGATTTGGGTTACGAACCATTTGTTATAAAAATCTTCATAAGCTTTTTGTAGATACTCTCCCGTTTCCCAAGTTGCATCTCCCTCATCATGATGATCCCACTGTATCTTGTATGTTTTTACCACACTATTCTGAGTAGCACGTTCTTTAGTGTCTAATACCCAGACTGGTTGCTCACGATACACCAAATCTGATTTGAGTTGGATACCTCGAGGTTCTATTCTTTCCTCCGGAACACGCAAACATTTCTTGAGATGTGATACATGGAAAACTGGGAAAACGGTACTCATTGTCTCAGGTAATTCTAACTTGTAGGCTACCGGACCTCTTCGTTCCAGAATCTTGTATGGTCCTATGAATCTCGCGGCAAGCTTTCTTCGGACTCCAAACCTTTTCTTCTTCATTGGCGTGACTTTCAGATAAACATAGTCACCAACTTCAAACACAAGGGGTCTCCTTCTTCTGTCTGCATAACTTTTCTGTCGTGATTGGGCCGCTTTCATATTCTGCTGAATAATATGAACTTTCTTCTCGGCTTCTTCTACAAAGTCAATGCCATAATACCTTCTATACCAGGCTCGACCCAATTCAATATTGTTCTACATTTTCTGCCATATAAAGCTTCGAATGGGGCCATCTTGATGCTTTCTTGATAACTATTATTATAAGAAAACTCAGCTAACGGTAACCATGATTCCCATGATCCCTTAGAACACAATACATAGGCTCTTAACATATCCTCCAAAACAGCATTCACTCGTTCAGTCTGACCATCTGTCTGAGGGTGATAAGCGTTACTACGAATCAAACTAGTTCCTAAGCCTTTGTGTAAATGTTCCCAAAAGTGAGCTGTGAACTGTGAGCCTCTATCAGATACTATGGTCTTCGGTATACCATGCAACCTCACAATTTCTGTGATATACTTCTCGGCATATTGAGGTGGTCAATATTCTGTTTTGACAGGCAAGAAATGAGCGGTCTTGGTAAGATGGTCCACAATTACCCAAATCGAATCATGTCCTTTTTGAGTAGTGGGCAAACCTGAGATAAAATCCATACTTATATCGTCCCACTTCCAACTAGGGACTGATAAGGGTTGCAACATACTGGCAGGTTTCATATGAATAGCTTTCACTCGACAACATGTGTCACATCTGACAACATAAGCTGTAATTTCTTTCTTCATTTTGGTCCACCAATAACAAGATCTTAGTTCTTGATACATCTTACTACTTCCGGGATGGATAGATAGCTTAGAAAGGTGAGCTTCATCCATGAGTTTATTCCTAAGCTCTCGATCCTTGGGAACCATAAGACGGTTGTCAAACCACAACACGCCCTGCTCATCCACTTTAAAGTGTTGAGACGACTTTTCTTTTATTTTCTCTTTGATGTGGAATATTCCCTTGTCGGTTTTCTGGCCTTCTATTATCTTACTCTCCAAAGAGCAACTAATATGAATACTATGTAACACAGCAGGATGCATTAGATCGAACCCATCTTCAAGTAATGGCTGCACATTCAAGTAATGTGACTTTCTGCTCAAAGCATCTGCCACTACATTGGCTTTTCCAGGATGATATTGCACATTCAAGTTGTAATCCTTGATCAATTCCAACCATCTACGCTGTCTCATGTTTAGCTCTGGTTGTGTAAAGATGTACTTAAGACTCTTATGATCCATGAAAATATTGCACACATTACCAAGTAGATAATGTCTCCAAATTTTTAGGGCATGCACAACTACAGCAAGTTCAAGATCATGTGTCGGATAGTTGACCTCATGCTTTCTCAATTGACGTGAGGCATAGGCAGTGACTCTCCTTTCTTGCATAAGAACACAGCCTAATCCAGTTTTCGATGCGTCGTAAAACACATCAAATGGTTTCTCGATATCTGGTTGTGCTAGAACAGGAGCAGTGGTCAACAGTTTCCGCAAAGTGTGGAAAGCTGCTTCACACTCCTCTGTCCACACAAACTTGTGATCCTTCTGTAGCAGACTTGTCATCGGTTTGGCAATCTTTGAAAAGTCTGGTATAAAGCGACAGTAATAACCGGCTAGTCCTAAGAAACTTCTAATCTCAGGAACTGTGGTTGGTGCTTTCCAATTCATAACTTCTTGCACCTTACTTGGATCGACTGAAACTCCATTCTCTGATAGAATGTGACCAAGGAAAGGAACTTCCTTCAACCAGAATTCGCATTTGCTAAACTTAGCATACAGTTGATGATCCCTAAGTCTGGTCAAGACAGTTCTCAGATGCTCTTCATGATCTTTCTCGTTCTCGGAGTACACCAGAATGTCATCGATGAACACCACCACAAACTTATCCAATTCTGGCATGAAAACTGTATTCATCAAAAACATAAAGTATGCAGGAGCATTTGTCAAGCCAAAGGACATGATAAGATACTCATACAACCCGTATATGGTGGAAAATGCAGTTTTTGGTATATCCTATGGCCTAATCTTGATCTGATGATAACCGGATCTCAAATCTATTTTTGAGAACACCTTGGCCTTGGCTAACTGGTCAAACAGAACATCAATATGAGGCAAGGGATACTTATTCTTTATGGTTACAGCGTTGAGTGGCCTGTAATCTACGCACATTCTCAACGTGCCCTCTTTCTTCTTCTTCACAAACAAGGAGGGACATCCCCATTCAGACTTGCTTGGCCGGATAAACCCCTTTTTTGATAAATCTTCTAATTGCTTCTTCAGCTCAGCTAACTCATCTAGAGGCATCCGATAGGGTCTCCTTGAAATCGGAGCTGTTTCGGGGATTAACTCAATTCCAAACTCAATCTCTCTATCCGGCAGAAGACCAGGTAGCTCATCCAGGAATACATCCAGAAATTCACATACTACTAGAATCTGATAAATAGGAATGACTGCCGTAGCACATGTAACACTTATAAGGTCTGTTCTTCGAGGCAATGGTACTTGGAAAGTACCCTCACCCAGGGGATCCTTAAGGGTAAGTACTCGACTTCCAGTATCTATGACTGCTCCCCAATCCTTCATCCAATTTATCCCTATAATGACATCCAAAACTAATCCAGGCATAACTATCAAGTTCACTCGAAACTTCCTGCTACCTGATTCAAGGGTTGCCCCTCAAACCATCCGGTTGGTCAAAACATCAGCCCCTGCTGAACTTATACGGTAACCATAACCCAATTCTATGCATAGTTGTTCATGTTTCTGTGCAAATGCTTGACTCATAAAAGAATGAGATGATCCAGAATCAAATAGAACAACTGCAGGGTTTTCATTAACAGGAAACTTACCAGCAGTGACGGGCTCTCCCTCAGGAATTTCATCCACGGTCGTACTATGCACTCTAGCATTATAAGTCTGCTGCTTCTTCTTGGGCGGGTACAGACAAAACCTCGAGAAATGGCCGGGTTGATCACAGTTATAGCAGGGTCCCCTCACTATCCCAGTAGATCCCACAGCTCCCTTGGAACTGCCTTGTACCGTAGTTGCGGCTGCTTTGTTGGGCTGTACTGCCATCTTGTAAGGCTTCTGGGGTCCACAGAAATTCTAACTTCTTTGCTAAGGTGTCCTGAACCTAGCGCTAGGTGCCGACGGGCGATATGGAGGACGACCTCCCATAGGTGCTCTAGCTTGGGACGGACCACCTTCAAGGGCTCTCTTGCGTGTCTTGGCTACGGTACTGGCGTTGTTATTCTTCTCCTGCTTCAGACAATCGCTGATGAAGTCATTGAATCTGACGCGGTTGTTGGTACCAACATGCTTCATCATTTTTGGATTGAGTCCCCTCTTGAAACTGGCTATCCTCTTAGCATCTATGTCAACCATGTCGGGAGCATAGCGACACAAGTTGTTGAAGGCATGCAGATATTGCATCACGGTCTTGGTGCCCTGATTTAACGCCAAGAATTCTCCCAACTTCATCTCGGTCAGCCTAGGTGGAATATAGACTCCACAGAAGGCCTCAGCAAACTCTCTCCACAAAATCTGAGCATTTGGAGGGAAGGTGGTGCGATGGTGCTTCCACCACATTCCCGCCGGTCCTTGCAACTGAAGTGCAGCATACTCCGTTTTCAACACCTCAGTCAACCTCAACACACGGAATTTATCTTCCATCGTGTTGATCCATTCCTCAGCATCGAGTGGCTCTGTTGCTTCCTTGAATACTGGTGGCCTGGTGTCCATAAAATCTTTGAAGCTGCTATATTGGTTCACCCCAAGGCCACCACTCTGATTATTTCCACGTTGAACGTTGTTGGCGATGGTACGCAGAAAATCCTCCATGTTCTTCTGGGATTGTTCCGCGTTGCGCTGACTCCCGAGCAACTATGCGAGGAACATCTCGGGGGTAAACGGGGGAGGAGGTGGCAAATGTGGTTCATGGGGAGGCTCATTGTTGTTGCCGTGGTTTCCACCACCACCACCAGTCCCCGCACCGTTAGCACTGGTCTTAGCGGCCTCGTACGTGGTTCGGCGAGTGTTTGTTATCTGCATATTTCAGCAACAAGTAATGATTGAGTGAGGCTGTAATAATTGCGAGTGAAGGAAAAATTATGCCGTACTGAATTTACTAGAGAGAATAAATTCATACAATAAAACAGAGGCACAACAATCGCATCCCAATTAAAACAACATCACTTAATCAAATTACTTCAACGGCAAACATCGCATCCATACAACCAAATTGCCAGCATACATACACTGGACTTTTATGCGTTCAGATATCGCATTCGAAACCAAGTTCTAACCACATGCCAAGTCTCATACGTTCGAAGCAACATACAATAGGTTACATGCCAACAAAAGAAAGGTCATCGCGACAGGACCTAGATACTAGCGCAAGGCAACTAGCCTACTCCTCGGGGCCATCATCAGGATCGGAGACATCACCATCGCCCCTAGGTGAAACTACAGGCTCGTCCTCATTGTCGTCGTCGATGTCCATGCCAGCGGCGTCTGGTGGAGCATATGGGCCAACCCCATTATAGAGCGCGTGAAACTCCTCGTGCAGGTTGTCGTTGTATTCCTCTAGCTCATTGACCCTCTGCAATAGAAGGTCCCTCTCGTCCTAGGCTTCATTCCTTTCCTGAACCAACTGTCCTATCATGCGGTCTACATTGTTGTTGGCTTGAGTCAACATATGCACCTGTTGCATAGCTCTATCACCTCTCTCAACCGCCTGGTCTCGCTGTAAGTTCATATCAGCCAACTACTCCTGCAAGCTAGCTATAGCACGTGCTTGTCTCTTCTTCTGCTTTCTCCCCTTGAGCTTATCCTGACCACACAAGCCAATCAAAGTCCAGTAGGTACTCTCGAGACCCTCATACGCTCTGATGGCGGTGAACATAGCGCTCATTATCTGGTTGTCGCTAGCCTATCCTTCAGCTGGACCTCTGACTAATGCACTTCCTTGAGGCTGAACCCAAATGGCATCACGAAGATCATCCCTAGGAAAGGTGCCAGCTAGAGCTGCTGTAAGCTCACTGGGAAATCTGCTCATAATATCCCTGATGACACGGAAGGCTGCTCCTTCTACACCCTCAGTAGGAGTGCGACCCTCAAACTCAAAATGCCAACCATCCCAATCTGGAGCATCACCGAGAGCAGAAACCGTGATCTCCACCACTGCAAGTCCATCCTCTGCTAACTGGCTCTCATTCCAAGAGTACACTAGTTCTTGACCCTCTGGGTACCCCACATCATGGAGCACTCTCCAAAGCAAAGTCGGCAAGCCAAACTCGCTCAAGAAGGTGTTCGTGGTGCGGTGCTCCCTTAGGGCCAACGGACGTCGAGGTGCTCTACCTCCGGTGGACTTACGGGCGGTCTGCTTCGTGCGGGCCATCTGTAGCAAAAATTCTTTTATTACCCCAAGGAAAACATATTTTTGGTGATACAACTTTTATCAAAAGGAAATAATCAATTTATAAGGGAAGGAATGCATGACATGAATGAAATGCACAAGTAATATGATGTATGTACATGCCGTACGTTCTCACAAACTTATGAAATGAATAATTTCTAACGATGAATTCAGTGGCATACTAATGATCTCTCAAATACGTAACTAATACATTCTACACGATAGCATTGTTATGTACCTGTAGAAGATTCATTTTAGCCCAATTCCCAATGAATACATAAAAGTAGTAAATTTTATCTACACGCTCTACACGAATCCCCAGATATGTGTATAACGGTAGTAACTACCCGAACCATCGTTCTATTGATGGCATCGCCTCAACAGACAGAAGACCCATACATGAGATACCTTTGTAAAACATGCGTAGAACATGTAATTACTCCAGCATCATATAAGCATTCACCCAAGATCGGCGGTGTATCCGATCATGCTCTCACAACTCACACTTACTGGGGCGTAGAGGCAATTGATCCATACACTACCACTCAAACAAGTGGCACTCATACAATAGCACGCCGTATGAGCGACAAAAGAGAAATATGATGCAAGAACCCCAAGTCAGTACTTAATTAAGCCACCTAAAGTCCTTAACTGGACATAAATGATATGACCACTGACACACTTTATAGTTTGAAAATCACATTTTCCAAATGTCTTTTTGTTTTAAATACACTTGTGAACAGTAACACGCTAAACCATGCTCTGATGCCAGCTATAACAAAACCGACCAATTATACGAAATTAAGTAAGAAAATCATCCGGCAGAGCAGACGATTTAGCAAACTTAAGCCCGTATAACCCGGTAGTCCGTGAAATCACGAAGGATTTCAAACCAACTTCCATTCCAGCCAAGATCGTAATAAGTTTAGCGGTCACCATCACATATTACATAAAAGTTCACAATCTCAGATACATCAGAGTTTCAACATAGTTATTACAAAACAAGTTCGAATAAAAGTAGCGGAAGTCATTTGTCAAACCACACACACACTCACGCGAAGTTCAAATATAGTGCCAACGAATGATCATCTCCAACAAAAGCATCAGACGAGACGTAAGGAATGACCATGCCCATGGTCCTAAGCATCACCCATCGTAGGATAAAGGCAATTGATACAGTAGCCGTAATACATCTGCCCATCTGCAATAAGTGGGAATAAAACCCTGAGTACGAGAAGGTACTCAGCTAGACTTACCCGACATAACCAAAAATAAGTGACACCAAGGATTATGAAGGGCTTTATAGTAGGGTAGCTGACTCATTTGCAAAAAGAAGCATTTTTAGCATTTCAAGACCCTTTTTAAAGCATTATTGTCAAGTTAATTGTTATTAACCTGTCGACTAGATTTGCACCTATACTAGAGCAAACATGTGATTAAGCAGATAATGATAACCAATGATCATTAAACAACTTCCATACTATCATATTCACTATAACTATCCAAGTGTTCCATAAACATTTACTATGATGAAGTAACTCAAGTCAAGTGCTCACTGTCCAGGAGCGATGGCGATTCGAATCGATTCCTAACCAGCTGGTGATTTATTCCTTACACAAACCTCACTCACCCGCTAAAGTGAGATATTGATCACCGAGTCAACTATCCAGGAATCTCGAGTTTGCCAGGAACCACATGTACCTAGGGGCCGACCGACTGCACTTTGGTCTTATCATCTCGCCCCCGTGTCCTACCACACCTGCTCCGGCACAGTGCGTTGTGGGCAATCTACTTGGCCTGAATAATCTCCCAGCTTCGCGGTCGGAAGGTACTTTATCCGGCCAGCTAAATATAAGGCATGCGTTCAACATGACTCGAGGCCCAACAATGGTCGGTCCTTAATCGACATAGATGGAAAGCACTACAGTCCAAAACTCTGCAAGTCTCCCTCCGGTCTCAATTTCATTTAACACTTAGTTATACCATGACTTCATAGTCATCCAAGCAGATCCAGGTAACCACCTATAGCTCGTAGGTGACAGGAAATCACCCGACTTCTATCGGTCTAAGCCAGCTAAGCATTGACTCGATTGCGGACACCAGGGTAACAAGGATATAGTATAACAAAGGTAAACAAGGTATAATGCAGCAACGATTGCAAACAACTCCTGAACGTAATGCATCAATTAAAGTAAAGCATTGAATTAATAATTGCAAACCGAGAGAAAATGCTCCGGGGCTTGCCTCTCTCGAAGGAGCTCGGGCGGTGATCGGGGCACTCCAGAAGTTCCTCAACGTCCTCCTCGTCGGCTTCGGGCACTTCCTGCGGCTGCACCTCGAGCTGCTCCTCAGGCTCCTCAGGTATGACGACTGGGTTCTCGGTTTGCGATCCTGTATGATGCAATGTGCGTAAGCGCGTATGCAAACGGTGCATCGAATGAGATGAATACAATGGATATGTTTGAATGCAAGGTAGTCAACATCATCCAAGAACATATACTACAAGCACATGTCATCTACTGCATTCTCTTCTACTCCTAATATGCTAAATCAACACATCTTATTAATTGCTTCAAAGATACACCAAAGCTTTACTAATTTCTTAATCACACAAAAAGCAACACTTAATTAAACCTTAATTAATAATAGGTTTGAATAGCAACCTCTATTTTTCTTGCTTAGAAAAATCTTAGAAAATTACCATAGCACATTACTACCCTAAGTAGTCTACTATTAGATTTTCATGGTATTTGAATGAGTGGATTAGCCTACACAAAAATAACAAGCTATGGCATGATTATGAACATAAAAATACTTTGTACTGTGAAAAGTGTCAAATAATAGAGTTAGTATTTTTCCTATGTTCTTCATAGCATACAATGACTGTACAAAAATTATCACATGCATGTTTTATACAAAGTTTGCTCTCTAGCTAAAATAACAAAAATCAGCCATTAAAGGTACTCGAACTACACCTCAAAATTTTCCCACAGCACATGCATGAAACATATTTTTCCTAGGAAGTACATTACATAAGAAGATTAACAACTTGGAATCATATTTTTCTGAAGCCTATAGATTTTTCTACACATTTTTCAAGTTATCAGCAATATACATGATTAAATAAAGTTCTACAGAAAAGTATCTCAAAAATGACATGCAATAATTTTCCCAAGTAGATCTGATGATAAGGAACCTAGAAAAATTTATTTCAACAGTTTTGGAGCAAATTTGAGTACCCAAACATTTTTCAAACCATTTCTATTTTCAAATAATAAAGAAAAATTGAAACCGAATACTCCTATTGCTACTGGGCCAGCCCGCGGGAATCAATCGGCCCACTGCCACATTTGGCCTGTGCGGCCCGAGCGAAGGGAAGGGGGAGGCGGCCCGACAGGGCGTCGGCCCATGGCCTCTCGGCCTGGCTCGGCCGAGGCGAAGGCCACGCCGGCGCCGTGATGCCACGGTGGCGCGGCTCGGACAACGAGGCTGGCGGCCATTGTTGGCCGTGCTAGGGCAAGCTAGAGGGAGCATGAGGTTCGTGAGAGGCTGGCGAAGGCAGGAAGGTAGCTAGGTAGGGTGGAGAAGAGGAGGAAGGGGGCCTTCCACGGTGGCGCCATGGCCGACGGTGGCGAGGCGCTAGAAGGCACTACCTAAGCTCGATCGGTCGGCACAAGCACGAGCACCACGTGTCGGAGAGCGAGGTGGAACTGCTGGTGCGCGATTGCTGGCCAAGGTGGAGAAGGCACAGTGAATTTGGCCAGCGAGTGCGGTGGCGCGGCGAGGGGGAGAGTGGGGGAGCTCGGTGCTTGCGGAGAGGAGAGGCAGCGTGGGAGAGAGCAAGCAAGCGCACCGACTTCAGCAGAAGTAGGCGGGCGCGTGGGCGCGGGCGTAGGCCGGCTGCGACGCGCGGCGACATCGACGGCGCATGGCCGCCACGCGGCGGGCGAGCTCTGCCGCGGTCGAGACGCGACGCGGCGTGTCAGCGGGTGGGCGAGCGCGGAGGCAGGCCAGGCGCGACGCTGGGCTAGGCTAGGCTGGCGAGGCGCGCAGCGCTGGCGCGAGAGGCTCGCAGCTGCAGGCCAGGCCAGCTTCGGCCGTGGGCCGGAAACGAGGCGGCGGCCCGCGAATGAGAAAAGCCCTTTTTCCATTTATATTTTCAAGAAAATTTTAAATGCCAGCTTTCAAATATCATTTTGAGCAAGAAAATGACATCTTTTGAAAATGTACCAAAAATGAAAGTTGATTAGAATTTAATTCTCTACAACTTTGCTTTTATGACCAAAGTCCAATTCTATCTAAATTTTGAATTATAAAATCAAAGTCAATGTTTAACTCAAAACCCTAATTTTTGGGGAATTATTTTTGAAGCAAAATTTTGAATTAATTTAAATACAAACCTTGCTCCAAAAATTGAACTAAATAATCCTAGATGATTTACAATAGTAGCCAAACATGTTTTACTAGCCTAGCAAACAAAATCAGGGCAAAACAACTCTAACAAATGTATGCAACATTCAGGTTTCACAACATGTTTCATATGTTTCGAAGCAGTGTTTTAGTTGTTATTTACATGATTAGGCATGTATGATTTGGATGCTTGATGATGCATGATATGTATGATTTGCAATGCCTAAATGCTGGCATAACACCGGGGTGTTACAGATATTCTTGAGGAGGTTCATGATGTTGAATTTGATAAAACCAAGGGTTCACAAGTAGAAGATGAGAACTTAGAAGAAGTTAGAGGCATTCAACTTTCAAATGCCATGAAGAACATGGATATTGGTGAATTGAGGCCTAGGCAAGTGAATGATGATGAAGATGATCAAGTGCAAGTGCTCTCTAACTCAAATGTGCAAGATGATACAAATCAAGTTAGTGCAAGTGACTCTCATGATAATGAACAAGATCAAGTGGCTAGTACATCATCTCAACCCAATGATCAAGCAAGTGTAAGCAATCAAGTTCCAATCCTCTAACCAACCAATGTTGTAAGAGATCATCCTTTGGACACTATAATTGGTGATATTTCAAGAGGTATACAAACAAGATCAAGATTGGCATCATTTTGTGAACACTTCTCATTTGTGTCATCCATTGAACCAAAGAAGATAGATGAAGCTTTGAAGGATATTGATTGGGTGAATGCTATGCATGAAGAGTTGAATAACTTCACAAGAAATCAAGTATGGGAGTTGGTAGAAAGACTAAAGGGACACAATGTGATTGGAACCAAATGGGTCTTTAGAAACAAGCAAGATCAATATGGGATAGTAGTAAGGAACAAAGCAAGATTAGTAGCACAAGGCTATACTCAAGTTGAAGGTCTTGACTTTGGAGAAACATATGCCCCAGTTGCTAGATTAGAAGCAATAAAAATCTTGCTAGCCTATGCTTGTGCTCATAACATCAAGCTCTATCAAATGGATATCAAGAGTGCATTTCTCGATGGTTATATCAATGAAGAAGTATATGTTGAGCAACCTCTCGGTTTTAAAGATGACAAGAAGCCCAACCATGTGTACAAGTTAAAGAAGGCATTGTATGGCTTTAAGCAAGCACCTAGAGCATGGTATGAGAGATTGAGGGATTTCCTACTCTCTAAAGGGTTCACAATGGGCAAGGTTGACACCACTCTTTTCATCAAGAAGATTAGAAAAGATCTATTTGTATTGCAAATCTATGTTGATGACATCATATTTGGATCAACCAATTAAGAATTTTGTGATGAGTTTGAAAAGATGATGGCTAATGAGTTTGAAATGTCCATGATTGGAGAGTTGAGTTACTTCCTTGGTCTTCAAATCAAGCAATTGAAGAATGGCATATTTGTAAGTCAAGGCAAGTACATCAAGGACATGATCAAGAAATTTAGCATGATTGATAGCAAAGTCATTAGCACACTAATGGGAACCAATGGCAACTTGGATAGTGATGCAAGTGAAAACATGGTGGATCAAAAGTTGTATCGGTTTATGATTGGAAGCCTACTCTGTGACCGTATCAAGGCCGGATGTCATGTTTAGTGTATGCATGTATGCAAGATTTCAAGCCTCACCAAGAGAAAGTCATTTGAAGGCTACAAAGAGAATATTGAGGTACTTGAAGCATACACCAAATGTTGGTTTGTGGTATCCCAAAGAAGCATAGTTTGAGCTAGTTGGTTACTCCGACTCGGATTATGCGGGATGCAAGGTTGAAAGGAAGAGCACCTCGGGCACATGTCAATTGTTGGGAAGATCACTTATTTCATGGTCATTAAAGAAGTAAAATAGTGCTGTATTATCAACCGCCAAAGCCGAATACATATCCGCCGGTAGTTGTTGTGCACAAGTACTTTGGATGAAGGCCACTTTGAGTTTCTTTGGAATCAAGTTCAAGAAAGTGCCATTGCTATGTGATAATGAGAGTGCAATCAAGTTGACAAACAATCCGGTTCAACATGCAAGAACAAAGCACATTGATGTCCGCCACCATTTCATAAGAGATCACCAACAAAAAGGGGACATTTGCATTGAGAGTGTAGGCACCGAAGATCAACTTGCCGATATATTCACCAAGCCATTGGATGAGAAAATGTTTTGCAAGCTAAGGAATGAGTTGAACATATTGGATTTCTCAAATATGTGTTGATGCACCTTCACTCATATGACATGCCTCTCCTTCGAGCAATCCAAGGTAAAAGTTGTTTGGCACGGCATACATCCTTGCTAAGGACATGTTTAGTGCATCTAGTCATATTTTCAATCTTATTAGGACCTTTCAAGTGGTTCTATTTTATTAGGCTCATTCATGAAAATCAAATGATTTTGATGTCTATATGGTATCACTATTGCCTCTATGCTTGACTTGATCTAGTGACAGCATATAACATGTTTGTGGGCTTGTAAACCTAGTGTTTAATCTAGAAAATGAACTATAAGTGTTTAACTCAACATGGTACAAGATAACCCTTATTTGGAGGTGTGAAGAAGCTTGTCCTTGGATCAAACCGAGTTAAATATCTTTGGGAAATAATCTAGAATTAGACCAAATTTGGGAAAATGATCCTCACCCCATTGATTGATATTGATAATCTCGACCCTACAAGTAATACTATCTATATTTAGAACCTTTGTGGTCATTGATGACAAAGGGGGAGAGAAACAAAGATAGTAGTAGAAATAGTGAAAAAGGGGAGAGATATTATAAAGGGAGAGATATGAAAAAGGAAAGGGATCAACTAAAATTTTGAGCACACAAGTAGGGGGAGCAAGCTCATGAACTTGTATGGTGCATTTGAATGTGCATTTCAAGTGTTTGCTTGCATGGCACAAGTATTAAATTTAAAACATCCTTGCTTGTGTGATGTGTGTTAGTTGTAAGATTGAATGATGAAATGAAACCACTAGATAACTTTCATTTCAAGTATTGTTTCCAAGTAGTATTGAGCTAACCATGGTGCTAAGGATGGTATATTGGTGCACTCCGACATGTATCACGCTTCAAAGGTCCATCTTTTATACCTTAGCATCATATGGTAGACATTGACTCCTACATTTCCTATCTAAGCATATGTGCAAGCTATAATCCAAACTCTTAGCACATATGTAGGGGGAGCAATTGCTACCATTTAGAGTTCATGAAACTTGTCCATATCCTTTTACACATGGTAAATATGCTTGGGCAAGCAACATGGATTCAATTGAATTTCAATTCATATCTTTGTATAAGGGTTGTCATCAATTACCAAAAAGGGGGAGATTGAAAGCTCTAGTTTGGTTTTGGTGAATTAATGAAACCCTAAGTGCTAACCTAGTTTATCAAGTGATCATAAGATAGGTAGCACACTTCAAGTGGAGAAGCTAATGAAGATCATAGCATGACAATGGTGATGGCATGGCGATGATCAAGGGCTTAAACTTGAAAAGAAGAAAGAGAAACAAAAAGCTCAAGGCAATGGTATAACTTGTAAGAGCTATTTTGTTTTAGTGATCAAGACACTTAGAGAGTGTGATCACATTTAGGTTTGATAGCCGTACTATTAAGAGGGGTGAAACTCGTATCAGAATACGGTTATCAAAGTGCCACTAGATGCTCTAACTCATTGCATATGCATTTAGGATCTAGTGGAGTGCTAACACCCTTGAAAATATTTGTGAAAATATGCTAACACATATGCACAAGGTGATACACTTGGTGGTTGGCACATTTGAGCAAGGGTGAAGAAGTTAGAGGTGAAATGGAGTTGGTCACAATGACGCTGGTGTCGGTCAACTGACCGGACGCTGAGTCGCTCTACGACCGGACGCTAAAAGGCTGCGTCCAGTCGTGTTGTCGATCGGCATAGTGCTTAGGGTTAAGCATCGGACGTTGGGCTGTGTCCGGTCAAGCTTGACCGGACGCGTCCGGTCGGCAAAAACATGTTTGGGACCCTTACTATAAACGACCGGACGCTGGAGGTCTAGCGTCCGGTCAGCTCCGTCGGAGCGTCCGGTCAACATACCGATCGTTGAGATCAAACGTTCACAGTTGAATGCAGGAGACACGTGGACGCCATCGGGCGACCAGGCGCTGAGGAGCAGCGTCCGGTCAGTTGGACTGGAGCGTCCGGTCGGCCCGTGTTATGCCCAGTAAAGGGGTATAACGGCTCTATTTTGTGGGGGCTTCTATTTAAGCCCCATGGCTGGCTGTAGCTCAGTAATCTTTGGCCATTTACATTAACATAGCAACCTTGTGAGCTAAGCCAAAGTCCTCCCACTCATCTCCATCATTGACTCATCATCATACTGAGATTGAGAGAGAATCCAAGTGTATTGCTTGAGTGATTACATCTAGAGGCACTTGGTGTTCGTGTTTCGCTATGGATTTCGCTTGTTACTCTTGGTGGTTGCCGCCACCTAGACGGCATGGAGCAGCGAGGATCGTTGAGCGAAGGGTGGTGATTGTCTCCGGCTCCGATCGTGGTGATTGTGAGGGGTTCTTAACCTTTCCTCGGCGGAGAGCCAAAAGGTACTCTAGTGGATTGCTCATGGCTTGTGTGATCCTCATCTTGTGTTGGTTGTGCGGCACCCTATTGAGGGTTTTGCATGTGAAGCCAATTAGCGCGTGAACCTCCAAGTGAGTGAATCGCCACAACGAGGAGTAGCTTGTTGGCAAGCAAGTGAACCTCGATAAAAATCATTATGTTTATCTTTTGATTCTGAGGTGATTGGTCTTCATTGTTATTCATCCTTATGATTGATTGGTTCACTCCTCGACACGACGGTATAACTATCTTGATCACTCTCTTTACTTTAACCGCAAACTAGTTGATAAGCTCTTTAGTGTAGCTAGTTGTGAGAGCTTGCTTGGTTGGTTGGTGTGGCTCTTTAGTTAGCCTTTGAGAGCACACTAACATAGGATAGTGTCATAGCTTTTGTGTGGATCGACACTATCTAAACTAGAATTGTGGTAGGTGGCTTGCATTTTGAGTAGGCTAGCGCAACACTTGCTTCGCCTTATAATTGTATAACCATTTTGTTAGGTGTTGTTGTAGAAATTTTATTAGGCTATTCATCCCCCTCTAGCCATTAGGACCTTTCAACCACTTAACCCGATCCTCCTATAAAAATTCCCAAACTTTGCTTCGTCGATCCATTTTTTGACTTAAGAAAATGACTAAGTTTTCATTCGGATTCGCGTCGACTTTGGTTTCCAGGCTATTGAGTAAGCTATCTAGCGAATCCCATTCTCGACCGCAAGTATTTCATCACCACCTATGAAGTTTGTACTACAAACCTTATTAAAGTGCTGGGTATGCGTTATATAGCATTTTCGTTCAATAAAAATTCGTCTAGAACCCTAAGTGACACAACGCGACATAAAATATAACATTCATTTCGCATTTTTATGAACGTTTCAAGTTACGTATATTGCTTTACACACTATATTACACACATTTACACATAAGTATGATGCTCATGCTATGTTTTATCAAAAGACTGTTCAGTGTAATACCAAGGGTGTTACATTGATGCTTACTTATGGACCAACGTGCAATGATGGGCAGCGGTTAGAAGACTGGAGATGAAGTAGGGTGACTTCTCAATGCCGGCGGGCAACCTACAGGGGCGACGACAATGTTTCGGTGAGCCACGGCGCTAAGGAAGCAGTAGATGTAGCATGTGAGCATCAGCGACTCACGAAGGACCTAGCCGAGGCGATGGTTCGGCTGAAGACGCCTCGAGCAAGGCTGGCAACGTACGCGTGGTGAGCTCAGCGATGAGCCACGGTGGACACGACCGCGTCAGTAGTGTCGGGACAATGGTAGTGGTATAGCTCAGGTGCACATGGCAAGGAGGGGTTCGAGGCGAGTCTAGCGATGCAGCCAATTGGGCTCAAGGTGGTCAGATGGGTGCTGCCTCGATGATGGGCGGACTCAGCCTTATCGGCACAGTGGCGGGGAAAGCTCCAAAATTGAAGCTCAACCGGGCGCCATTCAAGGTGAGGTAGGGGCAGGTAGCTAGGCAGCTAGGTGACGGAGCCAGCGATGCGATGAATTAGGCGATGGCGACTCCTCCCTGCTTGTTTTAATGGTATGGCTCAGTCCACCAAGACAATAGCGAAGAGAGAGGGGAGGGGGTAGGTTAGAGCTCAGCTCATCTTCGCCTTGGCATGACTCGAGCAGCGCGATCAGGACGCACACGCGCAGGCGCTAAGGACAAGGCATGCGCGCGTCCACGACCGACACAACACAAGCGACTGCCATGCTTTAATGGGCGAGGCGACAGTAGGTACGACCATGTGTCGATGCCGCGAATACACCAAGCGCGCGCAGCAGTGGCAGGGCCACAAATAGGGCGAACAGTAGTGCAGAACCATAGGGGGTGCGAATACGACAACGAGGCGATGGCAGCGCAATGTGGCCGTGGTGGCACCAATGGTGGTAGCGCGATGCAGGGCAGCAGGGCGCGGGGCCAGTGGCTCGTTGTGGCTAGCCTTGGCCAAGCCCAGGCGGCTCGACCGACCCAGCGTGGCGGCACAGGGTGACCGCGCGGGACGCGGCCATGTGCATGGCGTGGGGTGGCCGAGCGGTGACCGCGCGCACGGCGCCAACCATCCTGAGGCTGTGTTGTGCCCGAATTTTAAAGCACCTATAAAAACTAAACGGTTGTTTCTGGATCTAAACCATCTTTACCATACTCAAGATGGCATATGAGACTACCAAATCGAGCTATAACACTACACCACCCTTTAACCTAATCTCTCAAAATAAATCGCTAAACATAGCAATGTCTAGCTATTGACAAACTTGAATTTTTTCTAAGTTTTTGAGTTGAACTTGATTTTAATTTGCAATTTCTAGGCTAGTAGAAATATTAGCTAGTAATATCATTTTTCAACAGCAAGTATTTTACTGTCATCTACAAAGTTTGTACTTCAAACTTTATTTAAGTATCACACACATGTTCTATAGTATTTTTGCTTAATAAAAATTGATTTTCAACCCTACTTGATATACATGAGCTATTGAATCAACTTTTATTTAGCATTTTTATTGATCATTTTAAGTTACAAGAAATTTATCTACACATTCTATCACATGCACTAACACATAAACATGATGCTCATAACATGTTTTAGTAAATGATTTAGGGTGTAACACTGAGGGTGTTACATTTTTAAACCACAAAAATATCTCTAAGCTTCTAAAAATTATGAGAAAAATATTAAATATGGATTAGATAAGGAGAAACCCAAATAATATTTTTATATCTTGTGAAAATATTTCTAGAACTTTTAAAATTTTGATTTAGCTCTAGGAAAATCGAAAAAGTATCCAAAAAATCTAGAAAACTACCAAAATATTCCAATCGATATCTAATTGCATCTTAAATGCTTTTCACAATAAAAACATGAGATGAAGCCACCATAAATGCATTCAACATTAATATATATTGCATTTATGCTGGTTGCACATCATATTTATATTGTGGAAAGTTCCTAAAATATGTTTAGACATGAATTAGAACATTTTGGTAGTTTTCTAGTTTTTTGCATATTTTTCTATTTTCCTAGAGCTAAATCAAAATTTTAAAAGATTCTAAAGATATTTTCACAAGATATAAATATATTATTTGAGTTTCTCGTGTCCTAATCCATCTTTATTATTTTTCTTAGAATTTTTAGAAGCTTAGAGATATTTTTTATGGTTTAAAAACCTCATTAGGTATTTATTGGATTTATTTTTAAATTAAAAAGGCAAAACCGCCTTTGAAAACCACCTATAACCAGGTCAGGGAGGTAAAATGATCGGTTTTAAATGTTGAGGGAGGTGGTTTACCCGGTTTTAGAATTCAGGGGAAGAAAATTAGACTTCGAGGATAGTTTAAGGAGGTAAAATGGCCTTTTGTCACGGACTTGTCAAGGTGTGTCGTGTCTGTCTATGGACGGTGTCTACATGCTAAAGCACGGTCCAATAAGACTTGGGGCGTGTCGTGCCTGGCTCGTTGGCACACCAGGTCCATCACGCTTGTGCCCAGGTCCAGTCATATTCTCCACATAAAAAAATTGTCCAGATTTTCATTAGAAATTTAACTATACAAGTCATACAATTAATAAATAGTTAGAGATACCAAATTAATATACGCAAACCTTCAAAATATATAATAATAAACTTATATCCAAGACACGATGCTATAAGGTTCAAACTTGGTTCGCAGATGCTAAGTTCAATCATAGAAGATATCGATATAAGCATATAGCCGAAGAGAACATTGTAGGGTTTAAACTTGATTCATAACGATAACTAGGAGCTGTTTAGTGCAATGACTGCCTCATTAAAAACCTTTCTAGGTAAAAACTTACACCTCATGAGAAAACCCTAAAAAGAGAAAAAGTACAACCTACCTCGGGCGTTCATAATTATTACAAATTATGCACTCTGAGTTTAATTGTAAAGATACGAATTTTCAAAAGACTCTTGAAGCTCCAAATTCTCCATGGTACATTGAGTTTTTGTATCCCCTTCCTCCCAATCTTTCACCAAGGACAACATCTCCATCATCTCTGGACTTAAATGTCGCCGTTGGTCCTTGATGATCCTACCAGCTAAACTAGATACAGATTCTCAAGCTATAGAAGCAAAAATAGTCAAGCCCCCTTTTAAGTTTATCCAGCCCTTTGGTGAGTTTTGGTAGATTGAATAACAACACGATTAAAGGTCTAACAAGTTTGCTAAGTGTTAAACAAGGATTTAATTAGATTTTCATACACTTGAAGATATGATTTGTTGTGTGTTTTGAAGTGTACCAAAGATTCAACAAAAGGAAAACTTGATGGTACTCCACAGTGTGTTGAAATGAAGCAAAAATGATGTATTGTTGTTGAAACAATCTAGTTCAAGAAGTACAACAGTGCAAATGAAATTTGATGAAATGGCTTATATGTTATGGAATATCATTGCATCATGTGAAGGCCTTGGGAAATCAATGAAGATGAAGATGGATTTCATGAAAAAAAAAATTTCAATTATGCTTATTGTTGGTTCAATTCACCATGTCTTGGAATGGTTTGAGAGGGTGAAGACAGCAAGAACTTCAAATGACCAAGCAAATACGAAGGTGATGTTGCAATTTCTCCAATTTATACCGCAGCATGTGCTCTCGATTCACAACCCCCCCCTCCCCCTCTGCACTTGTAATGGTATGGTTCGAATTAACCCAAGATAATCATGCTCTATTTGGAACACAGGAAGTTTTCTGATTCCTGGAAAATTCATGTAGGATTCGTATGAAAAACATGGCCTTAACCGGTGGGAACAAGCTAAAGCATTCATGAGGTTCCAAATAAGTCTAAGTTCTTGTGACAACCAAATATCTTATCTACAGTTCCACCCGCGCGATTCCGAATCAAACTATCTTCAAGCAAGTAGCAATCACAAGATAGGCACTAAATGATCAACAGAGCTCCTTCGTCCCAGGGCATATCATCAGGCCTGCAAAACCACACGAACCTCTCGTCGGCACAACAAATGTATGGACCCAAGGATTGCATACTTGATAATCATCATCATCTTTACATAGGCCTTGTTTAGATCACCTCCAAATTCTAAGTTTTTTCACTCTCTCTCCATCACATCAATTTTTTGACGCATGCATGGAGCATTAAATGTAGGTAAAAAAAATAACTAATTGCACAGTTTGGTTGTAAATCACGAGACGAATCTTTTGAGCCTAGTTAGTCCATGATCGGACAAAGTTTGTCAAATACAAACGAAACGTGCTACAGTGCCTAGATTGTAAAAATTTACAATCTAAACAAGGCCATAGTAGAAAATTGTACACCAAAAGCTATTAGATGCCTAGCACCATTGTCCGGTAGTAGCCCCAGACAGTCTGACGTCAGCGGCACACAGCATGAGACTGTCACGGTCTGTCACAGTTGTATCGTGACGAACGGCAGTACCATCGGACAGCATGCTAGAACACGCAGCATGAGCATATATATCGAGAAACACTATCTTCATAGCTACAACCTTTTTGTTGATCATTATTTTTTCACCATTTTCTCAAACGCACACCATCGTAACAATGCACACAAAAAATGGAAACACTCGATTGGCAGACAGTGAACTTTAGTATTTTTATATGCTCAAGTATAATCTTTTTAATTTGGGCGTTCACCCATGTTTAGCAACGAGACAACTTTAATTGACATTAGCACTTTTTTCAGCTGCTAGGTCACATTTTAGAAAGATTAGAGAAACGAAATGAGAGTATCACAAGGAAATTGGCATCCTAGCTGGATTGTCCTGATTAGAGAAACGAAATGAGAGTATCACAAGGAAATGAGAGTAATCACATACTGATAGCTGTGCTGAACTGTAATAAGCAATGCCTCATTTGGATTATTGTTTCCTGTATACCTTCTTACTCAAACTCTTAATGCCATAGCATAGATACATCCAGCTTGTATCTATCAAATTAACAGCCATTATCGAACAACCACAGTAATTATTAAGTACAATGATACCTCCAACGGCTTGATCCTTGTGTGGCATTTCCATAATAATATCTGCCTAAAATCACTTTCCAGTGCACCTAAAACAAAATATCTAGATCGAGTTTCTACCACGTGAATGAAGGCAAAACATAAGAAAGATATGATCCATGCTTGCTGCACAGTAAATTGATGGCATCCTCCCCAGCAGTTTCTCCAAATCCACCGAGTCCAAGTTCATCTGCATGAATCCCTCCAGTAATGAACGCAGATGCGATTCCTGACGCATTTGCTCCTTTGATGTCGTGGTGCAGCGAATCACCCACCATGATACATTCATGAGCATCAACACCTGCTAGGGACATCGCTGATGTATAGATCACCTGACAAAGCCATAACACATTAGTAGCTAACACAAAAGGTTCTCCCCACCTACCATACAAAAACAGAATTTTAGCAAGGGAAAAACTTTAAAAGGGTGCACTAGCGTGTGGTTCATCATATTCTTTGAGTGCCATTGCAACTAAGTATCATGCTGATGCTGACGTAGCTTGATGACAGATGTAGAGGGGGCCGAGCTAAATCAAGTTATGCTTAACAAATTTGTCGAATAAAATCAAGTGATTTCTTGAGAAATCTGAAGACTGAGGAGCCATGTCCCTCGATTAAGCTCCGCTGCTGCATGCAGATAGAGTTGAATTGTTCCTTTTCTTTTCTCGAACATGCAGAAAAGATGCAGTTGAATTGTTCTTTAATCTACACACGTAGACATGCCATGACTAGTTGAATACCTTATCAGGCTTCCCCATCCATTTCACTTCACCACCAAGACTCTCATATTTAGCTGCCAAAGTGCCTAAAAGGAGATATTACATTTGCGTGAATAACCAGAAATGTACAAGTTAAAAGCAACATAGGCTTACATACTGAGCAAAAGCTTTACATCATACTCTCATAATTAAGCAATATCTAAATTGGTAGTGCAGCCATGCAGATTCATTTTAAGCTAAACAACATAGGAGTAATACTTAACATCATGATCATAAGCCATGCAGATTCATTCCAAGCTAAACAACACACCAGTGGTGGATAAAAGCATGCAAAAAAGTTGAGAAGTCCAAAAGAAAGGGTTTTAACAGTGCAGTAATCCAGCAGGGTGGATGAAGTGGCGCCAAGCATCTGGTGTCCTATGTGACAAAAGGGTAGTACAAAAGCTAAAAGGCAAGTTTTATACCTGCTATGTTGTATGGTGCAGAATGTTGGCCTACGAAAAAACGACATGTTCAACAGATAAGTGTCGCGGAAATGCGTATGTTGCGTTGGATTTGCGGTCATACAAGAAGGGATCGAGTTCGGAACGATGATATACGTGATAGATTAGGGGTAGCACCAATTGAAGAAAAGCTTGTCCAACACCGGTTGAGATGGTTTGGACATGTCCAACGGAGACCTCCAGAGGCACAGATGCGTAGTGGAATCCTAAGCCAGGATAGTATCATGAAGAGAGGCAGAAGAAGACCGAAGTTGACTTAGGTAGAGGCAATAAAATGAGACTTGAAAGGATGGAATATACCCAAAGACTTAGCCTTAGATAGGAGTGCTTGGAAAACAGCTATTCACGTGCCTGTTTGGGACTTAAAGACTTTGTTGTTGTTGTTGTTGTTGTGGTGGTGCAACCCCATCGCTGCCATCAACACAACACTTCTTCAAAAATGAGTTGAGGCTCTGGCGCCTGAAAACTCCAGGAACTATTTTTTGGTCGCGGAGAGGGTCTAGTGTGAGTGTTTTTAGTAAGGTCGGTTCATTGTTGACATGTATATTAGGTGATTAACTTTGGTGTTTTGCTGCAACCTTCTCTTATCTCCTAGGTGAGGTAAAGAGGTTGCTTCGTATGGGATTCTTTCCCCCTTTTCTCTCTCTCTATATACTCTATAAGGATACACATCTGTCCAGTGTGTTCAAGAAAAAAAAATACCAGGCATGACACGGAGATCTCGAGCTTCGACAGTGACATAATCTGGATTAGCTACCACCATTGGAAGTCGCTTTTCTAGGCCAAGCATTAAAACCTGCTCAAGCTCCTCGAGACTTTTGGGAAGAGGATCACCAGAAGGTGAACCAAGGGCTTCAGTACCGTGGGCTAATATAAACTCTGCATCATCAACATTGTTCACAACTTGCAAACCAAGGCCCTATAGTATGAGAAATTGAAAAACTGATTAGAATAAACCCATTCCGATGCTAAGTGGAAGTGGCAGGAGACAAACCTCCAGAGAGATTGCTCCTCGATCGCCCCAAGTGATATGGATACACTTCCTTCCAAGGGCTGCAAACCATGGGTCGTTTCTCCTATATTCACAGATTAAATCATAGAGGAGGATTAATAGACAGTTTATCTTGCAGTAAAATGAAGAAAGTTTTTCTACAATTTCCGAGTATGTCCACATCAAGGTACCAAATATTATTGCATACAAGAAAAAGGAACTCCTCTGGTTGGTAGTATCATAAACATTTTGGTTGATATGCGCAGTCCAATGTAAAAATGAAACCCTCAACACCCAGCAAATGTTAAGGTAATTTAGGGGCTGTTTGCCTGGGAGGCCACGAACCAAACAAGCCCTTAAAGCCTATCATACTCATATATCAAGTTTTACATCCTTAAAGTTAAAGGAGACAATGAGCACAAACATAACTTCTATCGGCAGAAGAAACAGCCCCCAGGAAGCTTACTTCTGAAGGTGTTGATGTGTGAGCTCCCCACTGGTGATGGTTGCGAGGAAACAGGACGTGTCGAACCCCAGGCTCTTGAGCTTCTCCATTGTCACAGATGACCGCCTAGAGGAATTGCTGATAATAACCATCTTTGCCCCATTCCCCGCAAGCTTCTCCACTGCAAGAATCAACTTGATTGTTCACAAATAAATAGCAGCATCACAACACAAAAGGAAACAAAAAACAAGCTAAACAGAAGTAGCTACACGTTCTCTGTGCCAACATACATGCCAGAATGGCGCCAGGGTACGGCTTCTTCCCGTCGTGAAGAACGCCAAACTGGTCCAGGAAACATGCCTGCGAGAGTGCGAGACAGATTCAGCTGTAGCCAAATGAGAGCGTAGCAGCAGGGAATGGCAAGGACAGCTTCTAATTTCCACAACGATAAGGCGATTTCTCTACAGGATCTGCGATCTGGTGATCGGAATCGGCGTCCCACGGTTAGTCGCAAGGCGAATCCCAATCACTGCAGCTACTACACTACAGTGACTCGCGAAGCCAAGCAAAGCAACAGGAGGGGCGAGCGATTGTGATTAAAGCAGGTAATAGCTTGGTTCCTGGGAAGTGGGGAGGAGCTTGCCTTAAAGCGGCCGGACTCGGCGATGACTCGGATCCCGGCCACCCTCTCAAACACCGGCGCCGACGCCGCGGAGGCCATTCTCTCCTCCCCCGCCGCCGCCCGGACCTGGAGCCAAGAAGCGGAGGGTGGAGTGGAGGCGACGCGAGGAAAAGGAGACTTTTCCTGCGTGCCATAGTATGCGCTGAAAAAAAAATTGAGCGGTCTTCGGCGTCGCTGGTAGAGATAAAAACGGTACACATATTTTTCGATCGGATTTGAAACCGAATTCGTTTAGAGGAGTTGAGATCTGTTCGTATCCGAATCCGAATATCCAACATTCGATACCGTATCCGTATCCGAATACTCAAATCACATATTTATGATGTCGATATCCAATCATATCCTATCCGACACAGTTGACACTATCCGTATTCGAATTCGAATCCGGACAGAAATATAAAAACAAAAGTAATATCGGTGATATCCATCCGTATCCGATCCGTTTTCATCCCTGGTCACTACTCTAACTTTTTTTTTTTTGTCCTCCATGCCACTTCCGGCAGTTTGGACTTTAACGCCGTTAAACTGCAGGTGTGAAAATACGAAAATGCCCTTAAGTTCAAATATGTTATTAATTTTTTAAGCATCTTAACGACTTCAAATGAAAAAAATTAAAACAAGAAAGTTGTAGATCTCGTCGAGATCTATAATTTTCATATAAAAATTATTTTTATTTAATTCCACAAAAAAATATGATTTGATACGATTAATATATCTTAGAAAAATCATATTATTTTTTTTGGAATTAAATGAAAAAAAATTATAGATCTCGACGAGATCTACAACTTTCTAGTTTTGAGTTTTTTCATTTGGAGTCGTTAAGATGCTAAAAAAATTAATAACATATTTGAATTTAAGGGCATTTTCGTCTTTTCACACCTGCAGTTTGACGGCGTTAGAGTTCAAACTGACGGAAGTGGCATGGAGGACACGAAAAAATTAAAATATTAGCACTAAAGACCGCTGAATTTTTTCAGAGACACATGGGATTACGATCTTTTATACGAGAAAAAGCCAGCGGGTTTTGTTAGTCCAAGTTAATAAAAAATTTTGACCATTCGATCCTAATTTGACGGGTCCTTTTTCTTCCGCACATATCCTGCTTCTCCCTTCCCAATACGAGCGTGCCGCGAATTGGCCGTCCCCAACGAGCTGTCCGCCCCGCCCCCCGCTTTCGTCCCCGTTTTCCGGTGCCTTGCTTGCCCCTGCTTCCTCGCTCAAATGCCTCCCAGGCCGAGGCTCCGACGCCGTGGGGAGGAGGAGGAGGAGGAGGAGCAACGGCCAGCGGGGGAGGACACGAATCGTAGCCGGCCTCCCGCCCGTTGCGGTTCGAATTGCCGTCTGTCCCACCCACGAATAATCCATGGCTCCGCCTCCGCCTCGGCGTGCTGCCCTCCTCCTCGCTGCGCTGCTGCTGCTGGCGTTGGCCGGGTCCGCCTTCCCCGGCGCCACGGCTACCGGCGTCTTCCAGGTGCGCCGCAAGTTTCCCGTGGGTGTGGGAGGGGGTGCTGCTGGCGCCAACATCAGCGCCCTTCGCGCCCACGACGGCACCCGCCACGGCCGCCTCCTCGCGGCCGCCGACCTCCCTCTTGGCGGCCTCGGCCTCCCCACCGACACTGGGTACGTTCCCGCGCTCGCTGGCTTGTTTATTTTGGAAGGATTTCCCGGTGGGTGCTTGATTTGAATTTGAATGTGGTTGATTTTTGGGCCGGTCCGGGCGTGCGCAGCCTCTACTACACGGAGGTCAAGCTCGGGACGCCGCCCAAGCGCTATTACGTCCAGGTCGACACCGGCAGCGACATCCTCTGGGTCAACTGCATCACCTGCGAGCAATGCCCCCGCAAGAGCGGACTCGGGGTACCATTTCCCACTTTCTTTCTTTTTTTGTTTGTGTGTCTGAACTGCAGATTAATCCAGTTGTGTCCATATTTTGATGTGAATGCGGTGTGTGCGTCTCTGTGCAGTTAGACTTGACGCTCTACGACCCCAAGGCGTCCTCGACCGGGAGCACGGTGATGTGCGATCAGGGATTCTGTGCAGCCACCTTTGGGGGAAGGCTGCCAAAGTGCAGCGCCAATGTGCCCTGTGAATATAGTGTCACGTACGGTGATGGTAGCTCGACGGTAGGTTCCTTCGTCAACGATGCACTGCAGTTTGATCAGGTGACTGGGGATGGGCAGACACAGTCTGCCAATGCCAGCGTCATTTTTGGGTGAGTACGGTCGTTTCAGTTTATGACATTGCAACCGTTTTTCGTAGGATACCACTCATTCGATAAACTATTATTCTGCCTGAAAAGATTAGCATGATCCTTGGCCATTGCCTCTAATCCTTCTTTAGCATTCATTCAATAGGGCAAGAGGCTATTATGCTGCCTGAAAAGATTAGCATGATACTTGGCCATCGCCCCAAAGATACTTAAACATCCTTGTTTAGCATAAGCTTCAATTTTTTTTGTCCCACTGTGAGGTAATGAAGTTGTATTCTTGGCCCTTTATCCTGGCTACATGTTCTTGTGCTATTATTTCATTGAAAAGATAAGTATCATGGAAAGCATCAACCCTGCTGTGGGATTTGCTATATGCATCCCATGATCTTTATCTAGAATATTGCAATACAAAAACTGAGTAGGAAACAAGCATCATCTAATTAACATTTGTTGATAGTACTGATGTCTTAATTGGGGATAGATGATTCTTCTTTCCTTTGTAGGTGTGGCGCTCAACAAGGTGGGGATTTGGGAAGTTCAAGTCAAGCCCTTGATGGAATTCTTGGTTTTGGTGAGGCAAATACATCAATGCTATCACAACTAGCTACTGCTGGTAAAGTGAAGAAGATATTTGCTCATTGCTTGGATACTGTAAAAGGAGGTGGAATTTTTGCTATTGGAGATGTGGTGCAGCCAAAAGTAAAAACAACACCATTGGTAGCCGACAAGTATGTATGTTAACCTTGCCATACTAATTATCATTTTGGTTGCATTACACTCTCTCTGGAACTGTCCTATTGTTGATAATTTTAAGTAAATTTTGTTTTGGTTTCTAGAACTTGCTTCGGGAAGAGAGATAAAATCCGTATCATAGTTCTGTGTTAAGGGCCAAAAAGATGTGATCATACAATATTTGCACCATGTGTAATGTTTGTTTTTTTGGTAGGATAACATCGTCGCTCCTGCCATGATATAATACAAAATGAACAATGGCCATTCCATAAATAAAAGCTCTAGTTGGATTTAATAGGGAACTTCCATGCCACTTTATAGAATATTTCATAATCTGATTGATGCCAATGATGCATTTCACGAACCACCATTTGTATAGTCCACTAGTCATATAACGCTTTTGAATTGTTCATAGCTGTTGACTTTGATTAATCCTTAAGTCTCCATTTTTATAGTTCACTATTATTGCAATGTAAAAACTCAAGCAAAATGGGGAAAAAAATATCCGTTCCACTCCCAGCTCTAAAAACCTGTTGTTGCTGTACTTGCTCTATGAAATGGTGGACAACTGGCGTGTTACTAGTTTACCAGAAGCCTTACAAGATAGCGTGCACCGCTGCTTGCTTTTATGATTAAAAATGTTGACCAACTGGTGTCCAAGAGCTTGAGGTGGGGTGCTGACTGCTGAGCTAATTTTGACATGTGAAGTGACAAACCTTGCTTATGCACGTTGCTTAGTATCCAACTAACAAGGAAAAAAATTATATGAGAACTGGACACTTATGAAGTATGGAATAAAATATGATAAATAGCATCTGCAAAGAAAATAAAATATGTTGTATGGTGCAGAATGTTGGCCTACGAAAAGACGACATATTCAACAGCTAAGTGTCGCGGAAATGCGTATGTTGCGTTGGATTTGCGGTCATACAAGAAGGGATCGAGTTCGGAACGATGATATACGTGAGAGATTAGGGGTAGCGCCAATTGAAGAAAAGCTCCAACACCGGTTGAGATGGTTTGGACATGTGCAACGAAGACCTCCAGATGCACCGGTGCGTAGTGGAATCCTAAGTCAGGATAGTGTCGATACGGGACCCACAGGATACCCCACAAAGGAGAGAGAAGATCTAGTCTAACTAGGATTCTCCCCTTGTAATCCTAGTAGTAGTACTATTCAGTAATCCTACTAGTAACTCTCATTATAAACCGACTAGGACTCTGGCCTCCTGACTATATAAAGGAGGGCAGGGCTCCTGGACAGAAAGGACGACAATTGTACAACACAACATATCACAATCAATCCAACGCAAAGGCTAACGCCGACTGGACGTAGGGTTATTACTCGATCTACGATCGAGGGCCTGAACCAGGATAAATCTACTGTCTCTTGCGTTTACCGTCGAGTTCTGCATACGCTGAAACCCGAACAAACTGCCCCGGGTACCCCCGTGGTAGGCTATCGGTGGTGAAACATCGACAGGGTAGGGGCTTTCGGCGAATTTGCATCCGAGAGCTCGACGGACCTCGTCATCACCTTGTTCCCGGCGGGATCAGCATGCATCTTCTGCGTCGTTCCGCGGAAGCTCGGCCTTACCATGCCGATCCCCATCGGGTCATACATAGTCAACTCGTCGACTGCATCAAGTCAACATCAATTTGAGATCAACACGGCCGGCTGCACATCCATCTACTCGGATCCGTTCCGTTCGGCACAATTCACTCAGAGATGACAACAGTGCAAGCCGTCCGTCCTTTTCTCCAGGCACAATGAAGCGCAGGCAACGCCGTCAAGCGCTTCCTCCAACATCATCCTCCGAGAGGGCGGGCACTGCACCAACCGGGACCGCCGCCCTGCAGCACTACGTGGGCCGCAGCTGCCTCGTTTTCCGGATCGTGCCCCTGAGGACCTTCGTCGCCAGCTTGGAACACTGCTTCATCGGGCGCTTCAGCTACAGACTACGGCCCCGGAGTTTCCAAATCGAGTTCACGTCGATCACGTACTAAGGAGCCCCGACGCAGGATCAACCTCCAGGGCCCTACAAGCTGACGTTGTCTATTCCAGCACAACAATCGGATTCGAAAAGGTGTTTCATTGTCGTACGCCACAGAATATACGGCTCACGTCAAGGCTTGATCGTACATGCCAATAATCAGAGAAGGACTTACATGCATACACGAGACAGAACAACAATTGTACAACACAACACTTGACAATCAATCCAACGTAGAGGCTAACGCCGACTGGACGTAGGGTTATTACTCGATCCGCGATCGAGGGCGTGAACCAGGATAAATCGACTGTCTCTTGCGTTAACCGTCGAGTTCAGCACACGCCGAAGCCCGAACATACTGCCCTGGGCCGGAGCCAAACCCTCAGAAGGACCCGGCGCGACGGCCACAGTCACCTCCGGAGCGGCCAAGTCCGCAACTTCGCCAGGTAGCTCCGAAGCCCCTGCAGCAACTTCATCAACATAATGTTGTGAGTCCTGAGGCTCGGAACTCGTTGGCACGGCGGGAGGCAGAGAAGAAGTCGATGAAGAAACGAGAGAAGACGAAACACTGAAAAGTGATAAAAGGAAGCACCGATAAGAACCAGAAGAAGGAAGATAGAAGCCAAAAAGATAAAGCCAGAATCTACTCACCCAACCACTTTCTTCTTCGCGAAGCCAAAAGAAGGCCTCGTAGGGGAAACCACGACGGCAAAAACGTCCCCGCCACCCGGCGACGGGAGCGGGATAGCCGACAACGGAGCCGCGGAAGAAGCCAGGGCTGGAGCCGTGGAAGAACTCCGCACTGGAGGAGCGGTAGAGCTCGGTACCGAGGCTACCAAAGAACTCGACACCGGAGCTTCAGAAGAAGTCGGCGCGGGAGCCTCAGAAGAACTCACACCCGACCTCCGATTACTTCAAAAAGTTCAAGACTAAAAGTCAAGACAAAGAAGAGAAATTCAATGCAACAGAAATATGAAAAACAACTCACTGCCGCATGATGAGGGGTACTTCATTATCCTCTTATCCAAAGCAAAGTCATCGCTCGGGAGCTCAACCATGAAGTGCTCGGGACCCGGAGCTGGAACCCAATGCTCGCCCGGAACTCTTCATTCGCTAACGAGCTCGCGCAGCTGGTCTTCGCTTGTTGTTGGAGCCGGCCAAACCTTCTGAGCAGCCCTCATGGCCACGAACTCCTGGTTTTCGATCAAAGAAAGGGATGACTCCTCGTCCACGAAGGTCGCCTGGGACTTGCTTGCGGTTTTCTTCTTTCCCATGAACTGGTGGAAGCAAAAAAGGCACTAGGGAAGATGAAGCTAGGATGATGGTGCTCGGGTGACAGCGACGATGACGGCGGCGGATTTCTGAAAGCTAGGGTTTAAAGGCAAGAGCTGGGCAGCAAGGGAAAGGAAGATAAAAGGTCTTTAAATAGATTTTTCAGTAATAAAAACGGCCCACAAGGCCCGTTAAAACACAGTGTGAGAACGCAACGGTCCATTTACCGACGCAGCTAAAACGACGGAGGGTACAAATCCACACAACGGTACAAACCAACGGGCAGATTTTCAGACTTATCCGTCCAACACCACGGCAGGGCTATCAGATCGCTACAAGAACAACTCGTCGAACCAAGAAGAAAGAAAGGGCTACCTCACAAGGAACAAAGGAACCCGGTTATTTAAGAAAGAACTCGGTAATCTTATGAACGAATAGGGATCACAGCAGAAAAGTAAAAGACAACTCAGAAGACAAGATTCGTTCCATTACAAGTGGCTTCAAAAATAGAAGATTACAAATCTTACAAGACCCAACGAACTCGGTACCACGAAAAGCAAAGTAGCAAAGAGGAACGCGGACACGGCTAGGCTCTGGAACGACTACGTGTCCCAAATTGCTACTCGGAAGGACAAACCGCCATCAGCTACACTGTTTTCTTCAAAGGACGGACGCAGTGCATCCAAGGCGGAAATCGGTAGCACGGCAGGGCAACATGGAGCAGAGAAGGCCGGCGGGCATCTGTCTACCCAAGACCGATGTGATGCTGGATATGGTGTTGATCTGCACCGGACAGTCTCAAGACAGGCGACGAGGATCAACCCAGAATTGCCAGATGAAGGAACGAAGCCCACATCACAAGACTTCCTCCAACTACCGCCACGTACATCCTGGCACAATGCTGTCGCGGGATTAGCCTACCTCTAATCCCTATCACAAGACTTCCTCCAACTACGACAAGACGCAAAGGAACTACAAAATATGCCCGGGGGCTGCTCTACTTCACAAACTACCATGTTCATGACCACGAAGGTTTAAACAGAATGTCCAATGGATGAAAACAAACACTCCGGGACAGTATTTATAGATCAAAGGAGCGGCGCACATGGACTAGGAGTACCAACGAAATAAGCCTAACAAAGGACACAGTGAAAAAAACAGGACTCAATAATGGATGACTCAAGCGAGAGGGAACAGTACTCGAAGACAGGCATATTCGGAAGAATATACCAGTACAGTACAACCCGTGAACAAAAGGCATTTACACTCAACCACCACCATACAACTACCTCTGACAACAGCAGACTATCAAATAATACGCCAAGACCTCGCATCCGAGTTCTTCCGGAACAAAACAACAAGGATATACGCTCGGAGGCTGCATGCTGCGAAACTACTCGGATGATGGTTTAATTCAAGACTAAAGGGCGGCTTCGAAAAGATGCCGCAAAACTACTCAAATAATGACATAACCCAACTCTCAGGAACTACTTCAGAACATAAATTTTCAAACAACATAAAGATTCAAGACCCTCCAACTTTTTGTTCCAAATAGCAAGAGGCTCGGGGGCTACACTCAGTGAGTGCACTTTTTCTTCGAAAAAGCGCACGTCACCAAAAGACTTCCTCAACGCAGACCACTTCAAGACATTACGATAAAAAGAACCCGGAACGAGCCATATTCGAGTTCTTTTTTATAAAACTTCAACGAACAAACAGAGCAACTTCAAGACAAGATCCTACAGCTACTTGTTCCAAATAGCAAGAGGCTCGGGGGCTACAACCAGATGGACATACTTTTTCTTCAAAAAAGCACTCACCACTCGAAGGTCCCAAGAAACGCTATAAGGTTTCACTTCAGAAAGCACTCGGATGACGTTTGTTACTACTCATCAAGACCTGAAAGAGCAAAACGAGACTTTCAGAGCTCAACCATGAAGTGCTCGGGAGCTTGTCGATACGGGACCCACAGGATACCCCACAAAGGAGAGAGAAGATCTAGTCTAACTAGGATTCTTCCCTTGTAATCCTAGTAGTAGTACTATTCAGTAATTCTACTAGTAACTCTCATTATAAACCGACTAGGACTCTGGCCTCCTGACTATATAAAGGAGGGCAGGGCTCCTGGACAGAAAGGACGACAATTGTACATCACAACATATCACAATCAATCCAACGCAAAGGCTAACGCCGACTGGACGTAGGGTTATTACTCGATCTACGATCGAGGGCCTAAACCAGGATAAATCGACTGTCTCTTACGTTTACCGTCGAGTTCTGCATACGCTGAAACCCGAACAAACTGCCCCGGGTACCCCCGTGGTAGGCTATCGATGGTGAAACATCGACAGATAGTAACGTGAAGAGAGGCAGAGGAAGACCGAAGTTGACTTGGGTAGAGGCAATAAAAGGAGACTTGAAAGGATGGAATATACCCAAAGACTTAGCCTTAGATAGGAGTGCTTGGAAGACAGCTATTCACGTGCCTGAACCTTGATTGCTTCTGTTGGGTTTCAACTCTAGCCTACCCCAACTTGTTTGGGACTTAAAGGCTTTGTTGTTGTTGTTGTATTAAAATATTTGGTCTTTGGACAAATGTTCTGTCACTGGCATTTGTGCTATGCTACAAACAGATGTTTCACCAATGCTGTTGTGCTAGATGCTAGTGCTAGTGACCCTTCCTGTTCTTTTTTCCCATGGCCTCTTCGAACATACAATTGTTTTTGTGAGTTTTGAGTCGGTAAAAAGTCCGGTATCAATGGCATTATTACAAACTTTATATGAACGCACAGTTTCTTGGCACATAGTTTTAGTTCTACTTAAGATATTGCAGCTGGCTGTTTTACTTCATTTATACCATACTCATAACCTGTCATGATTTTACTTTCCAGGCCACACTACAATGTGAACCTTAAGACAATCGATGTTGGTGGCACTACACTAGAACTCCCGACAGATATTTTTAAACCAGATGATAAAAAGGGTACCATAATCGACAGTGGTACCACCTTGACATACCTTCCAGAATTGGTTTTCAAAAAAGTAATGCTCGCGGTATGACAAAGACCCCGTGCTAGTTCTTCCCTTGTGATGTTTGACCATATGCCTTTTCTTTACATATTAGGTTTCTCAATCAATTGTAGGTATTTAACAAGCATCAGGATATAACCTTCCATGATGTTCAAGATTTTTTGTGTTTCCAATATCCTGGAAGGTATGTTTTAGTAGTTTACACAATATAGCTGCAGTTGGAAGAGTACTAATTATTACCTGCAATTCCTTCCATGCTGCATTTCATACATGCTGAAATATATTTATTGAAATCTTGGTATCGATAATGCTCTCTCATACTTCTTTCATGAATTAACATCCTCATCTCTTCGATTCTTCACACTTGCTCTGTTTTCATTTGAATTGGCACAAAGATGAATCACCAGCCCATAGATTATATTCTCTTGCTATGATTATGATTCTAATTGTTGTGTTCATTTCTCTTGCAGTGTAGATGATGGATTCCCAACCATCACCTTCCATTTTGAGGATGATCTTGCGCTGCATGTGTATCCCCATGAGTACTTTTTCCCAAATGGGGTAACATGACATTTCTCTCCTAGTAGAGTAACTCTTAATTCATCCATTGCCATGGGTTCATCATGGTTCCAGCTTATAGCACTTGAAAGTGGTTTCAGTGCTCTCGTCTTTCTTTCTCCCCTTTTGCATAAACTACATGATAATGGTTAAAATAAAACACTTTTGTAATTTGTAATATCATGTGTGCCATTGGTAATCAATGTGAAAAACAATAACTAAACTAGTATATATGAATGTCTGATGCATCTACCTTATGCTGTCTTTTCCAGTTACATTGTTTATTTGTTAGGATTTTGGTTCTCCAAAAATTTCGCAATCACTCCATATCAAGCCTCCAGGCGGGTTTTCTTTTCATCTGTCTTTTAATATTGTCTGTTTGCCCCTGATGTGAAATAATTTTGCTGAACTCGAGAGAGATTTTCTTTTGGATAAAGGTGTCAAAGTATACTAAGGAAAATTGCCAGAACACCCGGTCAAACCTACGTTGCCAAAATGCCATTGATCTATCAATCTATGTGACTATGCCAATGATAGTTGGTAGCCTTGTCCCGCATGTCATACACTCGATGGAATGTTGGCAAAACTGCAATTTCACTAATGGTATGGTGGCAACTTCCCAAACACTGGTATTACACGATTGACCACGGTCATCACCCATTAGTACTTAATTTGCTTCAAACTTAGTAAACATGAGTACTACCGAAGCAAACCCCAACTACATTTACAACACATCTAGATTTACGTGCGCTTGAAGATTACATTACATGTCAAAGTTCATCCACACTGTAGAGAGGTTAAAGAAAAATCGCACACATTCATATTGCCAACATGAATGACATGTACATGCCTTGTGTGCCTTTGACATTTCTGATAGGTCTCATCGCCTTTTCAGACTGCACCATTATTTTTCTTATAAAGAGAAATAGCCTACCACTTCTGTATATGTATACATTCTCTTTATTATATGTTTGTAGCTGGAAACTCTTTTCTTTTCGGGAGTAATTTTTTTAAGTAACCTTTGTAGATACATGACATTGAAACTCCTGTACAGTAAAGCAGTAAAGCTCTATGCTTCACGTTCTACAGTATTAATATATAGGCATAACTAAGAGTTATTTCAGTAAATTTGTAATCAAAGTCCATTTTTGATATTTGGACTCTAGCACAACAACTGTTTGAAATAGCAGAGCATGCAAGTTCCATTTCCGAGTGCATAAAAAGTACATGATCATGACTTTTATGGTCTACATTTTTTGTTCCCTGAGCAGAATGACGTATACTGTGTGGGATTCCAAAATGGTGCATTACAGTCAAAGGACGGAAAGGACATTGTGCTTATGGGAGGTCAGCACTGCACTAGCAAATCGTTTTTGTTCTTAACGCTGTGTTTTTGACACTACGTCTGTTTTCTTTCAGATCTTGTCCTTTCAAACAAGTTGGTTGTCTATGACTTGGAAAATCGAGTCATTGGGTGGACTGACTATAACTGTAAGTGTTAGCACGTTCTAATCTGCTCATCCTTAGTTCATTTCATAATACATTGCAGTCATAGTCAGTGGCGGAGCTTGAACTAAACTGAGAGGGGACCAATCAAACTTGAGGTATTAATAGAGCGGGCTAGATTAGCGATTCATCAGCATTTAAGTGGTGGAATTAAGTCTTCGTTCACTTTAGTATACACAAAGCTCCGCCCCTGGTCATAGTTTGCTGTTTTATTTCCAGTGACTAGTTCCAAAATATTTTACATGAAACTGGGAGCCATGAGCTTAGCATACAATAATTTATATTCTTGTTAACCGTCAATTACCATTACATATGTAGTTTGGGATAAAAGTTCATCCACATTTACTTCCTTTTTGTTTTTGGTGGTGCAAGCGGTAGAGTCTTACCGCCTGTGACCGGAAGATCCCGGTTCGAGTCGCGGTCTCCTCGCATTGCACAGGCGAGGGTAAGGCTTGCCACTAACACCCTTTCCCAGCCCCCGCACAGAGCGGGGGCTCTTTGCACTGGGTACGCCCTTGTTTTTGGTGAAAGACACTTTCAGAGGGAAAAATGAAAACCCATGGTTGGTTAGTACAAGCATTGCACTGTTCTGAATCATAAATACCAGTCATGGGTTGCCCCATATTTTCACAACTATCTGGTCATCTGCTTGTAATTTCAGGTTCGTCGAGCATTAAAATTAAGGACGACAAAACGGGCACAACATCTACTGTCAATTCACATGACTTGTCCTTTGGATCGAAATTCCACTGGCACATGTCCCTGGTTCTGTTGGTAACAATGGTGTGCAGTTATTTGATATGCTAACTCTATTGTACTTACGACACGAACACTGATGGAAATCCATTTGGTTCGTATATTCTTTCCACGAAAAGGAAATGTAGGGCTTTAGGTTGTGTCCTCTGACCACGGAAAATAATGAAAACAGAAACACTGTACAGTGTACACTATACTGAGCCATTGTTTGACTAGTGTAATGCTGGGGTGAGGAATATATGGTCGCACGTGAGTTGAGTTTCCCGTTAAAAAATTGCATGTGCCAAATAAGAATATTTTTTGTTTGCAGTACAGCAATGTTCTGACATTTCTTTGGGAAATCAATTGTTGTTTGGTGTAAACTTTCATTCTCCCATTTTTTTAATAGCATTCTGACATTTCTGTGGAGTAAAAAAACGTGATATATGGTGATTGAGAACCCTAAGACTGGGTCGAAAAAATGGTGGTACTGGAAACTTTTTATTTGATCCTGATCTGTAGCTGGTATGACCGTCGACTCAGTTCTCAAAAAAAAATTTCAAACCTTTCATAATTCCTGACATCATGTACATATGAAAAAAATCTATAATAGTTAATTTAATAAATAATTACTGAAAAAGGTGGTACGTTGTTGGTATCCACCGCTAAAGAAAACTCTTCCGCCAGTTACCCTTTTTGCACAATAAAAAGCTCTCAAAGTCTCATGTTGCATATTTTAAATTATGAACAAAATTTTAAGGGCTTGTTTGGAACCCAGGATTGTGGAAATGCATGAACGACTGGGGTGAAATAAGGGTAAAATTTTAAGCGATAGGAAGTTGGATTGCGAAATTCTTACGTTCCAAACAGGCCCTGGATTCCTACTAAAGATGGCAACGGGGAATTCCCCGTCGGAGGTTGCCTTCCCATCCCCGTCCCCGCGGGGAGAAAAAATCCCCGTCCCCGTCCCCGCCAAAGCTCACGGGGACGATTTCTCCCCCATCCCCGCCCCCGCGAGGGGAAAAATCCCCGTCGGGGATCCCCGTCCCCGCATTTGTTCATCACCATTCAGGTTAATTCATCATCATTCACATGAGTTCATCGACACAATATTAGAGTACACCACGAATCACAATCCAAAAATAGCTAAATAGCAAGAAGCAGGATATTAATCATCACAAAGGTGTAGAACTAGGGTTATTGCTGTTATATATACTCAGAAGACATTGGGCCTTCGTGGGCTGGTTGGGCCATCAGGAAAGAGAGCAAAGCCTGTATATAAACGGAGCGGGGATGCGGGTATCGGGGACGGGGAATGCTCCCCCAGACCCGTCCCCGCCAAACCCGACGTGGGACGTTTTCTCCCCGTTTAGATCCCCGTGGGGGCATATTTGACTCCATCCCCGTCCCCTAATAGGGGAATTCCCCGCGGGGAATCGGGGACTGGGTCCCCGTTGCCATCTTTAATTCCTACGGCCTATCCAAACAAACATTCCTTTAATATTATAATATTTTCTAATTCTCTATTTTGCAACTGCATTCCTACGAAATTGCTATGTTTTCACATTTCCGTGTTCCAAAATGGGACCTAACATTCTTCCATTTTTCTTTGTTCCAAAGGGAGCCTGAGTTAAATTTACAAAAGAGAAACCATTATTATTTATTTTATTTTGAAATCCAAAAGTTTAAACTTAGCAGTGCCAACTACCATGTGATACAATTTATCTTCTCAATAGTACAAACAAGCAAGACAATTTCGCTGAAAGCTTTACCTTCTACTTTGCCAATAACCTACGATCACCCTTCACCATGTAATCAAGCATGAATCTCTAGGCAAATGACTGTGGGCATCATTGAATTGCAAGGCCATCTAGTTGCAGCGACGAATTTAGGAATTGGAGCAAGGATGGCCCAACTTGATGTAATGGGTTAAATCCTTGGGTGATCCATACACAATCTTCTTGAAGTTAAGCAGCATAACCACTGTAGCTCTGACATTCAACCAAATCATAGGGTGCTCCATGGCTCATTGTGCCACCCAGCTAGGTCAGACACTATTTGTGCATAAGGTCCATTATTGTCTTTTGAACAGCAAAGGGATCAGGATATATACTCAATTCAACAATCAGTAGCACACTACAGCATAAACAGAGTTGATATCGTCGCATCAACCAAAGGCACAATGCCGAGCAGAAGGCAGGGGATGACCAAAGAAGCTTCTGCTATTTCATAATCTGATCGCACAAAAGCAGGTAAGGTTTCAAAGTTAAAGGTACATCCAGCTACGCTATTACAAAACTGATAAGGTAACAGATCCATCACTCCAACGCAAAATGACAACGGGAGGCAAGGTCTGCTTTAGTTCAACTTCTCAATTAGTTCGTTGATTTTGTCGCCACGGTTGCCTGAGTCACCACCATCCTTGTAGGGTTTCCTCTTCATCTGTAGCCTCCTCTCTGGACACTTGAGTTTCAAGGGCATGAGGAACTTCGATGCTTCACGAAAGTGCGGCCCAACAGTGGCGATTTCGTGCACAACGTCTTCCAAGCATATGATGCCATGATCTCCAAGAGCCTGTTTTAAGCAAAGGTACACAAGGAGACTTTCAATGTAATTCACAAGTTAAAACCGAATCTAAAATCTCCAGAAGCCATTTTAACCACCTCTCTGTTTTCACTCCGCAGCGAAAAAATATAGTGTACGATGAGAATGCTTAATCGTGAATAGTTTGCTTTTCAGTGATCACTGGATTCACAAAAAATATGTTGGCGATAAATGATCTGAAAAATGAACTGATCATCCAAATTGAAGTGTTGTTATTAGCTATTACCGGATCTTCTTAGTACCTACGTTACACGGATACGTGAGGTTGGCCACGTATCCCGTATCGGATACGTATCCGATACGGATACGCGGCGGATACGTATCCGTGAAGTATCGGCAAAAAAATAAATAGAACTAAATTCCGATACGTGGACTGATACGTATCCAAGCTGTTTGGGCGTTTGCAATACGGCCTAGCCCACCCACCACTGACCTGCGATATACTATGGCCTATCCCACACGCGCTGGGTAGGCTACCGCCAGCCACGCGCCACGCCGCACCGCGCTGGCGAGGTCCGTGCTGCATCTGCGCCAGGCAGGCTGCCCGCCGACCACGTGCCGTGCCGCACCCCGCGCTGGGCGAGTTCGGCGCTGGCGAGGTCCGCGTGCTGCATCCGCGCCGGGCGGGCCGTCCGCTGGCCACGCGCTTGGGGTGGAGTGGGGCGCAGCCATGGTCGCTCGGCCACCTGCGCCTAGAGGGACCTTGGTCACCGGCGTGGGAGGAGGAAGGCATGGCGCTGGTGGAGGAGGAGCTGTGAGGAGCAGGCCAGCAGGAGCGCAGACGGCTGATTGAAGGGGCACCGTGTGGTGAAGAATGTTGGGGGAGAGAAAGAAGATTAAAAAAATCTAATCTTGGGCCCAGCTAAGCACAGGCAGGGAAGACGTGCTGTACATTTATATGCCAAAAATACCCCTCCAACTGCCAGCACAGGTAGAAGTAGCAACTAGAAGCTGTGAAATGATTGGAGTAGTCTCCAGAGAGCATCCATACATACGCTGCCAATAATTTTAATGTCCTTTATTATTATTTTTTTATAAAAAATAATAAAACGTATCCACATATCAGGTTTCCTAAAAAAATGGCGTATCCGCGTATCCGTATCCGTCCGATACCGATACACGTATCCGTGCTGCTTAGCTTAGTACCCATAATTGGTGAGTGAGGGCATGCTAGTTCCTTATTGACGCATAGCCTGCAGCAGTGGTTATTTCAATTTGTTTTGATTGGATCTTCTCAACCTAACAAATACTAGTACTCAGAAGTCTCAAAAGGTGACTGGGGGATTCAATTCCTTATTGATAAATAACCCCTGGTAGTTACTTCAATTTGCTATAATCCAATCTTCTTAACCTAACAAATACTAGAACTCAAAACTGGTGACTCAAGTTCCTTGCTGACCGGTAGCCACAGTACATAATCATTTGCTTAAATCTATAATATATGGTGCCAAAGCATACCTTCTCAATTAGATCGTTGCTGGTAAGAGGGAAAGGCTCCTTGTCCAAGAATCCACGGCCCTTCTTGTAGATAAGCTCTTTCACATTCTTCAAGTTTGGAAACCTATTGTGACAAAGCAGCAAAGCTGAATATCAACAACGCGATACTACAAAACAAGATAATCGATCACAGCCTAGGAAAATGTTGCTTTCATTCAGTTAAGTTACCCGTAGGTGACAAAGGGTTCAACCACAAGCAGCCTCTTCAGCGTCAGCTCGGTGGCCTTGAGGAACACCCCAGTGAGGACCTTCGTCAGTCTTAGCTTCCTCAAAACCTTCCTGATGTGCGGATGCAAGTCCACGGAGCTACAAGCACACGCATCAAACAAACAACGCTAGCTGTTAACACCATTGATGAAAAAAAAAACAGCGGAGAGTTTGTTCCGCTGCCAGGACTACCACCTACCCAGGGATGCGAATCGCGAAGACGAGCTTGGAGCTGAGCGCCTCGACGGGCGGCTGCTTGCGGACCTTGAGGCGGGTCCTCATCCGCAGGAAGTCGCGCTCCTTGTTGCGGAACGCGGTGACGAAATCCTCGGGCCGCTTGACGATGACCTTGTGCTCGTCGCGGATGCGCTCACGCTTGGCCGCCTTGCGCTCCCGGTTCCTGACGGCCCAGTCCACGTTCTCCTTGCGCTTCTTCAGCTTCGACTCCTCCACGAACGCCAGCTGCCCCGGGGTCCCCTCCACCGCCATCGGTACGATTATCCGCGACGCTTCTTCCCCATCGGCACCCATTTTTTTCTCCTTCCGGCAGCGGCGGCGAGGAGAGGAAGAGGCGGCGGCCGGGAAGGAGAAGGCGAGGGTTTCTGAATCGTGAGGAATTTTGCTGCTGCTGCCTGCTGGGGTGTTAAGGGCACTGGGTGGGCTGGGCCGATGCAGTGTGGGTCCAGCACGACCCATCTGGCCCGGTTCGGCTATTGGACGTACAGGGCCTTTGGTCTGCCTGCGCTTGGGTTTGTAACTCCAGTTGGGCCGGAGATTGGCAGCTGGGTCCCACCTTCCGTAACGGCGGTCGGTTTGGGTCGTAGAACGCCTAGCCGCACCGCGTGGGGAAAAGGAAACGTACGAAGCCTTCTTGTGATCCGCCGTCCAGGTCCAATTCCAACTCTAGCCGTCAAGGAGTTCGAGCCGCCGCTTCCCCTCCTCCGGCCGCCTCGCACGAAACGCGGCGGAGCCTCCCACTCCAGCCCCATCCTTGGTCGGACCGTGGGCCGTGATCGCCGGAGCTCTCGCGGCCTCGAACCGGGAGGAAGGTATTGTCGGCTCATGTTCCAGCCGCTGGCTATTTTCGGTTTTGTGCGCACGGTTTCCAAATTCAGTGATGGTAGTAGCGCTGATCCGAGACTCTCATCCGGCCAAGTTGTTCCAGGGGAGTTTGTGGGTTTCTGGAATTTCTCCAGATTACTGCAACCATAGTTTTCTGTAAGGATGGTCTGCCGACGCAAACCTGATGGCTGTAGAGTGTAGACTACTTTTGTTGTGGGTATAGTAACATTCGCAGGGTGCTTCTGATGAAGCAGCAAGCTCTCTTGTTGTTAAGTATAACACTTTTTTTTTTCTAAAGCTCTATCCTAGTCGGTCTCACATCCAGCTTGCAAGGCATTGTCTTAAACTTGCTACATAGACCTGGCCAAAGCTTGCTAAATGAAAGAAAACAAATTCAATGAAGATTTTGATTCTGCGATGAATGGTCAACCTGATTACTGGGTGCACATGGGCATACATGACACAATTAGTTCCCCTCCCATATGCATATAGCTAAATGATGTATCTAACAATTTGCAGCTTGCGAGCAGCTGCAGTGCTCCTTGTACACTGAACTAATTCTACTTGCTTGCTTTTTTAATTAAAGGGCAGATCTGCTGCCCTTCTCTTTCAATCATCAAAAAAGAAAAGAAAAGAAAAAAGTTGTCCTGAGCTATATTGGTGCTTACGGTTTTGTTTATTCTGCTCATTCAGGTTTGAACCTTCTTTAGAAATATACAATATGGCCGCGGTTGATACAGCTACCAAGGAGGTGGAGGCGTTGCATGTGGGACAAAATGAAGAAACCAAAGTAGGTAGCCGCAGTGGTTTCTTTGTTTTCCATAGCCCATGGAATTAATCACAAATGCTGTTTCTACACAACACAGAGCAGGTTTGCTTTGGCATCTATTTGAGAACAGGAGGGGGTATTTTTCAAAAAAAAAAAAAACAGGAGGGGGTATTTTGTTTGCAGAGTTGGTCCTGTTGTAGTCATGATGACTGCTTATTGTTCTTGTATACTCATGTTCAGTGCAGTGTTCCTCTATTCATTCGTTCCTTGTTGCAATCATGCTTTATCTTAATTCACCATTTTAAGTAATGACCAGAATTGTCCTGATAGTGGTGACTAAACTTTTGACTAGGTAACATGGGTAGCTTCCCCAGAACTCAATTTGAAATTGAAAATGATTAAACAAATTCTTTATTTACATGGATTAAGGAACCATATATGACATATTCCCCTTGCTTTTCTGTATATTTGCTTTCATAGTGACATCCCCTTCTTTTTGCAGGCAGATCTGATTAAAGAAAGCAAAACTGCAAACAGCAATGGTGTGGTTCCTGCAGCTCAGTCTTCACCACCGGAGGATGATGACGAAGCACAAGCTGATGATCCATCTCAAGATGGAGCACCAGGTGGCAACTCTGCCTTGCAAGTTCTATTTGCCAAATTTCTCACATAAGGCTGAAACTCTTTTATTGCATCTAGCATTTGGGGTAAGGTTAGTCTAACAGTTGCCTTTGAAATGGATATCTTCAGAAGCTGCAAAGAAGAAAAAGAAGAAAAACAAATCCAAGTGAGTTCTGCTGTTGAATTGGACCATACATTTTTTGTTTTGTTTTGTCTGTTTCAATTCACGAGGATGTTCCATGTCTTCTGTAGAAAGAAGAAGGGTCCTCTTCAGCAGACAGATCCTCCGTCAATACCTGTTGACGAGCTTTTTCCTTCAGGAGAATTTCCTGAGGGTGAAATTCAGCAATATAAGGATGAGTAAGTGAACTCTATCACCAGTTGTGGAAGTTGTATAGAATTAAACTATCCTATGTGAGCATATGTTGATTTCTTATCATATGAAAACCTTCACATCTGAAATGCATCGAGGGAAAAAATTAGTTCCCCCCATCCTTTAACTATGATGATTCTGAGCTGATGTTAGGAACTGCCATTAACTGCTTACAAATATGTACACTATTGATCTTCAGTAATTTATGGAGAACAACTAGTGAGGAAAAGAGGGAGCTCGAACGACTGCAAAAGCCAATGTACAACTCTGTTCGCCGAGCAGCAGAAGTTCATAGACAGGTTTGGCATGAACCCGTCTCTGAAAAATTTGCAGCATAATCTTAATCCTATGTGTTGTTGTTGCAATTCTACAATGTTTGTTCTGATTTTCTAGGTGCGGAAACATATGAGGAGCATTATTAAGCCTGGAATGTTAATGATTGATCTATGTGAAACACTGGAAAACATGGTCAGGAAACTTATCAAGGAGAATGGACTGCAAGCTGGCATTGCCTTTCCAACTGGATGCTCCTTGAATTGGTATGTTATTCTTCTATAGCATTTCCATTGGTACGATATACATCTGTCATGTTTCCAATTCTTCACTCCATTCTTGTTGTTGATATGTTGTATCGCTCAGTCTGAGCTTCTTCTTGTTTTTAATATAATTAGCAGCTCTCCTGCTTGATTTGTTTAAAAAAATCCTCATTCCATTCACAAACCAATAAGGAAATCCAATTCTTAGGGTCGCAGCTCACTGGACTCCGAATTCTGGTGACAAAACTGTGCTACAGTATGATGATGTGATGAAGCTGGATTTTGGAACACATATAGATGGTCTGTCAATCTTTGCCTTGTTTATCTTGTATGAGCTTTTGTTATGACTACCTCTGTAGATTTCATGTGACTAACTTATTTGTTCCAGGGTACATTGTTGATTGTGCATTTACTGTTGCATTCAATCCAATGTATGATCCATTGCTTCAAGCAACAAGAGATGCCACAAATACAGGGATCAAGGTAATTTCAACATGTTCCTTTGCACCCACTGTAGGCTGTGCTTCTAAGTTTATAGAGTGGGGTATAAGAGTGCATGATTGCAGTTAGCACCTTTGCCCATGTCATTTTCCTGTAGTGTTCTGCATGATTGTACAGAAGTGATATCCTTTGCTCAAGCATGACATGATCATGTGCTCATTTGGATAACGATTTCCATTAGATAATTATTGTGTGTTGGCATCTCTCTCTATCTGCTCCTGTATATAGTTCTATGTCTTGGTTTAATTTGAATTTCTCCTTTATATATGTCGCGGTCTGAAATTATGTTTCTTCTGTTGCAGCATGCACTCATTGAACTTTAATATGACTTGATCACTTCATTGTAGGAAGCTGGAATAGATGCACGGCTTTGTGATGTTGGTGCTGCAATCCAAGAAGTAATGGAATCATATGAGGTTGAAATCAATGGGAAAGTTTTCCAAGGTGATACAACTTTTGATTTTCTATTGTGCCGAACAATATAATGTAGAAAAGGCAATGACAATTGAAACTACCTTTTTGTTTGTGACAGTAAAAAGTATTCGGAACCTCAATGGACATAGCATTGGGCCATATCAGATCCATGGTGGAAAATCAGTTCCGATTGTGAAAGGTGGAGAACAAACAAAAATGGAAGAGGGGGAGTTTTATGCTATTGAAACTTTTGGGTCTACTGGTATGTTAGTCTTTGTAGCTACAACTGATTGATGGAAATATCGTAGTGCTGTAATGTGTCATCATTATTTTTTTTTAAAAATGGATTAGTCACTTCACTTATATCTAGAATGGTCCTTATGGCTCCGCAGCATAAATTTGGCGTCCCTATTTAGACATAAGTTCAAGTCTTCGATGACTTCTACATTATGTAAGCTTCATGACATTTTCAGGAAGGGGATTTGTCCAGGAGGACTTGGAATGCAGCCATTACATGAAGAACTTTGACGTTGGACATGTGCCTTTGAGGGTAGCAAAGGCTAAACAACTACTTGGGACAATCAACAACAACTTTGGAACACTTGCATTTTGCCGCCGGTACTTGGACCGCCTTGGCGAGACGAAATATCTCCTGGCTCTGAAAAATCTTTGTGATAGTCGTATCATTCAGGTATGTGAAAAGCTCCATCTCAACTCCATTGTCTGAACCATGTTGCGGACATCGTTATTCACCGTCTCCTGCTCTGTTCGCACTTCGCAGCCGTATCCTCCATTGTGCGACGTGAAAGGGAGCTATGTCTCGCAGTTTGAGCACACCATCTTACTCCGGCCAACCTGCAAAGAGGTCATATCCAGAGGCGACGACTACTGATTGCTGCTGCATAGGCTCCTGCTGTACCGGGTTGTGTATGCGAAAGAGTACACACCGTTTTTTTTGCACAGCCTGTCTGGCTGTGTCGATCTGTTTATGGACCATACGACATGTCATAGTCCAACAAATAATTTGGCACTGTTGCTCTAACATTTGAGTTTGGAATTTTTGGAAGCGTGTTCGTTTTTCCTGGCAAAATGGACCTTACTGCATTCTTTCTCGTGGATAGGATTGGCAATTGTTTGTAGTGGTTGCTGTATAGACATGTGTCAATCATGTTCTGCCGTTGTGCTCTTGGATTTGCTACTGTTAGCTTCAAGTGGCCAGTTTATTCTCCGGCCAAGCGGTGCAGTACGGAAGCGGAACCGGTAGGCAACCGGAAGCCCAACCGTAACGGAACTGCGGTGGGAGAGCCGCACTACAAGAAATCAGACTCCCCGTTGGTTCTCACAATAAAAAGAATTGCATCATCGATATTGCGAGGCGTTTGAGAGCAGGTATGATAATTGGCTTATAACCAAGCAAACGCTGACGTGGAAGAGAGAAGAAATAAGAGAAAAGAGAGTTTGGCTTTCATGCGAGCAATAAGCTGGGCACGGATATATATGTAGTGGTGAGTCTATACACTAAGTGAATGTGAGGAGGATTAGGATAGAGAAGGTGAGGACATCGGTAAAACTAACAATAAAAAAGTTTCTTATAGACAAATAAGAGATCATTATTGTATAGCTTGGCTCTTGTAACTTGACTAATAGCCAGACACTTGGCTCTATTATTGAACTTGCTATGAGCAGCATTGTTTTCGATTCTCGCGGTTGGTAGATCAAGAATTCGGTTTTAATTGGTTCCAAACAGCGCTTATATCAACTACAAACAATTCCGAATATTCCAGAGCTGCTAGCGTCCGGATGTTCGATCCGGATGTTCGTGCCTGCTGCTGTTGAAAGGTCCTAATATGGCTAGAGTGGGGTGAATAGACTATTTAAAACTCTACAAAATCACTAGAGCAATTGATTAGTTTAACAAACGGCGTAATACAATTTTGCTCTAGCTCTACAAGGGTTGCAAACCACCTATCATAATAATTCTATTTGCTATGATCACTAGACACACAACAAGACTAAGTTGCTACTTACTAAGGGCTCTCAACAATGCTACACTAAAGAGCTACACTAGATGAACTTAAACTACCAAGCAAGCTCTCAAAACTAGTTACACAAAAGAACTTGCTATAACTAGTTTGTAAGAAAGTAATGGAGTGAGTAGGGTGATTATACCGTCGTGTAGAGGAATGAACCAATCACAATATGAGGCCAATCAATCACCAGGAGAAATCCAATCATACAAGAGATAAGATTTTTCTCTCGAGGTTCGCGTGCTTGCCGGCACGCTGGTCCCCGTTGTGTTGACCAACACTTGGTGGTTCGATGGCTAAGAGGTGTTGCACGAACCTCGTCCACACAATTAGACACCGCAAGAGCCTATCCACAAGTGAGGTGGCTCAATGACACGAGTAATTTACAAGAGTTGCCTTTAGCGCTCCGTCGGAGAAGGCACAAGACCCCTCACAAGCAACCAATCGAGGCCGGAGACAATCACCAACTCCGCTCAACGATCCTTCAATCACCGGGCCATCTAGGTGTCGACAAACACCAAGAGTAACAAGTTCACAACCAGCCCAAATCACCCAACTAGTGTCATAAGATGATGCAACTCAATGCAATGCACTAGAGGCTCTCCAATCTCACTCAAGATGATGAAATTAAGTGAACAAGTGAGTGGAGTGTGTTGCTTAGCTTCCAAAGAATGTGCACAAGTGTAAGAGGTGTCAAGAGAGTGGCCTAAGGCCGACCACACCCTCTATTTATAGCCACACAAGCAAATAGAGCCATTATCCCTTGGAGCTGCTTTCTGAGAGGGCATCGGACAGGTCGGTGTGCCACCGGACAAGAGGGTGGCGGTGCCCTCCAACTGATCGACTCAATGGCTATTTTGACTAGCCGTTGGGTCACCGGACAGGTGACGGTGGCACTAGATAGGGGGTGGCGGTGCCACCCTAGTCGAGCCCCCATTTTCCCTCCTCTCTGGATAATTAGGGTGGTGCACCACCGCACCCATGGCGGTTGAAAGCATCTAGGCCCCTAGTTGGGTTTTGGTGATTAATGATAATACATGATTACTATGACCAACGTGTGTTTTGCAGAGGCAATTAAGTTATGTCATAGTAATGGAGATCGATTGTGCAATCAAGGTGGTCATGCCCCTACGATGGAAATCGTTTCGGTTTTCAAAGGATGGACGACAAGGTTAAGGATGGACTAGTTCTAAGTGTCGTTTGGAGTTGAAGAGACACTTAGAGTAGTTTAGGACTTTGTTTTTCCTTTGGCCATACTATTAAGGGGGGTATGGACGGGTAGCTTGACCTAGGTGAGTCTAGTGAGTTAGGTGTGGTGCACACTTGCTAAATCTAGCGCTAGGTAGCTCCAAAATAACCCTTAGATCCAATGGAGCAAACTTCATTCACATATGATCGAGAGTTGAAAGTGAATGGAGGGTCAAATACCGACCGGACGCTGGCTCAGAGTCCGGTCAGTTCATTTGACCAAGGTGTTTTCGTTTGGCGTGACCAGATGCTGAGAGGTGAAGTGACCGGACGCTGAGTGCCAGCGTCCGATCGACTCCGGTAAGGTTCTAGAGAGGGAAAATCACGACCGGACGTGTCCGGTCAGTGCTGACCGGATGCTGTACAGTGTCCGGTCACACTTTAAACACTAGAGCTCGGGGTGAACTGACCGGAGCGTCCGGTCAACATGACCAGGAGCATCTGGTCATCCTGTATAGGCACATAATGGTTTGTTTTTAGCCGGTGTTATAAATACCACCTCCATTCGTGTGTAGGTGGTACTTTTGCTCATTCCAATAGTTGAGAAACACCTTTGAGAGTGCCAAGAAGAGCAAGGTCCTAGTGAGGTGATTGAGATTTGAGAATCCCAAAGAGAGCCCTCATTAGTGAGATCAAGAGTAGCAAAGTGTGCATCCACCCTTCTCGTTAGGCTTGTCGTGGTCAAGTAAGAGTCCGTGCTTGTTACTCTTGGTGATCGCCTTATCACCTAGACGGCTTGGTGGTGAATGGGAGCTTGGTGATCATAGGGAGAGCTTGTGGATGACCCAACTTAAGTTGTGAGCGGTTGTGGGTGATTCACCGTGATGGAGTGTCGAAGAATCAACCCATAGAGAGCACTTGATCCTTGCGCGGATCAAGGGGGAGCAACACCCTTGCGCGGGTGCTCCAATGAGGACTAGTGGGGAGTAGCGACTCTTCGATACCTCAGCAAAACATTGCCGCGTTCCTCCTTCTCTCTTTACTTTGAGCATTTACTTTGAGCAATTCAATTCTTGTCATTTATATTCCTAGAATTGCCATGCTAGAGTAGGATTGGAACTTAGGTTGCTAAACTTTTGTGCGTAAGATCAATAGAAACACTTTTTAGGCACAAGGGGTTAATTGGGCAAACCGTAGGGCTTAATTATTACAAAGAAATTTAGAATTAGCCTAATTCACCCTTCTCTTGGGTATCTTGATCCTTTCAATTGGTATCAGAGCCTCGTGCTCACGTATTTAGGCTTAACCGCCCAGTGAAAGATGTCTCACAGGGATGGACCTCCTCCTATCTTTGAGGGGGATGATTTTCCATATTAGAAAATCCACATGGAGGCGTATCTAGAAGCTCTAGATGTTGGAATACTTAGAGCCGCCTCACAAGGTTTCCCAAAACCTTGGGATGCCGCACACCCACAAGGCGATGAGTTGAATTATGAAAAATGGAATGCAAAGGCTAGAAACACCATATTTAGAGGCCTTTGTAAAGATGTGTTCAACCGGGTGAGGAACCACAAAGACGCCCATGCACTATGGTCAGACATTTGTGCACTCCATGAGGGAACAAAGAGTGAGTGTGAGGAACACTATCATCTTGTCATGAAAAAGCTTAACTCTTTTGAGATGCTTCCTAAAGAATGTGCTAATGAAATGTACTCATGCTTGAATGTTCTTGTAGAGGAAGTCAATGGGCTTGTACTCACTCAAATGCAACCATCCGATGTTGTAAGAAAGATCTTGAGTGTCCTCCTCATTGACAAATATGGGCATATTGTGACCATGCTTCATCAATGTGATCTTTCCACCACTACACCAACACAAATCTTGGGAATGATCAATGCTCATGAGATGTACATACATATCACACCTCAAGATGGCTCATCCTCTAACAAGAAGAAAGACAAAGACTTGGCATTCAAGGCTAGCCAAGAGAAGGGCAAAGCAAGACTTGAGTATGAGAGCTCAAGTGATGATGAAGTTGATGATGCAAGTCTTGCCCTCATGGTGAGAAAAAACCGCTAAGATGCTAAAGAAGCTAAACAAGAGTGGCATCAAGTTCGATGGCAAGAAGAAGAAGTTCTTCACAAGCTCTAGAAGGAAGCCAATCTCTAAGATGGATTGCTACAATTATGGAGAACTTGGTCATCTAGCACACCAATGCACCAAGCCCAAGAAAGACAAGTTCAAGAACAAGTACAAGGGCAAGAAAGATGACTCAAGTAATGAAGAAGAAGATGAGAAGAAGAAAAATAAGCCATATAAGAAGAAAGATGGCAAGAAGAAGGACTTCCACAAGACGAAGAAGAGTGGAAAGGCATATATCATCGATGATTGGCTCACGGACATTGATTCATCTAGTGGCTCATCCGATGATGATAGTGACAACGAGAAGGTGGCCACCATTGTTATTGACTCTTCATCATCTTCACCGCCACCACCGTCATCATCCTCTACACACCTATGCCTTATGGCCAAGGGTGAACGCAAGGTATCAAATGATGATGATAGTAGTGGTGATGAACATGCTAGTAATGATGATAGCGATAGTGATGATGATGAATATAAATCACCTTCTTATGATGATCTTGCTAGATTGCTAAAACAATACACTAAGATCATTATAAAGACTAGAGCTAAGAATGAAAAGCTAGAAGCTAAGAATGATTCACTTTTAGCAAAATGTGATATAGCAGAAAAGGCTAATGTTGAACTTAGAGAAGCAAATGATGCTATATCATCCAAACTCAAGGAGCTCAAATCTTCTAAGAAAAAGCTTAAAGAAAAACATGATAAACTTGAGAGGATACACAATGAGCTCATCACTAGCCACAACATGCTAAAAGATGAATATACTACTCTCAAGATTAATCATAATAACCTTGTTATTGCTCAAGAATATTTATCCAATGAGCCACATGATGCTACTAACAATGTTGTTAAGATTGATATAGCTACATCATGTGATGATTTGATCATTGAGAGCATTGAGCAAAGTTCTAGTAGCAAGGGTAAGCAAGTGGTTGAGGCCGATGATTATGATGAGTTTATCAAGCTCAAGAATGACAATGAAAAGCTTAAGAAAGATCTTGAAGAGATCAAATGCCATAACACTATTGTGCTAGAAACTCTTGATCATGATGGTGATTTGATTCTTGAGAATGAGAAGCTAAAAGAAGAAAATAAGAAGCTCAAGAAAGAGAAGAACAATGATGCGCTCAAGGAAGAAAACAAGAAGCTCAAGTTGGAGAAAGAGCACCTCAAGATTGGATTGAGCAAGTTCACTAGAGGCAAGCATCTTCAAAGTGAGATACTTATGAACACCATCATGAAGATGGATAGAAGTGGCATTGGGTACTTGGCAAACCAAGAGAAGAAGGCTCAAGCTCAACAATAACGCAAGTCAAAGCCAAAGCCAAAAAGATGTTTTGAGTGTGGACAAGAAGGCCACTTTGCCCATGAGTGCCAAACTCTACCACCACAACCCTTGTCCAAGCATGCTAGACCTTTTGCCTTCAATGCTCACTACATGCTTAGAAAAGATTCTAGTGGGAAAATAAAAGTCATGTTCTTAGGACCTCCCAACAAGAATAGGCCTAAGAAAATTTGGGTAGCAAAGTCACTTGTTGAGAAGGTGAAGGGCCCTCAACAAGTTTGAGTTCCTAAAGCTTGATCTCTTATGTGTAGATGAACTACAAAACTGGTGGAAGTCATTGGGTTATTGATAGTGGTTGCACACAACATATGACCGGTGATCCTCGTATGTTCACCTCACTAGATGAAGAAGTAGATGGATAAGAAAGAATCACATTTGGAGATAATTCAAAGGGCAAGGTTAAATGATTAGGCAAAGTGGTAATATCAAATGATTATTCTATCTCAAATGTGCTATATGTTGCTTCATTGAGCTTCAACTTGCTATCCGTTGGACAATTGTGTGATCTTGGCTTCCAATGCTTATTTACCGAGAAGGAAGTTGTTGTATCTAAGAAGGATGATGATCAAGTGATATTCAAAGGATTTAGATACAATAACCTATATCTAGTGGACTTCACCTCCGAAGATACAAATTTGAAGACTTGTCTATTCACCAAAACAACACTTGGGTGGCTATGACATAGAAGACTTGCTCATATTGGGATGAGCTCACTCAAGAAGCTAATGAATAATGATTTGGTGAGAGGGTTGAAGGATGTGAAGTTTGAGAAGGACAAGCTTTGTAGTGCATGTCAAGCCGGCAAGCAAGTTGCAAATACTCATCCAACCAAAGCTTTCATGTCAACAACAAGAGTGCTAGAACTCCTTCACATGGACTTATTTGGACAAACAATATACAAGAGTTTGGGAGGAAATCTTTATTGTCTTGTGATTGTTGATGACTATTCAAAGTATACATGGGTATTCTTTATTCGTGACAAATCCAAAGTTGCAACATGCTTCAAGAAGTTTGCCAAGAGAGCACAAAATGAATTTGAAGTGAAGCTCAAAAAGATTAGAAGTGACAATGGGAAGGAATTTGACAACACAAACACAGAAGCCTATTGTGATGAAGTTGGAATCAAACATGAGGTCTCCGCAATATATACTCCTCAACAAAATGGTGTAGTTGAGAGAAAGAACCGGACATTGATCACTCTTGCAAGAACAATGCTAGATGAATACAACACCCCCGAAGCTCTATGGGCGGAAGCTACCAACACCACATGCTATGCATCCAACCGCTTATTTCTTCAAAAGTTCCTTGGTAAGACACCTTATGAGTTGCTCAATGGGAAGAAGCCGGACGTCTCCTTCTTTAGGGTGTTTGGTTGCAAATGCTATATCTACAAGAAGCGGCAACACCTAGGAAAGTTTCAAAGATGTTGTGATATTGGTTTTCTTGTTGGTTACTCATCAAAGTCCAAAGCATATAGAGTATTTAATCATGCCACCAGCTTCGTTGAAGAAACATATGATGTGGAATTTGATAAATCTAACGGTTCCCAAGGAGCACATGAGAATCTTGATGATGTAGGTGATGAACCATTGAGGGAGGCTATGAAGAACATTCTAGTTGGAGACATCAAGCCTAAAGATGATGAAGATGATGTACAAGTGATTGATCCACCTTCTTCATCAAATGTGCCATGAGATGGTGAAAAAGATGGGAGAGTAGAAAATGAAGATACTAATGTCTCCCATGATAAAATGGTGGTACAAGCACAAGATGTTGATGCTCCACAACCTCTTTCTCAAGTGGTCAATAGAAGAATTACACCTCTACTATAAGATCATCCACAAGATCTCATCATAGGGAGTCCATCAAAGGGTGTAATGACTCGCTCACAAAAACTTGCTTTATTTATTGCTCATCACTCTTTTGTCTCTTGCTTTGAGCCTACTTAAGGTAGAAGAAGCTCTTCAAGATCCGGATTGGATAAATGCAATGCATGAAGAGTTGAACAACTTCACCCGCAATGAAGTTTGGACTCTTGAAGAGCGACCAAAAGGTGCAAGAGTCATTAGAACAAAGTGGGTGTTCTAAAACAAGCAAGATGATCAAGGCGTAGTTGTGAGGAACAAGGCAAGACTAGTTGCAAAGGGGTTCTCTCAAGTTGAAGGTTTAGATTTTGGAGAGACCTTTGCACCGGTTGCAAGACTAGAAGCCATTCGTATCCTCCTTGCATATGCATCACATCATGAAATGAAATTATATCAAATGGATGTGCAAAGTATATTTTTAAATGGCTTTATTAATGAACTAGTCTATGTTGATCAACCACCCGGGTTTGAAGACCCTAGATATCCTAATCATGTTTATAGGTTGTCGAAGGCATTATATGGGCTTAAGCAAGCCCCAAGAGCTTAGTATAAGCGCCTTCGGGACTTCCTCATTGAGAAGGGCTTCACCATTGAGAAGGTCGACACCACACTATTCACCAAGAAGCTTGATGGGCATATCTTCATTTGTCAAGTGTATGTTGATGATATCATCTTTGGATCATCAAATGAAGATTCTTGCAAAGAGTTTGATGAATTGATGTCGAAGGAGTTCAAGATGTCAATGATTAGAGAGCTTACATTCTTTCTTAGTTTTTAAGTCAAGCAAATGAGAGAAGGGATTTTCATCTCTCAAGAGAAATATACAAAAGATCTTCTCAAGAGATTCAAGATGGATGAATGTAAGCTAATCAAGACACTAATGCCAACTAATGGACATCTCGACCTAGATGAGGGAGGTAACACGGTTGATCAAACTCTCTACCGCTCTATGATTGGTAGCTTGTTATATTTAACTGTATCTAGGCCCGACATCATGTTTAGTGTGTGTATATGTGCTAGATTTCAAGCTAATACTAAGGAAACTCATTTGATTGCCGTTAAAAGAATCCTTAGGTATCTTAAGCACACACCAAGCATTGGCCTTTGGTATCCCAAAGGAGCTAGATTTGAATTAATTGGCTATTTCGATTCAGATTATGCCGGGTGCAAAGTTGATAGAAAAAGCACATCCGGAGGATGCCATTTGCTTGGTAGATCACTTGTGTCTTGGTCCTCCAAGAAATAAAATAGTGTGGCCTTGTCCACCGCCGAAGCGGAATACATTGCCGTGGGTGCTTGTTGTGCACAAATACTTTATATGAAACAAACTTTGCTAGACTATGGTGTAGTTCTAGAAAAAGTACCTCTTTTGTGCGACAATGAAAGTGCGGTAAAACTTGCAAATAATCCGGTTCAACATTCTCGCACCAAACACATATATATCCACCATCACTTTCTTAGAGATCATGTTGCTAAGAATGATATTTCACTAGAAGGTGTAAGGATCAAGGATCAATTAGCGGACATCTTCACTAAACCGCTAGATGAGGCAACTTTTTGTAGATTGCGGAATGAGCTCAATGTTCTTGATTTTAGCAACTTTACTAAAAGATGAGCTTGTGTTGTTCCTTGCATTGCATTGTAATATACAACATGTTTAATGTTTGGTAATGCATATAGGGCTTGTCTAACATGGTTAAGATAACCGCCGAAAAGCGTGTGAAGAAGCTTAACCTTGGATCAAACTTGACAAGCAACTAGACTTACTTTCAAGTATTGCATTGCATATGCATGAATGTTGCTTTGTCGTTTATCTTCAATTGCCCTCTTATTGCCTATTTTCTTAAAAAGAATTATAGCCTAAGGCAAAATATTTTTGAAAAAACATGAGGGTTTGAGAGAGGTCACTCACATCAGTCCCAATTGGTGTTTATTTGGATCTTATTGGAGTTGGGACTTGATTGGGAACAGGCAGCACAAAGGACTTTGAAGATTTGATGTAAAAAGAGTGACCGGACGCTGCACCGGACTCTGATGTCGAGCGTCCGGTCAGTTCACAGGAGGTGAACTGCTGCTGAGAAGGAGTGACCGGACGCTGAAACAATGTTATTCCAGCGTCCGGTCAGAAGGCGATCCTGCGTCCAGTCAAGCGAAGAAGACGAAGTCAGGATCGACCAGACTCTGGCTGCGTCCGGTCAGTTGGGATCGGATGCGTCCGGTCGTGATTCTAGGAGATTTGGACCTCTCTGGAATCGAGCGGACACTGGGTGGCAGCGTCCGGTCGCTGCCACCGGAGCGTCCGGTCAGTAGAAAATGTACGAGATTCAATCTCTTATCTCCGTTTCCTTTTCTATCTCGTGGGGGACCCCATATAATCCACGCGCCGTTGACCTAATCCACAATCGCCGTGCATCCCATGCCTGACCCACCGACTTCGCCGCACCACCGTGCTCGAGGTTCCCTGCACCTGCTCTAGCCGCACCGTGCCTTCGCACGCCCGCGCCTTCACGTCACCAGGTCACCAAGACTTTGCCCGCGTGCCACCACGCTGTCCCAAGCCCACGCACCGCCCCATGCCCTGCGCACCACCACATCCACGCCGCCATAGTGCCCGCGTCATGCCCTCTGCCACCGTGCCATTGCTCCACGCCGTGCCTAATCCATTGCCCTACATTGCATTGCTCGGCCGCCGCACTTCGCTAGAACCCTAACCCTAGCCATCGATTCACTATGCATTGCGAACCCTAATCTCCAGTTGCCGACCTGGTGGTTCCCCAATCCGTTCCTTGTTCTTCGGTTCGCCGGTTCGTCAGGTAGCAAGCCCCCAATTCAATTTCATACCTATTGCTTGCTTTCTTAGGGTTTCGCATCTCTAGATTTATTGTTATTATTTATAAATTTGATCTATTCTAACGTGCAGCGAGTCGGTGTTTCTGAGGTCTCATTGGCAGTTATCAGTCAACTCGGGGCCAAGCTCGCGAGTACGGATCGAGGCCAAGCCTTGGAAGTGACAGTTGGCAGTTGATCTTTGTCAGCGGTAGTTGTTCTTTTTAGATCCTTCAGATGGCTCATGTCAAGAACGCTGGAGGTGGTCCAGGTGATGAGGATCCAAGGCGTCCACCTTGCTTGCCTGCAGATCCAAAAGGCAAGGCGATAAAGAAGCTGGCAACAAGGAAGCACAAGTATCTTGATGCAGATATAGCTAGAGCAACCGTAGTTGCAGCAGTAGCAGAGCGTGCAGAGGCAGGAGGTGCTAGGAGTGGAGTCTAGATCATAGATCAGCTCCCTCCATCTATGAGGGCTGCACTAGAGCAGGTTGAGCGCCATCATGGTGGTCCAGCTGGGACTGTCATGGTTGCAGGATGGTGAGTTGTCTTGGATGAGAGTCAGCCTCAGGGGAAGTCACAGCAGGAGCCACAGCTAGCAGAGCAGACATAGGAGGGAGAGCAGACTGAGGAGATAGAGCAGGCACCTTAGCCATAGTTACGCCGCTCTGGTCGTACCCATGCTCCAGTTACATCGAGGCCAGAGACACAGCAGAGGGGTTCTCATTCACCACCTAGACCATAGGGTCCGCCTCTAGTGACACATCTAGATTTGAGGGCCGCCATGGCCAAGCAGGTGCAGCAGCTCAGGTTTGTAGACTTTGAGCAGTGGTTCCTGTCGAGGAGGGATGATAGAGCTTCAGAGGGCTTCTACACACCACTGCAGGAAGACTTCTACAATGCATATCTTAACAGTGGGGCACTATTTAGGTCACAGAGGGTGTGCAACATTGAGTCCATAGTAGCAACAACTGGAGAGCATATTCACCCCTACCTAGCATATCTACTAGGGCTGACAGATTTACTTGGATGGACAAGCTTATATGTTCCATCTTGGGTCCATCAGATCTATGCTACTCTCTGGATTGACCCACAACATAGATATATTCACTTTGCATTCAGAGGCAGAGATTATAGGCTAACGAGCACTAGGGTCAGGGAGATTCTCAGGCTACAGGAGCAGCCCGTTAGGCTACATGAGGTTTGCTATGGACAGATAGTGCATCCTAGACGCCCTCATGGCGGTATGGTACCTCCTACAGATCTAGTCCGCCACTGCTTCAAAGAGCCTTTTGGCTAGGGGTCGAGCAGGACTCCTAGTGATCTCACTCCTACAGCTAGAGTGCTGGATGCTATTATGAGGAGGACCCTGATTCCGAGGATGGGGTATCATGAGGGTTTGACTCGCATACAGCTATGGCTTCTGAACTCTCTGATGCAGTAGACTGTGTTTGACATTTGGGATCTCCTTCTATCAGAGATGGAGGATACTATTGCTGAGGGGTTCAGAGGTCACCGTCAGTTGCCCTATGCTCACCAGACCACATTTCTTATTCACAGGGCAGTTATAGTGAGGCCGCCTGAGATGCTAGCTAAGTACAGTGGTGCTACTATAGAGTTCCCTACATACAACCTGACTCAGATGATCTACCATAGTACACCGAGTGCACCTAGCCAGCCACACCGTCATCCAGAGGTGCCAGAGACTACATCCCAATAGGATGATACTATCAGGGGCATAAAAGCTATTGAGGAGGAGTAGTTAGATTCTCAGCAAGAGGGGATGATCGAGAGCGACCCTAGTGATAGCTCAGATGAGGACTACCAGGATATTCCTCAGATGCCTGCACGTCAACATGATCATGAGGTCGGTAGCTCTAGTTCAGCTCCACCTACACCGTAGATAGACCCCGCTCTACTTGCTATACTTGAGCGGATGAGGTAGGATCAGGCTCGCCAGGCACAGGAGACAGCCGCTACTTTCGCATAGTTTCAGACTCGGTAGGACGAGTTTCAGCGATAGTAGCTAGCTATACAACAGTAAACGTAGGCGCTACAGCAGCAGCAGCAGGCCATGCATCAGTAGCAGCTCCTCATGTAGCAATAGCTACTTGGGTTTATGCAGCATGTTGTGATAGCTATTGGGGCTCCACCACCATAGCCTTCACCCTAGCTTGGTCAGACTACCACCACTTCTATGACTTTAGCGTTACAGCCTAGTGGGCTTCAGAGTCAGGGATAAATGGCTATTTTGACTAGCCGTTGGGTCACCGGACAGGTGACGGTGGCACTAGATAGGGGGTGGCGGTGCCACCCTAGTCGAGCCCCCATTTTCCCTCCTCTCTGGATAATTAGGGTGGTGCACCACCGCACCCATGGCGGTTGAAAGCATCTAGGCCCCTAGTTGGGTTTTGGTGATTAATGATAATACATGATTACTATGACCAACGTGTGTTTTGCAGAGGCAATTAAGTTATGTCATAGTAATGGAGATCGATTGTGCAATCAAGGTGGTCATGCCCCTACGATGGAAATCGTTTCGGTTTTCAAAGGATGGACGACAAGGTTAAGGATGGACTAGTTCTAAGTGTCGTTTGGAGTTGAAGAGACACTTAGAGTAGTTTAGGACTTTGTTTTTCCTTTGGCCATACTATTAAGGGGGGTATGGACGGGTAGCTTGACCTAGGTGAGTCTAGTGAGTTAGGTGTGGTGCACACTTGCTAAATCTAGCGCTAGGTAGCTCCAAAATAACCCTTAGATCCAATGGAGCAAACTTCATTCACATATGATCGAGAGTTGAAAGTGAATGGAGGGTCAAATACCGACCGGACGCTGGCTCAGAGTCCGGTCAGTTCATTTGACCAAGGTGTTTTCGTTTGGCGTGACCAGATGCTGAGAGGTGAAGTGACCGGACGCTGAGTGCCAGCGTCCGATCGACTCCGGTAAGGTTCTAGAGAGGGAAAATCACGACCGGACGTGTCCGGTCAGTGCTGACCGGATGCTGTACAGTGTCCGGTCACACTTTAAACACTAGAGCTCGGGGTGAACTGACCGGAGCGTCCGGTCAACATGACCGGAGCATCTGGTCATCCTGTATAGGCACATAATGGTTTGTTTTTAGCCGGTGTTATAAATACCACCTCCATTCGTGTGTAGGTGGTACTTTTGCTCATTCCAATAGTTGAGAAACACCTTTGAGAGTGCCAAGAAGAGCAAGGTCCTAGTGAGGTGATTGAGATTTGAGAATCCCAAAGAGAGCCCTCATTAGTGAGATCAAGAGTAGCAAAGTGTGCATCCACCCTTCTCGTTAGGCTTGTCGTGGTCAAGTAAGAGTCCGTGCTTGTTACTCTTGGTGATCGCCTTATCACCTAGACGGCTTGGTGGTGAATGGGAGCTTGGTGATCATAGGGAGAGCTTGTGGATGACCCAACTTAAGTTGTGAGCGGTTGTGGGTGATTCACCGTGATGGAGTGTCGAAGAATCAACCCATAGAGAGCACTTGATCCTTGCGCGGATCAAGGGGGAGCAACACCCTTGCGCGGGTGCTCCAATGAGGACTAGTGGGGAGTAGCGACTCTTCGATACCTCAGCAAAACATTGCCGCGTTCCTCCTTCTCTCTTTACTTTGAGCATTTACTTTGAGCAATTCAATTCTTGTCATTTATATTCCTAGAATTGCCATGCTAGAGTAGGATTGGAACTTAGGTTGCTAAACTTTTGTGCGTAAGATCAATAGAAACACTTTTTAGGCACAAGGGGTTAATTGGGCAAACCGTAGGGCTTAATTATTACAAAGAAATTTAGAATTAGCCTAATTCACCCTTCTCTTGGGTATCTTGATCCTTTCAATTGGTATCAGAGCCTCGTGCTCACGTATTTAGGCTTAACCGCCCAGTGAAAGATGTCTCACAGGGATGGACCTCCTCCTATCTTTGAGGGGGATGATTTTCCATATTAGAAAATCCACATGGAGGCGTATCTAGAAGCTCTAGATGTTGGAATACTTAGAGCCGCCTCACAAGGTTTCCCAAAACCTTGGGATGCCGCACACCCACAAGGCGATGAGTTGAATTATGAAAAATGGAATGCAAAGGCTAGAAACACCATATTTAGAGGCCTTTGTAAAGATGTGTTCAACCGGGTGAGGAACCACAAAGACGCCCATGCACTATGGTCAGACATTTGTGCACTCCATGAGGGAACAAAGAGTGAGTGTGAGGAACACTATCATCTTGTCATGAAAAAGCTTAACTCTTTTGAGATGCTTCCTAAAGAATGTGCTAATGAAATGTACTCATGCTTGAATGTTCTTGTAGAGGAAGTCAATGGGCTTGTACTCACTCAAATGCAACCATCCGATGTTGTAAGAAAGATCTTGAGTGTCCTCCTCATTGACAAATATGGGCATATTGTGACCATGCTTCATCAATGTGATCTTTCCACCACTACACCAACACAAATCTTGGGAATGATCAATGCTCATGAGATGTACATACATATCACACCTCAAGATGGCTCATCCTCTAACAAGAAGAAAGACAAAGACTTGGCATTCAAGGCTAGCCAAGAGAAGGGCAAAGCAAGACTTGAGTATGAGAGCTCAAGTGATGATGAAGTTGATGATGCAAGTCTTGCCCTCATGGTGAGAAAAAACCGCTAAGATGCTAAAGAAGCTAAACAAGAGTGGCATCAAGTTCGATGGCAAGAAGAAGAAGTTCTTCACAAGCTCTAGAAGGAAGCCAATCTCTAAGATGGATTGCTACAATTATGGAGAACTTGGTCATCTAGCACACCAATGCACCAAGCCCAAGAAAGACAAGTTCAAGAACAAGTACAAGGGCAAGAAAGATGACTCAAGTAATGAAGAAGAAGATGAGAAGAAGAAAAATAAGCCATATAAGAAGAAAGATGGCAAGAAGAAGGACTTCCACAAGACGAAGAAGAGTGGAAAGGCATATATCATCGATGATTGGCTCACGGACATTGATTCATCTAGTGGCTCATCCGATGATGATAGTGACAACGAGAAGGTGGCCACCATTGTTATTGACTCTTCATCATCTTCACCGCCACCACCGTCATCATCCTCTACACACCTATGCCTTATGGCCAAGGGTGAACGCAAGGTATCAAATGATGATGATAGTAGTGGTGATGAACATGCTAGTAATGATGATAGCGATAGTGATGATGATGAATATAAATCACCTTCTTATGATGATCTTGCTAGATTGCTAAAACAATACACTAAGATCATTATAAAGACTAGAGCTAAGAATGAAAAGCTAGAAGCTAAGAATGATTCACTTTTAGCAAAATGTGATATAGCAGAAAAGGCTAATGTTGAACTTAGAGAAGCAAATGATGCTATATCATCCAAACTCAAGGAGCTCAAATCTTCTAAGAAAAAGCTTAAAGAAAAACATGATAAACTTGAGAGGATACACAATGAGCTCATCACTAGCCACAACATGCTAAAAGATGAATATACTACTCTCAAGATTAATCATAATAACCTTGTTATTGCTCAAGAATATTTATCCAATGAGCCACATGATGCTACTAACAATGTTGTTAAGATTGATATAGCTACATCATGTGATGATTTGATCATTGAGAGCATTGAGCAAAGTTCTAGTAGCAAGGGTAAGCAAGTGGTTGAGGCCGATGATTATGATGAGTTTATCAAGCTCAAGAATGACAATGAAAAGCTTAAGAAAGATCTTGAAGAGATCAAATGCCATAACACTATTGTGCTAGAAACTCTTGATCATGATGGTGATTTGATTCTTGAGAATGAGAAGCTAAAAGAAGAAAATAAGAAGCTCAAGAAAGAGAAGAACAATGATGCGCTCAAGGAAGAAAACAAGAAGCTCAAGTTGGAGAAAGAGCACCTCAAGATTGGATTGAGCAAGTTCACTAGAGGCAAGCATCTTCAAAGTGAGATACTTATGAACACCATCATGAAGATGGATAGAAGTGGCATTGGGTACTTGGCAAACCAAGAGAAGAAGGCTCAAGCTCAACAATAACGCAAGTCAAAGCCAAAGCCAAAAAGATGTTTTGAGTGTGGACAAGAAGGCCACTTTGCCCATGAGTGCCAAACTCTACCACCACAACCCTTGTCCAAGCATGCTAGACCTTTTGCCTTCAATGCTCACTACATGCTTAGAAAAGATTCTAGTGGGAAAATAAAAGTCATGTTCTTAGGACCTCCCAACAAGAATAGGCCTAAGAAAATTTGGGTAGCAAAGTCACTTGTTGAGAAGGTGAAGGGCCCTCAACAAGTTTGAGTTCCTAAAGCTTGATCTCTTATGTGTAGATGAACTACAAAACTGGTGGAAGTCATTGGGTTATTGATAGTGGTTGCACACAACATATGACCGGTGATCCTCGTATGTTCACCTCACTAGATGAAGAAGTAGATGGATAAGAAAGAATCACATTTGGAGATAATTCAAAGGGCAAGGTTAAATGATTAGGCAAAGTGGTAATATCAAATGATTATTCTATCTCAAATGTGCTATATGTTGCTTCATTGAGCTTCAACTTGCTATCCGTTGGACAATTGTGTGATCTTGGCTTCCAATGCTTATTTACCGAGAAGGAAGTTGTTGTATCTAAGAAGGATGATGATCAAGTGATATTCAAAGGATTTAGATACAATAACCTATATCTAGTGGACTTCACCTCCGAAGATACAAATTTGAAGACTTGTCTATTCACCAAAACAACACTTGGGTGGCTATGACATAGAAGACTTGCTCATATTGGGATGAGCTCACTCAAGAAGCTAATGAATAATGATTTGGTGAGAGGGTTGAAGGATGTGAAGTTTGAGAAGGACAAGCTTTGTAGTGCATGTCAAGCCGGCAAGCAAGTTGCAAATACTCATCCAACCAAAGCTTTCATGTCAACAACAAGAGTGCTAGAACTCCTTCACATGGACTTATTTGGACAAACAATATACAAGAGTTTGGGAGGAAATCTTTATTGTCTTGTGATTGTTGATGACTATTCAAAGTATACATGGGTATTCTTTATTCGTGACAAATCCAAAGTTGCAACATGCTTCAAGAAGTTTGCCAAGAGAGCACAAAATGAATTTGAAGTGAAGCTCAAAAAGATTAGAAGTGACAATGGGAAGGAATTTGACAACACAAACACAGAAGCCTATTGTGATGAAGTTGGAATCAAACATGAGGTCTCCGCAATATATACTCCTCAACAAAATGGTGTAGTTGAGAGAAAGAACCGGACATTGATCACTCTTGCAAGAACAATGCTAGATGAATACAACACCCCCGAAGCTCTATGGGCGGAAGCTACCAACACCACATGCTATGCATCCAACCGCTTATTTCTTCAAAAGTTCCTTGGTAAGACACCTTATGAGTTGCTCAATGGGAAGAAGCCGGACGTCTCCTTCTTTAGGGTGTTTGGTTGCAAATGCTATATCTACAAGAAGCGGCAACACCTAGGAAAGTTTCAAAGATGTTGTGATATTGGTTTTCTTGTTGGTTACTCATCAAAGTCCAAAGCATATAGAGTATTTAATCATGCCACCAGCTTCGTTGAAGAAACATATGATGTGGAATTTGATAAATCTAACGGTTCCCAAGGAGCACATGAGAATCTTGATGATGTAGGTGATGAACCATTGAGGGAGGCTATGAAGAACATTCTAGTTGGAGACATCAAGCCTAAAGATGATGAAGATGATGTACAAGTGATTGATCCACCTTCTTCATCAAATGTGCCATGAGATGGTGAAAAAGATGGGAGAGTAGAAAATGAAGATACTAATGTCTCCCATGATAAAATGGTGGTACAAGCACAAGATGTTGATGCTCCACAACCTCTTTCTCAAGTGGTCAATAGAAGAATTACACCTCTACTATAAGATCATCCACAAGATCTCATCATAGGGAGTCCATCAAAGGGTGTAATGACTCGCTCACAAAAACTTGCTTTATTTATTGCTCATCACTCTTTTGTCTCTTGCTTTGAGCCTATTAAGGTAGAAGAAGCTCTTCAAGATCCGGATTGGATAAATGCAATGCATGAAGAGTTGAACAACTTCACCCGCAATGAAGTTTGGACTCTTGAAGAGCGACCAAAAGGTGCAAGAGTCATTAGAACAAAGTGGGTGTTCTAAAACAAGCAAGATGATCAAGGCGTAGTTGTGAGGAACAAGGCAAGACTAGTTGCAAAGGGGTTCTCTCAAGTTGAAGGTTTAGATTTTGGAGAGACCTTTGCACCGGTTGCAAGACTAGAAGCCATTCGTATCCTCCTTGCATATGCATCACATCATGAAATGAAATTATATCAAATGGATGTGCAAAGTATATTTTTAAATGGCTTTATTAATGAACTAGTCTATGTTGATCAACCACCCGGGTTTGAAGACCCTAGATATCCTAATCATGTTTATAGGTTGTCGAAGGCATTATATGGGCTTAAGCAAGCCCCAAGAGCTTAGTATAAGCGCCTTCGGGACTTCCTCATTGAGAAGGGCTTCACCATTGAGAAGGTCGACACCACACTATTCACCAAGAAGCTTGATGGGCATATCTTCATTTGTCAAATGTATGTTGATGATATCATCTTTGGATCATCAAATGAAGATTCTTGCAAAGAGTTTGATGAATTGATGTCGAAGGAGTTCAAGATGTCAATGATTAGAGAGCTTACATTCTTTCTTAGTTTTTAAGTCAAGCAAATGAGAGAAGGGATTTTCATCTCTCAAGAGAAATATACAAAAGATCTTCTCAAGAGATTCAAGATGGATGAATGTAAGCTAATCAAGACACTAATGCCAACTAATGGACATCTCGACCTAGATGAGGGAGGTAACACGGTTGATCAAACTCTCTACCGCTCTATGATTGGTAGCTTGTTATATTTAACTGTATCTAGGCCCGACATCATGTTTAGTGTGTGTATATGTGCTAGATTTCAAGCTAATACTAAGGAAACTCATTTGATTGCCGTTAAAAGAATCCTTAGGTATCTTAAGCACACACCAAGCATTGGCCTTTGGTATCCCAAAGGAGCTAGATTTGAATTAATTGGCTATTTCGATTCAGATTATGCCGGGTGCAAAGTTGATAGAAAAAGCACATCCGGAGGATGCCATTTGCTTGGTAGATCACTTGTGTCTTGGTCCTCCAAGAAATAAAATAGTGTGGCCTTGTCCACCGCCGAAGCGGAATACATTGCCGTGGGTGCTTGTTGTGCACAAATACTTTATATGAAACAAACTTTGCTAGACTATGGTGTAGTTCTAGAAAAAGTACCTCTTTTGTGCGACAATGAAAGTGCGGTAAAACTTGCAAATAATCCGGTTCAACATTCTCGCACCAAACACATATATATCCACCATCACTTTCTTAGAGATCATGTTGCTAAGAATGATATTTCACTAGAAGGTGTAAGGATCAAGGATCAATTAGCGGACATCTTCACTAAACCGCTAGATGAGGCAACTTTTTGTAGATTGCGGAATGAGCTCAATGTTCTTGATTTTAGCAACTTTACTAAAAGATGAGCTTGTGTTGTTCCTTGCATTGCATTGTAATATACAACATGTTTAATGTTTGGTAATGCATATAGGGCTTGTCTAACATGGTTAAGATAACCGCCGAAAAGCGTGTGAAGAAGCTTAACCTTGGATCAAACTTGACAAGCAACTAGACTTACTTTCAAGTATTGCATTGCATATGCATGAATGTTGCTTTGTCGTTTATCTTCAATTGCCCTCTTATTGCCTATTTTCTTAAAAAGAATTATAGCCTAAGGCAAAATATTTTTGAAAAAACATGAGGGTTTGAGAGAGGTCACTCACATCAGTCCCAATTGGTGTTTATTTGGATCTTATTGGAGTTGGGACTTGATTGGGAACAGGCAGCACAAAGGACTTTGAAGATTTGATGTAAAAAGAGTGACCGGACGCTGCACCGGACTCTGATGTCGAGCGTCCGGTCAGTTCACAGGAGGTGAACTGCTGCTGAGAAGGAGTGACCGGACGCTGAAACAATGTTATTCCAGCGTCCGGTCAGAAGGCGATCCTGCGTCCAGTCAAGCGAAGAAGACGAAGTCAGGATCGACCAGACTCTGGCTGCGTCCGGTCAGTTGGGATCGGATGCGTCCGGTCGTGATTCTAGGAGATTTGGACCTCTCTGGAATCGAGCGGACACTGGGTGGCAGCGTCCGGTCGCTGCCACCGGAGCGTCCGGTCAGTAGAAAATGTACGAGATTCAATCTCTTATCTCCGTTTCCTTTTCTATCTCGTGGGGACCCCATATAATCCACGCGCCGTTGACCTAATCCACAATCGCCGTGCATCCCATGCCTGACCCACCGACTTCGCCGCACCACCGTGCTCGAGGTTCCCTGCACCTGCTCTAGCCGCACCGTGCCTTCGCACGCCCGCGCCTTCACGTCACCAGGTCACCAAGACTTTGCCCGCGTGCCACCACGCTGTCCCAAGCCCACGCACCGCCCCATGCCCTGCGCACCACCACATCCACGCCGCCATAGTGCCCGCGTCATGCCCTCTGCCACCGTGCCATTGCTCCACGCCGTGCCTAATCCATTGCCCTACATTGCATTGCTCGGCCGCCGCACTTCGCTAGAACCCTAACCCTAGCCATCGATTCACTATGCATTGCGAACCCTAATCTCCAGTTGCCGACCTGGTGGTTCCCCAATCCGTTCCTTGTTCTTCGGTTCGCCGGTTCGTCAGGTAGCAAGCCCCCAATTCAATTTCATACCTATTGCTTGCTTTCTTAGGGTTTCGCATCTCTAGATTTATTGTTATTATTTATAAATTTGATCTATTCTAACGTGCAGCGAGTCGGTGTTTCTGAGGTCTCATTGGCAGTTATCAGTCAACTCGGGGCCAAGCTCGCGAGTACGGATCGAGGCCAAGCCTTGGAAGTGACAGTTGGCAGTTGATCTTTGTCAGCGGTAGTTGTTCTTTTTAGATCCTTCAGATGGCTCATGTCAAGAACGCTGGAGGTGGTCCAGGTGATGAGGATCCAAGGCGTCCACCTTGCTTGCCTGCAGATCCAAAAGGCAAGGCGATAAAGAAGCTGGCAACAAGGAAGCACAAGTATCTTGATGCAGATATAGCTAGAGCAACCGTAGTTGCAGCAGTAGCAGAGCGTGCAGAGGCAGGAGGTGCTAGGAGTGGAGTCTAGATCATAGATCAGCTCCCTCCATCTATGAGGGCTGCACTAGAGCAGGTTGAGCGCCATCATGGTGGTCCAGCTGGGACTGTCATGGTTGCAGGATGGTGAGTTGTCTTGGATGAGAGTCAGCCTCAGGGGAAGTCACAGCAGGAGCCACAGCTAGCAGAGCAGACATAGGAGGGAGAGCAGACTGAGGAGATAGAGCAGGCACCTTAGCCATAGTTACGCCGCTCTGGTCGTACCCATGCTCCAGTTACATCGAGGCCAGAGACACAGCAGAGGGGTTCTCATTCACCACCTAGACCATAGGGTCCGCCTCTAGTGACACATCTAGATTTGAGGGCCGCCATGGCCAAGCAGGTGCAGCAAGCTCAGGTTTGTAGACTTTGAGCAGTGATTCCTGTCGAGGAGGGATGACAGAGCTTCAGAGGGCTTCTACACACCACTGCAGGAAGACTTCTACAATGCATATCTTAACAGTGGGGCACTATTTAGGTCACAGAGGGTGTGCAACATTGAGTCCATAGTAGCAACAACTGGAGAGCATATTCACCCCTACCTAGCATATCTACTAGGGCTGACAGATTTACTTGGATGGACAAGCTTATATGTTCCATCTTGGGTCCATCAGATCTATGCTACTCTCTGGATTGACCCACAACATAGATATATTCACTTTGCATTCAGAGGCAGAGATTATAGGCTAACGAGCACTAGGGTCAGGGAGATTCTCAGGCTACAGGAGCAGCCCGTTAGGCTACATGAGGTTTGCTATGGACAGATAGTGCATCCTAGACGCCCTCATGGCGGTATGGTACCTCCTACAGATCTAGTCCGCCACTGCTTCAAAGAGCCTTTTGGCTAGGGGTTGAGCAGGACTTCCAGTGATCTCACTCCTACAGCTAGAGTGCTGGATGCTATTATGAGGAGGACCCTGATTCTGAGGATGGGGTATCATGAGGGTTTGACTCGCATACAGCTATGACTTCTGAACTCTCTAATGCAGTAGACTGTGTTTGACATTTGGGATCTCCTTCTATCAGAGATGGAGGATACTATTGCTGAGGGGTTCAGAGGTCACCGTCAGTTGCCCTATGCTCACCAGACCACATTTCTTATTCACTAGGGCAGTTATAGTGAGGCCGCCTGAGATGCTAGCTAAGTACAGTGGTGCTACTATAGAGTTCCCTACATACAACCTGACTCAGATGATCTACCATAGTACACCGAGTGCACCTAGCCAGCCACACCATCATCCAGAGGTGCCAGAGACTACATCCCAATAGGATGATACTATCAGGGGCATAAAAGCTATTGAGGAGGAGTAGTTAGATTCTCAGCAAGAGGGGATGATCGAGAGCGACCCTAGTGATAGCTCAGATGAGGACTACCAGGATATTCCTCAGATGCCTGCACGTCAACATGATCATGAGGTCGGTAGCTCTAGTTCAGCTCCACCTACACCGTAGATAGACCCCGCTCTACTTGCTATACTTGAGCGGATGAGGTAGGATCAGGCTCGCCAGGCACAGGAGACAGCCGCTACTTTCGCATAGTTTCAGACTCGGTAGGACGAGTTTCAGCGATAGTAGCTAGCTATACAACAGTAAACGTAGGCGCTACAGCAGCAGCAGCAGGCCATGCATCAGTAGCAGCTCCTCATGTAGCAATAGCTACTTGGGTTTATGCAGCATGTTGTGATAGCTATTGGGGCTCCACCACCATAGCCTTCACCCTAGCTTGGTCAGACTACCACCACTTCTATGACTTTAGCGTTACAGCCTAGTGGGCTTCAGAGTCAGGGATAGCCACCCACACAGTTTGCTTCACCTATAGAGCAGGTGTCCTAGTGGTTTGCTTCGCCAGTGCTAGCCCCACAGTTCACACCTCTTCAGATGGGCTTCACACCAGCTCAGACTTCCTCGCTGCTAATGCTAGAGACTACAGTGTCTAGGAGCCTTAGAGCTTCCTTCAGTGAGTTGACAGGGCAGCCTACTCCTCCATATCTACATGTCCCAGGTCCTTCTATAGTTGCACCTATTACCGAGACTACAGAGACGCTCCCTTCCTTAGTGGCATCATCAGAGCAGGCTGCTACAGTTATACCTACACAGTCTATAGCAGCTCCAGTCGTTGATCCAACCCAGACTGCTTCAGCATCGCTTCAAGCTATAGAGGGTCATACAGCTCAGAGTTCAGGATCAGATGATGATGGCACGCAGTTCCAGCTCGCTCCTCGTACCTCAGCGCTCGGCTCATCCGCTGCAGCCCCGTCGACCGACCCTTAGGTTTTGGTGTTTGACGCCAAAGGGGGAGAGGGATCAAGTATGTTAGACTTAGGGGGAGCGACATATCTAGGGGGAGCTTAGTTTATCTATTAGCTTATCTATTATATTTGGAGTTTTTATGTGTGATATACTATTATGCATTCGTCGTGTGTTTACTTTTTATGCATCAAACTATATTTATGTGATAGTGATATCTACGTGATCATGATATTATATGACATGTGTACTCTCTATTTTGAATCATTTATATGTCATATCACTTGTGTTGTGCTCATTTGCTTTTGCTTCCGTGTTTTACTCTGATGCAAATGAGCTTTATTACTTGTACTCATGCTTATTTCATATCTTTTGAGTACATCATGTTGGCTTGGGTCATATAAGCTTGCCTAACACTTTTGTTCTTATTGCCAAAAGCTTATATGAACCAAGCATGTTAAAAACCTCATCTCTTTCACATACTCGAGGTGGTATTGTCATCAATCACCAAAAAGGGGGAGATTGAAAGCATCTAGGCCCCTAGTTGGGTTTTGGTGATTAATGACAATACGTGATTACTATGACTAACGTGTGTTTTGCAGAGGCAATTAAGTTAGGTCATGGTAATGGAGATCGATTAGGCAATCAAGGTGGCCATGCCCCTACGATGGAAATCGTTTCAATTTTCAAAGGATGGACGACAAGGTTAAGGATAGACTAGTTCTAAGTGTTGTTTGGAGTTGGAGAGACACTTAGAGTAGTTTAGGATTTTGTTTTTCCTTTGGCCGTACTATTAAGGAGGGTATGGATGGGTAGCTTGACCTAGGTGAGTCTAGTGAGTTAGGTGTGATGCACACTTGCTAAATCTAGCACTAGGTAGCTCCAAAATAGCCCTTAGATCCAATGGAGCAAACTTCATTCACATATGATCGAGAGTTGGAAGTGAATGGAGGGTCAAATACTGACTGGATGCTAGCTCAGAGTCTGGTCAGTTCATTTGACCAAGGTGTTTTTGTCTGGCACGACCGGACGCTGAGAGGTGAAGTGACCGAACGCTGGCAGCGTCCGGTCGACTCCAGTAAGGTTCTAGAGAGGGAAAATCATGACCGGACATGTCCGATCAGTGCTGACAGGACGCTATATAGTGTCCGGTCACACTTTAAACACTAGAGTTCAGGGTGAACTGACCGGAGTGTCCGGTCAACATGACCGGAGCATCCAGTCACCCCGTAGAGGCACATAACGGTTCGTTTTTCAGCCGGTGTTATAAATACCACCACCATTCATGTGTGGCGGTACTTTTGCTCATTCCAACAGCTGAGAAACACCTTTGAGAGTGCCAAGAAGAGCAAGGTCCTAGTGAGGTGATTGAGATTTGAGAATCACAAAGAGGGCCCTCATTAGTGAGATCAAGAGTAGCAAAGTGTGCATCCACCCTTCTCATTAGGCTTGTCATGATCAAGTGAGAGTCCGTGCTTGTTACTCTTGGTGATCGCCATCACCTAGGCGGCTTGGTGGTGATTGGGAACTTGGTGATCATCCGGAGAGCTTGTGGATGACCCAACTCAAGTTGTGAGCGGTTGTGGGTGATTCACTGCGATGGAGTGTTGAAAAATCAACCCGTAGAGAGCACTTGATCCTTGCGTGGATCAAGGGGGAGATACATCCTTACGCTGGTGCCCCAACGAGGACTAGTGGGGAGTGACGACTCTCCGATACCTCGGTAAAACATCGCCGCGTTCCTCCTTCTCTCTTTACTTTGACATTTACTTTGAGCAATTCAATTCTTGTCATTTACATTCCTAGAATTGCCATGCTAGAGTAGGATTGGAACTTAGGTTGCTAAAGTTTTGTGCGTAAGATCAATAGAAACACTTTCTAGGCACAAGGGGTTAATTGGGCAAACCGTAGGGCTTAATTATTGCAAAGAAATTTAGAATTAGCCCAATTCACCCCCCCTCTTGGGCATCTTGATCCTTTCAGCATTGACCATGGTGGTGCCCCCCTTAGCTAGCGCTGCTCTTGGGAGAATTAGGGTGGTGGCACCGGACAAGTGCGACGGTGTCCGTGGCGGTGCACCACTGTGCACCTGGCGGTGTACATCGGACACATTGGTGCACGTCCTTCAACTTGCTGCTCTCAACCATGTTCAGGTGGGCACCGCCCTAGGGGTGGCGGTGCCACCAGACACAGTGAGGTGCCAGCCCCAGCACCAACGTCTCTTGGCCTCGACAAGCCGATCATCGGATAGGCCAGGGCAGTGCACCGCCGTACCCATTGCGGTGACCACCCCGAGGCAAAAACTTCCGTTAGCTGCGTTTTTGATTCTCAATTCGATCCACAAGCAGTCTAACACTTCTTTGCAAGTGTTGCTAACCCTTAAAGTGTTTTCCCAAAACATGTTAGAGCCAAGTTAGCATTTCTCAAAACATTTTCAATAAATATTTTCGCTTGCTCTCCGATGTGCACTAGGCCTAAATGCAATGCATGAAGTCCAACACCTAGTGGCACTAGATGACCGAATTGTCTAGTTAAGAACCCCTCTTAATAGTACGGCCATCTACCCTAAACGTGATCACACTCTCTATAGTGTCTTGTTCATTGAAACAAAACCCCCTATTTATACCTTTGCCTTGATCTCTATAGGGTTTTGTTTTTCTCTTTCTTTTTTTCTAAGTTGAACACTTGAACATCATCACATGTGGCCATCTCATCATTTCATGTGATCATCACCATCTCTTGAGTGCCACCATGCTTCACACTTGGATTGCACCAACCTAGTTCATATCATAACTCATGACAAAGGTTAGTGCATAGGTTTCATCAATTATCCAAAATCAAACTAGGGCTTTGTAACACCCTCGGTGTTACACTATAAATCAATTACTAAAATATGTCATGAGCATCATGTTTATGTGTTAATGCATGTAATAAAGAGTGTAGATCAATTTCCATAACTCAAAACGATCAACGGAAGTGCGAAACGAAAGTTAATTCAATAGTCATGTTATATCACTTAGGGTTTAAAACCAATTTTTATTAAGCAAAAATGCTATAGAACATGTATGTGATACTTAAATAAGGTTCAAAGTGTAAACTTTGTTGATGACAATGAAATACTCGCGGTCAAAAAATGATATTGCTAGCTAATATTTCCACTAACTTAGAGATCGCAATTGGAAATCAAATTTAGCTCTAACACTTAGAAATTTTCAAGTCTGTCGACAGTTAGACACTGCTATGTTTGGCAATTTATTATGTGAGATTGGGTTAAGGAGTGGCATTTGTATTATGGCTTGTTTTAGTAGCCTAATATACCCTCTAAGGTATAGCAAAGGTGGTTTGGGAATTGGATCAACGGTTTAGGTTTCTTGAGCGCTTTAAAATCCATGTTTAGCGTGTTCTTGGGCTGTTTTCCTGGTTGAGCATGATCACCAGCACTAGGGGCACACTGTCGCCACGTCGGGCATTCTATGCGCGCACGCGTTGGCGCGCTCGGCTATCCACTGTGGGCCGGTCGGCCTGGCCATGCAGTGCTGCTGCCATGCGGGCCCAGCGTCCAGGCCGACGTTGCCGCCCTGCCACGCGGACGTCTCTTCCCACTGCCGCGCTGCTGCTCTGGCCGCATCACTGGCCTCCTCGGGCTGTCGCCCCGCAAAGCCATGGATGTAGACTCATCCCGTCGCGCTGCTCCAATGCCTACTACCGTTGCCGCATGTTGCTGCTGCTCGCATAACCGAGCGCTGCGGCCACCTACCCCACACGCTGCTCCCACCGCACGTCGCGACGCTACCGATGCCGTCGCGTCACCGTCTCGCTCTCGCCTATCGCTGCACCACGCTGCGCCTCTGGTCCACCTGGGCATTGTGCGTGCGGGGCCGAATCGCCGTCACCATGCCATTTATGGCACTGCGACGCGCGGGCCACGCTGACCTCGAGTGCGTGCCATCGGCTAGCACCGGTCGTGGGCCATACTGGTTGCACCAGCCGTATCGCGCCAAGGTGCACTCGCCAGCTACCGATCATGTCCTCACCACCTCCCGTCCTCTCGTTTCTCCCCTGACTGCCTCTGTGCGCCCGACCACCTCTGTTTCCACCATCATGTCGCGGCCACGGTGAGCCAGGGCACAAGCACTTGCCTTCAATTTCGTGTGCCTATGTATGCGCATTGATGTCCACGTGCCAACCGTCCCCACTCTGCCTTGAATCGAGCCGCGACAAACTCCAATTTGGAAGTTCCCCACCATGCCATTAAGGCCGAGACCAGCCTGGACGAGGGCAGTGTAGGGTCGAGATGGCGACTAGAGGGGAGGTGAATAGTCATTTCTAAATATAATCGCATCGGCTAACCAAAATAAATGCGGAATTAAAATAATTCAGTCTAGCCAAGACTACACCCCTCTATCAATGTTCTCTAGCACCTTGCAAAGATGCTAGTTAAGCAACTAAGGTGCCCGGCTGGCTAGAGCTCACCTTACCAATTCTAGAAGCTAGGTCACACAAATCTATGCCACTGGTACTTCAAGCAACGAGGGAGCTCCTATACATACTAGTAAGCAAAAGCACAAAGCCACCTAAGCTCACTAGCAATGCTCAATAACAAGGCAACCAATGCCAACTTAGAGAGCACAAATACTTAGCTACACAAACTAAGCAATGTGACTAACAAGGTTACACAAATCAAATTAGCCACGCAAGGGAGCTACTTCTAAGCTACACAAGCAAGAAGGTAACTAGTGAGCTACACAAGCTAACTAATTATAAGAGCAACTACACAAGCACAATGTATATGAAAGTAATTACAAGCTTGTGTAACGAGGATGCAAACCAACGGGAAGAACAATGTTGACATGGTGATTTTCTCCCAAGGTTCATGAGCTTGCCTACACGCTACGTCCCCGTTGTGTCGACAGCTCACTTGGTGGTTCAGTGGCTAATTAGCATCACCGCCAAGCGCCCAAGCCCGTACGTCAGGCACCGCAAGAACCTACCCCGAAAGTGAGGGTAGCTCAATGACACGCTCAACTAGAGTTGCTCTTTGTGGCTCCCACGGGGCGAGCACAATGCCCCTCACAAAGCTCTTCTCTAGAGCACCGCACAAGCTTCTTGCGGGCTTCGACGGAGACCACCACCAAGCCATCTAGGAGGTGGCAACCTCCAAGAGTAACAAGCACCACCGGCTTGCAACTCGATCACCTAGTGCCACTCGATGAAACCTCACGATGCAAATGCACTAGAATCACTCTCTCACGCATTCGAATGATCACTATCAAGCATATGTGAGATAGAGGGCTCCCAAGCACTACCACACAGGACACCAAGGTTCTAGTGTGCTCAGCTCTATCAAGCTCTCGGCCAAAGGCCGACCAACACTTCTATTTATAGCCTCCACGAAAATAGAGCCATTATGCCCCTTCACTGGGCACAGTGTGGGCCGTGCGAGAATTGGTTTTCCTTTTTTTCCAGCGAATTAGCAAATGTTTTTCTAATTTAGTTTTGAGCCGATCTTTAGAAAATTATAGCAAATTCTGTAGATGTCCAAAAATTATGAAACAAATTTTGTCAGGTTCCTAAAATTGTGCTCTATCTATTAGTGTATTTAGTTCATATATATATATATATATATATTTGTTGATACCAACGGCTATTAAATCATTTGTGAGTGTTTAGTATTATTTAGATTAGTGTTTGTAGGAATTTTTGTGGCAAATTGGTAATAGCTTTGACCATGAAGTTTTTACAGTAGATTCATTATATTTTATGTGCTCACTGTAATTTTTGTAGCCTTAGAATAGGTTGATAAATAGGGTAGCTAAGTACTCCTTATTTTAGTATATATGAAATCATAAATAAAGTAAGAAATGTATTTTTGGTTGCTAAGATAATACTTTAATGTTTCATTCCTGTTTAGTGGAAAGGATGGGTAGCTTAGCATCTTAGTCATTAGAGTTAGCTTAGTACCTTGGTAGATGTATTGTTATTTTAAGAGCTGCTGTCGCTAAAATGCTAAGTGTTGCATCATCATTGCATGCATGTAGAGAACGCGTTGGTGGAGTTCGTGACTGAGAGCGAGCAAGAGTACAAAGAGGTGATTGAAGAGTATGAGGAGATCCTCGTGCAGGAGGAGGTCCTGGAGCCACCACGGACTAACTGAGCTGACACCGCGCCTGCCCAAGGCAAGCCCTGGTGCATAACCCTTATTTTGAAAAAGCACTAAAAATATATATTTATGATGTGCATTTACATTATAGGTATTTTATGAAAACCACCTGCATAAATATATATGTCCTATGAGTCCTACTAGTACAGGTGTGAGTAGCTGCTATACTTAGGATTTTCGGTAGCGTGAGTAACCTACCGTTACTCACAATAGGTGGTTATTATTATCAATCTTATGATAAAATGGTGAAAAGAAAATGGAGACCAGGCAGGGATATGGTATGGGTATTGGTGGGTGTAAAAGGTTTTATCCCACGGCCAACGGGGCATAGCTTGGTTACACTGTTTTCCCTGTCCATGTCGGTTAAAGACCGGTCATTGCATTGGGTTCTAGTCAAGTCACAAACTTATTATCCTGAGCACATACTTGTTTATGGGAGCAGGGAAGGCTCGTTGCTCTCTTGTCGTGGGTTCTAGCTCTTTCTGGACCAACTGATTGGAGGTGGGGATGGTGTAGGTCTAAGTACCACACTAAGTCTGGGACTCAGGTGTGGGGGCTTAGAGTCCAAGTTTGGATGGAGACCTGCACCCCTTGATAGGAGAGTGGTGGGTTGGTCCTACTTGTGCCTGGGGTATAAGTGGGGCGTGTGTTTTGGGATACCCAGTTGGGCATATTGATTCATGAATCGCTAGGTAATCTAGTACGACTTGTCTATAGTCTAGCACCGTAGTAAGAACTGGAAGATGAAAGATGGTGAAATGGATCTGTTTGCTCAACTCTTGCTTAAAAGTAGAACATGTGCTTACATAGAATGGCTAGATAATGAACTAATCATGACTACTAATAAGAAGCATACATAAGGATTCACTACTAGTAATGCTTTTTGCGAAAAGGAAACCCAGCAACCCATAAAACTTATCATATCCTTTGAAGTCAGGAAATTATTCCCACTAGTCGGGTAAGTATTACGAGAACATCATGTACTCAGGGTTTATTTACCCCTATTGCAGGTGCAATTTGAAGAGTAGCTGTTGTGTGGAGGATTCTTCTAATGGGCACAGACGGATCCTTATATTCTATCATTAGATGTTTATTGTAATTCTGCTGTTTAAATTCCGCATTCTGAACTTAGTATTGTAATAGTGTATTTCTAAGAACTCTGGTTGTAAGAAATGGACTAAGTATTGTAAACTCGTCCTCATTATTAGATCTTGTAGGAAAACGTGGATTATTCGAGTTCTCCCTTGGGGTGTGCTCGACGGAATCCGTCCGTTGTAGCTTGCTTTTAGGGTGCTTAGTGTCTGATGGAAGACGAACACCTCCGAAGGTGTGTTATTTCGGGCGATTCTGCCATAGGCTTTTAGTTGTGCCTGCCCGCACGCCTGCGTCTGCTTCATGTGGGGGACCGTGCCACTCCGTTTCTCGTGCATGCGCCCATGGGGGGCTGTGTCTTGATCTGCGCCCACTTTGTTTCTCGTGCCTACCGCTCGTGCCCCCTCCGCTCCCACACGCATGCACGGGGGTCCCACTATAACATGTGCAACACCATATCTACTTTACAATATCTAGATAAAATGTTTGCAACATATACATCTAAAACAGATAAAACATTTGTGACATACACTTGAAACACCATTGCAATATATCCAATATCCCGATCTACTTTTGAAACATCCAGATGCAACATTTATAAAATACAAAAGAAGATAGATGAAACACTTAAAACATACATCTGAAACACTTGCTAAAAAACACTTGAAAACACTTAAAAAGCCATTGCAAATATACGTAATATCTAGATAAAACACTTGCAGCTTAGGTGTGCAACATATGCAACATCCAAATAAACACACTTACACCATACGTATGAAAAAATAGATAAACATTGGGGACAAGCGCTTACAATATACGTGTAGAACCATTGCAACATATGCAACATCCCGATCTACTTTTGCAACATCCGTATAAAACACTTGCAACATACTTATAAACATATGAAACAGTTGAATTGTATACTTGCAACATGCATCGTATCCCGGTGCGGCCTCCTCCGCCGTCTGCATTAGGGCGTCGCAGCCGTAGCAGGAGGCGAGCCGGAGGGCTTCCGCGCGTGGGGCCCGATGCTTCTCCTTGCGCTGGCGGTGCCTATTGGCGTCATCGGGTGGGGCGGGGCAGCGGAGCAGGAGCAGTGGGGGCACGCGGAACTGGAGTAGGAGCAATAGGGCGGGCACGCGGAGTAAGGAGCAGCGTCGGGAGCAACGAGGCGGGAGTGCGGAACAGGAGCAGGAGCAGCAGGGCGGCGCAACGAAGCAGGAGTAGGATCCAGGGTGGTTGTGGTGCAAGGGTGGGAAACACCGCAGCGGATGCGAATGGGAAAAATATCGCTCTTTTTTTTAATAAACCATGTATGCCGTGGTGAGGAGAGCAGGCTTGCGGGCCAGTCCGTATGTCTAGCTAGGAGTGTCCAAAGTCCGAACGGATGCCCGCGGTGGAGCATTACCGATATTTCAATCCATGAAATGAAATCTAATTGAAACTTCTAAAATTTTTAATAATTGGTGTGAACGAAACTTAGCCCAAAAACAAAAAATGGGACACATTCAACGACCACATGGCCCAATCGGCCCAATTGGGCCCATCGCGATGCGGCCTTCCACCGTGGGAGGTAGCCGTCGACCTAAAGGCCCCACCTGCAGCGAGCGAGGACGTGGGCGTTTTCGGAATCGCTCCCTGTTTAGGGTTTTACCTGAGAGCCCTATATAATCCTCTCCCCTCCCGCTCCGCCGCCATCTCCGCATTTCCTTCCTCCCGTGGGATCCCAGCCGCCGCCGCGAGACGAACAGCTCGGCGACTCCCAGGTCTCGCGAGAAGATGGTAACTATCCCTCGAGTCCCTTCCCCTCCCCTTCTCCTCGCTCCTGTTTACGGCACTAGCCCATCAGCTCGTCTCATCCATGTTCTTTAACCGCGTCATGAGTTGTGGCTGGGTAGCAAGTTGTGTCCGGTTATATAGGCGATGAAAGTTTTTTGGACCGCATTCTTGCTGTGACCTTTTAGTGGATTATTATTGTGCAAGAGATTGGTCAGATTAGGTCTTTTTGTTGCTGACATCCCTGTTTATTGACGGACCCAAGCAATGTTACTTGTGCTCTGGTTTTGTACAATCTCTGTGTAAGTTGTTGTGGCTTTGTATTAGCTGTATGCTAGGCTGAATTGCTGTGAGCATGGAAAGCTTATAATGTCAATTACTGTATTTTGGTGTCACCGTGGTTATGCCAGTTCATCACTTGTATGCTATGATTGTGCTGACTACATATAATTCTGGTGCCATTCGGCTCTTTATATTTGCACAGTGTACGTTTGGCATTGTGCTGTGCTCGTAGTTATAAAAATTCGAAATGTACTGATAGATTAACAGGCTAAATTGTAAAAAAAAGACCCAACATTGAAGATCCATTTGTATATAAACAGCCATTGTAAGTTAGTGTAGTATGTGTGTGTGTGTGGGTGTTTGTTTCCTTAGTAGTGGCAGTGGGTTTTTCCTTTTTGCTATCCTGTTAGTATTTTGTAGCTCATTGTCAAGTGTCAACCTATCACTTTGCTTTGTCTAATCGTTTATGAAATAAATCTGCAGCCGAAGCAGATCCACGAGATTAAGGACTTCCTTCTCACCGCGAGGAGGAAGGATGCCCGTTCAGTGAAGATCAAGAGGAGCAAGGATGTCGTCAAGTTCAAGGTGCGCTGCTCCAAGTACTTGTACACCCTCTGCGTCTTTGATGCTGAGAAGGCAAACAAGTTGAAGCAATCTCTTCCCCCAGGTTAGCACAGCTTTAATTGACATGATATTGTTTCTGTTTTGGTATACGAAAACTCCATTGTGGTAGTAATATGGCCTTGAATTACCCATACTGCTGGTCTATTTGGTTATCTATTTTTGTTGGATTAATGCCATTTTCTTTGTTTTAAGTATCCGTCAATTAGCTGTCCCAGTGAAGATAAAATTTCGGTCCAAAGATGGTTGAAGACTGGTTTTAGCTTCAATGCCATCTGACATGTCTTCTGGATTAGCGGGTGGCTTGTGGCTAAAACCAATTTTGAGAACCATCCATGATGGCCAATAATAGCTATGAGATCCGAGGGACTTGTATGATCATTTCCTTTATCAGCTTTCACTCTGAACTAAGTTCTTTTGTTTTTGTTTTTGTTTTCTATTTGATGAGGCCGTGTCCCATTGAAGATTATATTATTTGACCATAGATGAATGATTGATTAGTTTTAGCTTCAAGCCTTTGTTGTCTTTATTCATTGGCATATAGGCTTGTGGTTAAAACCAGTCGATTCTAAGTTCATCGATGATGGGTAATAGCTATGAGATCTGAGGGACAAGATTATCTGTCTCTTATTGATCTATAGTCCTAAATTTGCTTGTATCTTTGGTCATCTGTTTTGTGACTACTGATTTCCTTTCAATTGTTGCAAACCCTGTCCATTTTGATCTTTCAAATGAAGTCTCACATTTAGTGCACGAATCCACTACGAAGTTCTGCTTTTTTGACTACTCAATGTCCGTTGTTGCAGGTTTGAGTGTCCAGGAGGTTTGATTGGACACATGACAACGTCGAGATGAACTACCAAAGCATCTTTATCAGTAGCAGAGCATGTTATTCTATGTAATTTTGGAACCTAAGCTATTAGACCTGTCAGTGTTGGATTTGTGGATCTTGAATTTTTGGATAAATACCAATTTACCTCGTTCAAGGATGCACCATTCAGTTTATTTCTTATTTGACTACACGTTGCTTTTGTTTATGTCTGTTCCCCATCCGTCATAGATTCATACGTTTCCTCTGCGAACAGAGTCTCTGCAAACGTAACTATTAGATTCTTGTGGTTTTATATGTTATGGTATTTGTGGGGATGCTTCAGGTTTACTGTGGTCAGGAAATCTCGTATCGTCTGTCTGTAGAAGCCTAAATAGGCTGGCACGGCTTGGCATGGGCCTAGAAAAGCAAGTCCTGATTTGAATATAATGATCACAGAACTTGCGCTAAAAAGTATTGAGCTGTTTTATAATGATCACAGAACTCGCCTAGTGAAAAATCTTTTTGATTAAGATCTTATACCTCATAAAGAAATATTGGAAAGGAAAAAAAAAATAGTACAACCGGTTCATGCTTATCAAAGCATTAGGCTTTTGTTTTAGCTTTTTGCTGAAAGCTGAAACAAACGGCCTAGTTGCTAGAAGTTAGCTAAAAACTGAAATAAAGAGCAACTATTGAGTCCCACATTAGGCTTTTGTTTTAGCTTTTAGCTGAAGCTGAAACAAACAGCCAGTTGTTAGAAGTTAGCTAAAAACTGAAATAAAGAGTAACTGTTGAGTTGCCCACATTAGGCTTTTGTTTTAGCTTTTTGCTGAAGCTGAAATAAACAAACCAACTGTTAGAATAATAGAAACTTGGTTTGTGAGGACATGATTTGAAAAGCTAGAAAACTGGTTTATGAGGAAATGAATAAAAAGCTGTCCACAACTAGAAACTTGGTTTAGGAGGAAATGAATTGAAAAGCTAGAAAAATGGTTTCTGAGGGTATCGGGTTGGCTGCGAACTAAAAGCCGATAAGCATGCTGATAGAAGCTTCTCTAATTTTTGACTCTATTTGGGACAACTTATTCCCACCATGCTTTGAATCAAAGCTAACATTCTCCACTTAAGCCCGCATCTCCCTTCGCTTCTCCACTTGAGCCGAGCATGGAGAGCAAGGTTGACTCTCTATAGTATGTATAGAATATGGAAAAGTTAATCCGAAATAGAGGATAGCTATATTTGAAAGTCCAATTAATAATAAGTAGTTGAAGGGTATTTTTTATAAAAAATATCACTCTTAATGTAGAAAGATATAAAGAGGCTGCTCTATGGTGGGTTTAAAAACCATCTCTCACAATCGATTATGACCGTCTCAAGAAATCTTCAGCGTAGAAAACTTATAATTAGATCACATGAACAACACTAAAAAAAAATTGGAGTTAAAAACTTTGATTTATTAACCAACTGGAACTAAGGCCGTAAACTCACGTCACGTGCTCATGTATGCACGGCGGATTGGCGATGCAACAACTAGCTAATCTCTCAAACATCCCTCTTAATTAAGCACGCAAGAGCCGACGGCCGGCGCGTTTGGCTTTGGCTTCAACATAGAGCAGGTCGATGAGGTCGCTGGCGACGCTGGTCCAGTCATGCAGCCTCTTGTCGATGTCGGACACGAGGGACTCCAGCTGGCGGTCGGTGAACGCCTGCTCGCAGCGGGCGCCGGCGTCCTCGGCGGCGCTGGCGTTCTGCTCGGCGTCGCCGTACTGGCCGTTGTCGAAGTCGTCGCGCGCCGACTTGAGCGCGGCGAGCGGTGCCGTACTGCCGGACGCACTCGTCCATCGCGTCGCCTTCGTCGGAGCGGTAGCGCCTGTCGGCCTCCCCGGAGAGGTAGTTGCTGCTGTTCACGGCGTTGGCGTGGGCGATGTCCAGATCGATGCTGGCGAGCTCGATCACCGTGGTGGCGTTCGCGCTCCGCGGGTCTGTGCCCAGCACCGCCACGCAGTTCGGGTTGTCGGAGCTCTTGCACGTGCTCTCCACGAAGCCGGCGTCGGCGACTGCGGCGGGGACGGAGGCGGCGATGCCGAGGAGGACGATGGCCCCGACAGCGACGGATGGTAGCCTTCGACGCCATTGCAGCAGAAAATGGCTAGGTTTTCTTGTGTCCCAGTAGTGAATTTGAACTGCGTGCCCCTAATCCTGCATGGTGATGCAAAGAGACACAAGGTTTATACTGGTTCAGGCAATCGATGCTCTACGTTCAGTCTGAGAGATCGATCTTGTATTCCTTGCACCGAAGTGCTAGTAGTAGAGGGTTACAAGCACAGTGAGAGAGGGAGCTAATCCCAGGTCTCGGTGAGATGTCGTGTGGGCTGCTTGAGACGTTGTTCTCAGGCGGCTGGGATGTGTATGTGTGTGTGTTACAATGTGTTCTTCCCCGTGAGTCCCCTTCTAAGTGGCACAAGTCCTCTCTTTTATAGTTGAAGGGAGGACAAGGACAGTACATGTGCTAACTATACGGCGTCGTGCTAATAGGGGCGGCAGTGTCCGAGCTCTGTGGCCTATTCCTAGTGGCGGCGTGGTCGTCGGAGTGGTCCGTCCTTGGAGCACTGAGGCGGCGTGCTGGATCCCATCCGATCCTGTGCGTCGTGGGGGCCCCAGGACTACCTCGGAGTGGGTGAGGCGGTGAACGTGCAAGCCGCTGTAGACTGACTGTGCGCGAGACCGAAGCTCGGTCGGTGTCGAGGCTGCACCGTAGCAGGGAGTCTCGGCGGACATGAACCCTGAGATAGCCGAGACCTTGGTGCACAGTGCTGAGGCCCTGAGAGGGCGGCTGATCTGGTGCGCTGGCTCGGAGGCGGTGATGACCCGGGCCAAGTTGTCCGTGCAATGTTGTTTTCGAGGCGGGGATCGCGGGGCACAGTGTAGTGTGGACGCTGATCAGTGGGCACAGCGTCAGAACACAGTGGACCGGTAATCCCCGCCGTGCCCTGTCCCAGCTGGTATGGCACTGATGCGACCTTAGGTCTCGTCGGCCATTCTGCGGTGTCGAGCCATCGTCCGGCTGAGATTGCAGGGAGTGGTTGACGTATTAATGGGGACATGACGCGCTGTCGGGAGGGATCGGTCGAGGCGGGGGGCGACGGGCTATGGACGAACCGGCCTCGAGTGATACGGAGAATGAGGCCTCAGCGCGTGACGAGATCATACTCCTTGCCGAGGCCTTCCGCGAGAGGCCTCGCGCGAGGCGGAGATTGCACTCCCTGCCGAGGCCTTCCGTGAAAGGCCTCGCGCGAGGCGGAGATTGCGTCAGGACGCCGAGACCTCCTGTGCGAGGCTCGAGGTGGGGCGGAGAGCCCGGTAGGCTCGGGCGTGGCCGGTGAGGAGCCTACGGCTTAGCTTCTAGCTTTGCTTTCTGATAGGATTTAAGCGACCCTTTTGATGTTTGCTCGGGGTACCTGGTTCTATGGTACCCGACACCTCGTCTAATTTTTTACTGCAGAATTGGTTAGGTTTCCTGTGTTTGATCTGCAATGAAAATTGTCGCATGTCTGACGTTGTATATATATAGGTGGTAATGTGGTAGTTAAGGTAGTTCGAATCCAATCCCCCCCCCCCCCCCCCCCCCGCACTAAAAAATGGCAACTGCGACATTACAAGAGTAGCAAATGGGAAATATATGAAGATTACTGCTGCAATTTATAGAAAACATCAAGAGAATCAGGTGTCGCCCTTCCCAGAATCATGTGAATGGGATCGTTCTTTCGAAGAGTTTGCATACAAACGTTGACACTTCAATCAATAAAAAAAAACCCTTAAAAATCACTTGGTAAACCAATGCTTATGTCAAGTGAGAATAATGATCATATAGCTCTATTTTTTTTCTTTCTCTAATACTCCTTTCATTCCAAATTATACTTTGGCGAGAGTAACGTCACATATTACTACTCTTTTTTCTAATCTAATCATACAGCTCTATATTTGCTTTGCGATGGATGTAGTAACGATAGGGAATACAAGATGTCAGACCAATCTTTGGATGTGGTCAATCATGGTGTTCGGCTGGTGGCCTCAACAATGAATTTTGGATGGTTCTGGATGATTCAATAGTGTTCTGTGAGAAAGAATAAGTTGAAACAGGCTGAAACAATCCGGTAGTAGACCAGTCGAACGCAGTGAATATGGACATGGGCTTTAGGAGATGTAAGGAGAAAGAACGAGTAGATGGGCTTGAATAAGCCCAATCATCTTGGGCCAAAGTCTCCTAATTCCGGTGGGTCTTCCAGAAAGCTTGTGATGGAAGAAACATACTTGTGTCCTGAAAGAATCAATTCTTAGAAATTTTTGGACACGTTACTACGGGAGAGAAAAGACCATATACTACCCTTCATTAATCTAAGTTTCCCTACTATTGCACGTTTAGCGGTAAATGTCTGTTCGGTTTCTACAGTCATCCAGTGCAGTATTTAATGACAATCCCAACAGACACGTATGCGCCAACACAGTACGCGCCAAACAACAGTACTACTCCACTTGGCATGCGCCAAATCAATTCCCAGGAACCAAATGGTGGGAAAAAAAATGGCAAACAAACCAGTTAGCGCCAAAGTACAATCGTGGATTGCTTATAAATACTACTATAGCTGGAACATCTTGCCATCTAGTCCAAACAAAAACACTCCACTCATGACTCATGGCCATAGACTTGAATTTACCACCAACAGCTGGAGACCCACTTGATCCTAATGAAGCCCCTTCGTTGGAAGATGAACTTGTTACTGCCATTGAAGATGAACAAGCTGCTGCCATGGGTGACACTACTCCAGAAAACTTAACCGAGGCGGACGAAATGGCTTAACTGAGCCGGGCAAGCCAACCGCCTCGGTTAATCGTAGCCTTAACCTAGGCGGTTGGCCAACCGTCTCACTCAGTTAATCGATTAGCCGAGGTGGACGCCTTGTAAATGCCCGCCACGGTTAATGAATTAAAAAAATAATAATAAAAAAGCCTAGAGCCCACCGGCGAGCCTATTTCGGAGCCCATCGGCGTGCTCGCCTGCTCCGCACGGCCCCACCGCCGCCGCCGCGCGGATCCAGTGTCCCCAGCCAAGCCGCCGTCGGATCTGGCCGGGGGTGGAGGGCCCGCCCCCGTGCTTTGCTCCTGCACCAGATCTGGGGAGCCGCTGCCGCCAGGACCGGATCTGGCCGGGACCAAGCTCGCCTGCGCACGCGGCCGCCGTCGGGACAGCTGGATCGAGGGCCGAAGGGGGTTGCGTCGCCGGCCTCCTCGTCGCCTCCACGCCGAAGAGGGAGGCGCACCGGTGGTCCTCATCGCCACCACGCCGCTCCTGGAGGGCGCGCCACCACTAGGGGTCCACGGCGCCGCTGGATCCAGCACACCCCGCCACCACCGGGTCTTGCCGAGCGGGGCCGCCGCAGGGGCAGCGACGGGCTAGGCGAGCACGAACGCGCCGATGGTCGCGCAGGGCACCCGCCGCCGTCGTTGCTAGCACGGACCTGCCGCCAGGAGAACGCGGGCCCCGTGGAGCCTAGAGAGAGGGAGCGGCGTGGGAGAGAGAGGGAGAGGGAGTGCCGAGCCAGGCCGGCCTGAGAGGGAGGGAGAGAGAGAGAGAGAGAGAGAGAGAGAGAGAGAGAGAGAGAGAGAGAGAGAGAGAGAGAGAGAGAGAGAGAGGGAGGGAGGGAGGGAGAGCACCATGCACCGTGCCGGTATGAGAGGGAGAACGGCGGGTGTGAGAGAGGGGTATGAGAATGAGAAACCGTAACTGACTAAGTGTTCGTATATATACCTTGAGCCTAATATTGGGCTGAGACGAACTGATATTGGGCCAGTATTTTAGGAGGCGGGCGTTATAGTATGCCCGCCTCGGTTAATATATTTACCGAGGTAGTTGACTTAGGACAACGTTACAATGCCCGCCTCGGTTAAGCATTAACCGAGGCGGCCACTGACCCGGCTGCCCTGCCTTGAATAACCGAGGCGGGTAACCGGGCCTCCCGCCTCCGAGAGTATTTTGGAAACGCTGCGCAAAAGATTTTGTGTAGTAGTGAGATGTACAGGCTGCTGCCATGGAAGATGAACAAGCTGCTGGCATGGAAGACGAATAAGTTGTTGCCCAAGATGGGAGGGGATGTAGTAGTAAATAGGATTGGAACACGAGACGAGATGGGATGCAGTAGTAAATAGGATGGAAATACAAGAGCATAAAATGGGTCGGTGGACCGTCATCCTCTAGGAATCGATTTGTTCGTGGACAATTTTTTCTCTAGAAATTGATTCCTTCTGGAACGGAGAGAGTGCTAAAGGACAAGATCGATCTTTAGGGTCCATTTAGCAAGAATAAAGTCCACTATCAACTTCTCGATCCTTTCGACGTTAGCTCGTTGTTCCTAGTCCACAGTCGGCTTTAATGTTGTATGTAGGCTTTTACTCAAAGCAGGTTAACTGGAGCGAACATCTTTCCAAAGGTTTCCAATAAAGCCTCCCATGACGCCATTTGAGGGCCTCTCATCAAAGGCTCCTGAAACATTGATAACAGACGAAGGTTAGTAGACAACTAGCTAGATCTTAAGGAAGAGTACTATGTTCTGCTGTATTACCTCAGCAGTACTTTTCAACGAATCAACTGTGTTTTCCTCTCACAACATTTCAGCATAAACTTCAACGTAAGCCAAATTTCAGCAAAACGAACAAGTCTATGACGTTCCTCGGTGGCATCAATGGAGTGATGGCAGCAAAAAAGAAGTCAGAGGAAGGGGGGGACAACGGAGGAGGAGAGACGAGAGAGGAGTTTGGTTCCGTTCATCTTTGTTGCCTTCCCCATTCACGACGACGGTTTTTACACGGGCACACCGCCCCCGTCGGGGCAAGCCATGGCTCATGGGCCAGATAGTCAGGCACGCGGGCCTGTCCTCCTCAATCCTCATACACTGGGTCTCACTCCTTGGGCTTGGTCGGGTCGTGGGCCATGACAAGGGCCCACGGTTGCGCATCGTCCAAGCAAATCACATCAGACGCCACGAGCCACGAGCCATGGCTGGCATCGCATCACGCTGGAAGCTAAAGATTGGCCTACGTGCTCTGTCCCTCATGCTTGCTGTGGGCCTGTGGGCCGCCCGGCGGCTTTGCAGATAGATAATGCATGCATGCATATCTTGTCCTGTGTATATCTCCGGAGTCCGGACTGTATATGGCTAAGGTTTTTTTGTTTTCCTTTTTGGGAACCCGGACTGTCTATCTGTATAATCATGTAATGCACTAGTTTTCTGTCCAAAACTCGTAGAAATCCGAACACGATTGATGCAAAATTTTACCAAATAAATAGTACTGCTACGCCTGAACAATCAGTCAGTGCATAAGAACAAACACAACACACTGGCAGCAGTAGCGTTCGGTCATCGTCATGTCCAGTTCTGATGCGCTAGCTATAGCTTCGATTCTTTGTCATAATATAATGTCAGCCATCGCCTGCAGATGGCGATCGATCGTTGATGGGAACCTGATCGAGGCTCATCATCATCTCTGCCTTGTCCATGCCCACGTTGGCGCGCCGACATGCTGTTCAGCTGCCACATGCGCATGGGAAATTTAAGAAACTTACAGGCGTTTTGTATATAAATATAAACGAAAAATGCCAAAAATAATTCCTTCTGTGCAAGTGCGACTGTGCGAGACTGCGAGAGCACATGCTCACCAATTGTTTTCAGTTGCCTGGTCTCTCTCTCTGCTGTGGGATGATCTGTCTGGACCATATGCGGCGCTTGACAGTATATGCAGCTGCAGATCTGGAGTAGATTAATTATTGCTAATAATCACAATGCTTTGGGGGCCGGGGTCTCGATCTCTCTGTCACCATGATGGGTGCCGGCATGGTGAAAGAAAGTTCATTTGAAGCTTTTTCCCATTTTATATTCAGAACAGTTAGTAGGAAGGCACGCAAATTTGAGTTTGTAGGCTACAAAAAGTTAGAAATAAAGGATCGGACGCACATGCATTTTACCCTCACTATATACAGATATACATGCGCTCAGATATTCCATTTTATGTTGTAGTAATACCTACGTAGTACGTACTCCATCCATTCCAAATTCTTATTCGTTCTAGGAAAAAAAAGATACATACCTAGAAAAGGGTGAATGACTTATAATTTAGAAGGGATGAGGTAATATTTTTTCCAAGGAGAAATCACATTATCAGGCATCAATGACATTAGATAAATCAAATACTTAACCTTTCTAAAACGAGTTAATGCAATAAAGTAATAGTGGGGGTACTTGTTCTTGTATAGTACAGTAGTTCCTTGCAAATTGAGCAAAGGCACGAAGATCCTTAAATTGCGACAGTACCAACTCGAGACCGGAGCCAGACCATGTTTAATACTCCCTTTTATTTGAGGAAATGCTATGACGTGTACGTGCTATGACGTGTACGTCCGACGCGCCGGACGCAACTATCATTCGTGACTTCACCGACCGCGCCTCGTCTTATCCGTCCGCCCGACGTCGCTTCAGTTCACCCGCTCCCCCCGCACTCGCACTTCACCAGCTCCGCCCGCTGCCCCGCAGTTGCACTCCGCCCGTTCCCCCGCCCTCGCTCTCTCCTGCACTCACTCTCCACACCGCTTTCCTGCCTGCTCTTTGCGCCATCGCCGCGCGAGCTCCCTCCCTCCCTCCGTCCCTCGCCCCTCCGTGACCTCCCTCCCTCCCTCCGCACGCGAGCTCGCTTCGCGCGCGCCTGCCCGTGTTCCCTTCCTCCGTCCCTCGCCCTCCATGACCTCCATGCACCCCCACTCTCCCTGCGACCCGGCTCCCTCATCCCACCGAAGAGGACGACGGCGGCGGCTCCGACGAGGTAGGATGCGGAGGGATCTAGATCTAAGGCCTTGCTCCTTCTCCTCTGGATCTGAGCCCTCCTCCCTCCTCCTCTGGATCTAAGGGATGCGGCGGTGGCTAGGGTTCCAGCGAGCTCTCGGGGGGTCAGATCTCACCGTGTTGTAATGGTTTTTTTGGATGTTGCAACAGATGATTTCGAACGTTGCAGTGGTTTTTTTGTTGTTGCAACAGATGTTTTTGCGATGTTGCAGTTGTACTGCTTGAGATGTTGTAGTATGTTTCAGTTGCTTCAATCTCATATTGCAGTAGTTGTTCCATATTGTTGCAAGTGTTTTTATTTCAAGCATTGTTTCATATGCTTCACACCAGTGTTGCAATAATATGTTCCAAATGTTTTAGCTCCTTCAACCTATTTGTTGCAGCAGTTTGTTCGGTCTTGTGGCAATAATATGTTTCAAATGTTTCAGCTCCTTCAACCTATTGTTGTAGCAGTTTGTTCCGTGTTGTTGCAATAATATGTTCATGGTGTTTTAGCTGCTTCAGCCTAATGTTTCAGCTGTTGTTCCTTTGTTGTTGCAATAATATGTTCATGGTGTTTCAACTGCTTCATCCTAATGTTGCAGATGTTGTTCCTTGTTGTTGCAATATATATGTTCACGGTGTTTCAGCTGCTTCAGCCTAATGTTGCAGTAGTTGTTTTCGTGTTGTTGCACATGTTTTATTCCAGCTTTCTATGTTGTTCGGCTAGGGATCGGCGAGCCAGGACGGACAGGGGCGCGTGGTGCGCCGAGGCCTAGCGGACGGAGGTGCTGGGGCTGGCGGACGCGGTGTGCTGTGGCCATGGGGGACGCTGGGCATGCAGCATGCTCATCGTGGGCGTGGGGCGGAGGCGATAGGATGCGGGGCGTGCGGACTCGCACGACACAGAGGCTAGCGGGGCTCTTCGTTCGACGAAGACGCAACAGCGACAGCTCGCGCGGGCGCGCGATCTCAAGGGGGCGGCGTCGATCCATGCTGCTGCCCCAACCTTGTACCATCGCCAGCGGGTCCGCTCCTTGCACGCATCGCAGGGGGGGGGTGCTTGTAGCGTGCGGTGCGAAACTGGGAAGGAGGAGCGCACGCTGGGGGAGTACGTCCACAGAACCGTCCGATGGATCTGTATTCATCGGACATCTGGGCACCCGTGCTTCCCTTTTATTTGCTCTTCGAGACCTTGGGTCGATTACCACACAGTTTTGTTTTCCATTTTGAGAAAAAAGGGTGGAGGTCTTGCTTGCTTTTCTAGGTAACTTTTGTTGTTTAATAACAGAATAATTTGGGTTTGTGCCCCATGTAGCTTTCACTTTTCCTAGCCCAATTTAGGCGGAATTAGCTACATGGATTCATATTAAGGTTAAAAGAAAACATGCACTTAATTATATTTGCCTTGATAAGGATTTTAAACTTGTATAGTCTACACTCTTAACCAACTAAGCTAGTCTTAGCTATCTAAACATAAAAGGAAAAGAAGATGAACTATACTAAGTTTGAAGTGAAAGAGAGCAAGATCCATTCTATACATACGAGGACAAAACGACTAGTTTGAAGAAGAGGTGATTAGACTGAAGTGTACATTCCATTTTTTAACATCTAACTTGCATCATAGCTTATTTTTCAATGTAGCTATCTAGAGCAAGTAGGTATGTGGTCAAGTGCACCACGGTTGGACTGTCTTCTTACGCATCCCACCCTTGCAAAGCCTCCATACGAGCCCTCCATACCCGTTGATTCTTTTTCAAAGGTGGAAAGAACGTCATGGGGCTACGAGCAATGTGCTCTTCATAGATCTAGCGAAGGTGCCGTAAGGCTTTGTGGACCACAACTTGGTAGGTATCAACGAAGCGAAACCCGGTTGCGGTCACATTCCAGGCCTCAGTGATGCTAGGAAACTCCTCACTCTTTCCAATGTAGACGGTAACTTCACATCGCTTAGTGCCATGCTTTTCATACTCATGGCCGTCATACTCAGGACGATCTTTGACTCTGAGTTTTTGCAGGGTGGCATACAGGATTTTGGGAAAACCCTTAGTGTTTAGGCAGTAACAGTTGACCTAGGCTCCTGCCATCCCTAGCGAGTGGTTGCAAGGAAGGATTTGGGCCAAAAGCTTGCTCAAGAGGAAGGGCTAGGTGAGCTATAGTGCACCGAGTGGTGGTACCAATGGCTAGGCTAGGCCCTTCTTGTAACGATAGAGCGGTCAGTGGTCCTGGCGCAATCCACCTTCGGTTCCTATGTGGGGTAACTACAAATAAACCAGCCAGAATTTTTGTGCGCTCGAGGCGAGCAGTGTCCGAGACCATTAATGACTCGCATGGCTATAGGGCAAGGGTCCGACAAGAGCATAGAAAGGAGTACGGAGAGATGTGGGTCACGACAGGCGTGAACCATAGGTGAACGCGAAGCACGAAGTCACAGTTCAGTAGTAATTCCCAAACAAGGGCCGGTCAGTCGTGCACAATACGACTCGAGTGACATCTATGAAGGACGCATCTACTAGTAATACGGTCACAATGACTAAGGCATTACTAGCACGACTGACTTAAAGATCGTATACTACATGAGAGTCAGTCCACTGGAGAAAGCCTAGTTAAACCTATTCTATATGCTTAACCATAGCAATAGGGCTACTTATATATTTCGTAGTTAACGCCCTAACTTTTTGCAAAAATAGGTTGTCAAATTTTAGTTTAGAAAAGGATTTTGAAACTTTATTTTCTCATTTATGCTCTGATACCACCTGTGGTAGACCGCCTAATCTAATGCCTCCCAGGAGTACTTGTCTTCCATTAGACACAAAGTACTCAAGAGAGGACACTAAACTACACAGTTCCGTCGAGCACACCCTAAGGGAGAACTCAAAAATCTATATTTTTCCACCACGATCATAAATGAGAAATACAACTTACAACATTCTTAAGTCATTTCTTACATCACTTTATTATAGTAACAGAAAATTACCCCATTTGATTATAACAACGGAATATAACAATGTTATCAGAGTTACAGAAGAAGCAAAGATTAATTTAATGACATGATGGAGCATTAACATAGTGGACATTTTTATACAAGAGATGCTAGCAGATTTTACATCTTTTCTTATAAAAACCTTTAGTGAGGATTATAAATAAACACTACGGTCATAGCGTAAAAGGAATCCTCTCTAAACCCACCAGAAAGTTTTCACACACAAGAGTCAGCTCTAAGTGTCCTCCGATCACCTGCAACAGGGGGAATAAAACCCTGAGTACTCGATTATACTCAGCAAGACTTACCCGATAGGAGGAAAATAAAAGACTTCAAGGATATGTAAGGCTTATTTGGCTTCTGGATTATTGCATCTGAGAAAACATTGCTAAACATGCGTCCTTATATTTAATTTTATTAGCAGTCATCATTAGTTCATTAACTAATCATTCTATGTAAGCACCTCTGCTACTTTCAAGAAGGTGGTGAGCAATCAGAACTATTTTACCATCTTTCATATTCCAGTTCTTACTACGGTGCTAGACCATAGCCAAGTCGGTACCATCTCACAGAAACGGTGATTCATGAATCAATGTATCCTAGCGGGGTACCCTAAAACACATGTCCTATTTGTATCCCAGGCACAAACAAGACCAACCCATCCCACTCCTGGCATGGGGTCTAGGTCCCCATCTAAACTTGGACTCCAAGCCCGTATACTTGAGACCCGGTCTTAATATGGTGCTTAGACCTCCACCTTTTCTTACCTCCAATCAGTCGGTTTGGAAAGAGCTGGAACCCGTGACAAGAGCATAATGACCCTTCCCGCTCCCATAAGCAAGTATGTGCTCAGGATAATAAGTCTATGACCTGACTACCATCCACAGCAACGGACGGTCCTTAATCGACATAGGCAGAACAAGTGCAATCTGAGCCTCGCTCGAATGCCTAACCAAGTCCAGATCCAAAGTACCATTCCGTCTAGTCTCCAATTATTCTTCATATATATTCCATATGATAGTAATATAATAACAATAATAATATCTTTCCTATCTCTCACGAGTGACAGGTAATCACTCGACTTCTACCAGATTCAATAGCATAACAATCTACATGATCCTGACATACTAGTAGGACTCATAGGATAAGGATATATATGCAAGTGGTTTCATTCAACTCCTTAAAACTTAATGCACAAGCATAAAATAAAGTGTAGAATAATAGGGGTTATGTACTGGGGCTTGCCTGGGCAAGATATAACCAAAGATTAGCATTTCATTGGTGACACGATCATCAAGGCACCATCTTTTTCTGCTATTTCGGTCGACTCTATGATCCATCGTTGTTCCTATTATAACATACGTGGTTGCAACACAGAGACGTAAATAATCAACGGCAACTGCAACTCTAAAATACAATTACGCTTCGTAAGCTAATGAGCTAGCTTTAATGACTAATGTACTAGTCTACGTATCCACGTTGTCAAGTAAGGCTTTGTCTCAAAAAAATATTTTAGTCCTACAATCCCATAGGTGTTTTGGCATTTTATGGATTAAATATATATTTTTGAACTAGGGCTCATTTAGCTACCTTAGCAAACTAATTATTATGGAGCTACAAAAATTACAGTAAGCACCTAATAATATGAGGAATTTGCTGTGAAAGTTTCAGAGCCAACACTATTACCAACTTATCACAAAAATTCCTACAAGTTTATATCTTACAATATTAAACATCTCAATTTAATTAGATAACTCTTGAAAATATTATAAAACTATATGAATAAAATATATTAGCAGATAGATCATGATTTTAGGAACTGAACAAAATTGGATTCATAATTTTTGGTTAACTACACAATTTTATACTAAATTTACAAGTTTACCTTAGAAACTAAATTAAAAATGCATTAGAAAAAGAAAAGGGCCGACAGCAACCCATTCTGGCCCGGTAGCCCAGCGGCCCAGCGTGGGCGCGGCCTCGCGTGGGTCGCGATGGCCCAACACGGCCCAAGGCCAGGAGGCCCGCGCACGATGGCGGCTTTACAGAAAGCCCCTGTGCTTTTAGATAATAACATGACTACTATGCGCACTATTCCTACCGTCAGTAATCTTGCAACTAACCCTCTGTTGTTTTCACCTTTTACCATGGGGAGGTCCTTGGGGATCCTGGCATAAGGCGGTTACACCAGGCAACCTAGGCGTGCTACGATAGAAGTAAGGGACATACCACCATCTACAGCTAAATGCGCAAGGATGGATGGCGGTAAGGGACTCGAAGGCGCACTATCGCAGGCTGTAGTGGTGAGCGGCTATCTGCGTCAGTGACGCGACTGTTCCGATAGGCTAAGGTTCTGTCGGGGTGGTAGGGATAGCGGGTAAGCACCAGTAGCTCACCAGAATTCGTGCTGCGGTGACGGTTGAGGCGGAGGAGTGCTGAGGTGACCTAGGCACGTGTGTGCCGCCAGGGCGGCAGCGCTCTAGGATGGACACCCACGCGTCACCATGTCTCTGGCAAGCACCTTGGCAAAATGGCGCGAGCACCAGATAGAGGAGGTTAAAGCGAGCTCGTAGATACAAACAATTAAACCCATTCGAACCTTGCTCCATGAAAGCATCTAGGCTCCTAGTTGGGTTTCGGTGATTAATGACAATACGTGATTACTATAACTAACGTGTATTTTGCAGAGGCAATTAAGTTAGGTCATAGTAATGGAGATCGATTGGGCTATCATGGTGGTCATGCCCCTACGATGGAAATCGTTTCGATTTTCAAAGGATGGACGATAAAGTTAAGGATGGACTAGTTCTATGTGTCGATTGGAGTTGAAGAGACACTTAGAGTAGTTTAGAACTTTATTTTTCCTTTGGCCGTACTATTAAGGGGGGTACGGACATGTAGCTTGACCTAGGTGAGTCTAGTAAGTTAGGTGTGGTGCACACTTGCTAAACCTATTACTAGGTAACTCCTAAAAAGCCCTTATATCCATTGGAGCAAACTTTATTCACATATGATTGAGAGTTGAAAGTGAATGGAGGGTCAAATACTGACCGGACGCTGGCTTCGGTGTGACCGGACGCTGGCGCAGAGTTTGGTCAGTTCATTTGATCAAGGTGAAGTTGTCTAGAAGTGATCGGACGCTGAGAGGTGAAGTGACCGGACGCTGAGTCCCAGCGTCCGGTCGACTCCAGTAAGGTTCTAAAGAGAAAAAATCACGATCGGACACGTCTGGTCAGTGTTGACCAGACATTATCCAGCATTCGGTCACATCTTAAACACTGGAGTTCGGGAAGAACTGATCGGAGCATCCAGTCAACATGACCGGAGCATTTGGTCACCCCGCAGAAGCACATAACGGTTCATTTTTCAGCCATGGTTATAAATACTTCCTCTATTCATGTGTGGGGGCACTTTTGCTCATTCCAACAGCTGAGAAACACCTTTGTATGTGCTAAGAAGAGCAAGGTCCTAGTGAGGTGATTGAGATTTGAGAATCCCAAAGAGAGCCCTCATTAGTAAAAGCAAGAGTAGCAAAGTGTGCATCCACCCTTCTCATTAGGCTTGTTGTGGTCAAGTGAGAGTTCGTGCTTGCTACTCTTGGTGATTGCCATCACCTAGACGGCTTGGTAGTGATTAGGAGCTTGGTGATCATCCGACAGAGCTTATAGATGACCCAACTCAAGTTGTGAGCGGTTATGGGTGATTCACCGCAACGGAGTGTCGAAGAATCAACCCGTAGAGAGCACTTGATCCTTACGCGGATCAAGGGAGAGCTACACCCTTGCGCAGGTGCTCTAACGAGGACTAATGGGGAGTGGCGACTCTCTGATACCTCGGCAAAACATCGCCGCGTTCCTCCTTCTCACTTTACTTTGAGCATTTACTTTGATCAATTCGATTCTTGTCATTTACATTCATAGAATTGCCATGCTAGAGTATGATTGGAACTTAGGTTGCTAAATTTTTATGCGATAGATCAATAGAAACACTTTCTAGGCACAAGGGGTTAATTGGGCTAACCATAGGACTTAATTATTGCAAAGAAATTTAAAATTAGCCCAATTCACCCCCCTCTTAGGCATCTTGATCCTTTCACTCCAATTTCACTGGCTCGGCAGCGCACCTGGGCGGTGATGAGAAAAACACCAAATTGGCGGCTAGTAGTGCTTGGCTAGGCATGGGGAAGATGGGGCGCCTAGTTGACTTCTTATGCCACCTACTGGTGCGAGGAATCAAATTGTGAAGCCCTGAGCTAGGCGAATTGGAGGGCGGAAAGGCAGAGCTCAAGCCGTGGTCATGCCGTGGAGAGACACACGAGTGTGCACGAGCGGATTAAGATGGGCGGCTCCGATCGATAGCTGCAATACGCGCACATGCGCATAGGTGACGAGATAGTGGAGGGCTTGGCGCGACGCGCTTAAATTGGAGCAGCCAGACCCGAGCAGGGCTCACCGACATTGGCTAGCGGGCAGGGCGAGGCAAGGAGGCGTCCCATCATCATTGTGATCGAGGTCATCGGCCCAGGCGCGACGAGCAGTGGAACACGCTCGGGGGATCGGCACGGTAGGTGGATCAAAAGGTGAGGCGGGCGCCACGTTGGCTGAGCAACGACCTCCGCAGCCTAGGCTTACCCTGCACGCGACATCGTGACCAGCCACCCAATCACGACGCACACGTAGCAGCGGGAGCTAGGCCGTAGCCAGCCGGGACTGGCCAACACCAGGCCATAGGCACTGCGCGGCATCACCCGAGTGCGTGAGCTGGCCAGCGGCAGCAGCCCGGCCATGGCCTGAGCCCGGCGCCAGCAGCGCCCACGCGCGCGGTGACTGTGAACTCGGGCCGAGAGGTAGCAATTGGTGACGTGCACACATTTTAAAGCGAAGCAAAAACTGCTAACGATCACGATCGAGGTTCAACTAATTCCCCTAACCTAAAGCCGATACTAACACCCAACTAGCGAAGCAAACCTCATGTCCAGAGAGCGACCAAAGAGGAAGAAAGGGAGGTGTCAACATGAGTTCGTCACGCTAAACGCCGGTTCACGAACCGAGCACCAAATCATGATTCACAGCGTGTTCTAAGGAGGTTTGGGCAATTTTAGAGCGGGCAACATGACATACAACACAACTTCGACCTATGCCATGCTCAAGTTCTCACTTTGATGCAATCAACAATACCAAAACATGCGGCTAGTGTTTAAACATTTTTGTTAGAAATTAAATATCAAAATAGCATTATCTTACTACTTTTCCCATACTTAGAAAAGTTAAGGTTCAGTTCGAACTAACAGCCATTAACACCTTTGTTATAATTTTTAAAAGGCCTAAACCCTATTAACCGCTACCGATAAGTATTTCATGTAATGGTCCATACTTCATACTAACCCATATGAACAAAATATTTAAGCACCATTTAACTATTTTGCTCAATATAATTCACCAAAAATGGTATTTTAAACAACAGTTCAAGTATTTGCCGACTTAACGAAAAGAGCTTATCTTAACATCAAATTTGGTTTTTGAGCTCCCAAGAGCACTAGTTAACACTATTTATTTTGATTTTTCCCAACCACAAAAGTGAGTCACATAGAATTTATTTATCATTTCACGTGTGTTATAAAATTTTAAAACCCAAAAACTTGTTTGGCTAATCCCTCTCGTACCTAAATCTCGGTGCTAAGCAAGCTCGTAACACCAGGGGTGTTACAACTGCAAGCAATAAAATAATAGGAACAAAAAGAGCCCGTTTCATATTTTTTCTATTTTAAAATAATTTGCTTATGTTTTTTTAGAGATCAATCTATAATTTTATTATTTTTAAACATAGAAAAACCACATGCGAAACTATCCAGAGGAACAAACTTTTCTGGTTTGGATAGTTCAAAGGTATCCGTTAACTAGTTTTGTAGTTTTAGGGTTGAAAATTGGACTGAGCGCACAATTTAGAGGTTAAAAAATGTACTTTACCCTTGACTAAAGGGTAAAGTCCATTTTCAACGAAATCGAATACTAGACACCCTCTATCTGTTGACATCCGACAATGTTAACCGGTCTCAAAAATATGCTTTTTCTATGTTCTAAAATTAATAACAATATTTTTAAATATTAAAATGTGTATTCATGTGTGTAAAAGTCAAATATAATTGAAAGTACACATATTTACGTATGTAGAAAACAAGTGTTCATTGTTTAGAGCCTAGATGATACGAGTGACCTATGTTTATCTTTTAAAGATTGTTTAAACGGACTAAACTGTGATTTAGGCGACCGGTGAAACCAGGTCAACTGAACCAAGATACTCCTATTTGGGATCCTATCCTAACTTTCTTATATCCATATGGATTCTCTACTCCTACCGTTGCTCGTTCTTGGGCGATGCTACCACCTGTACCCGTGTACCGACCGCTCTAATATGTGATGATAGGAGGCAAAAGAAAGAGGAGAATAATACTCTGGCAGCCGGTTTACCAACCGGCACTGTAATGCATTATACAGTAGTTACGAGATCCCTATCAATTATTCATCGGCAGCGACTGCATTATCATTCCAATGCTGACCCAATGGCCAATGGTCTGGGAGGAAACCTTTTATATTAACAACCATCAGATTTTTTTTGATCATATATGCAGACAGCCAAATAAAAAAGGACACGGCCTGCGGGGTATGATATGCCTAAGAAGAAGATTTTCTCGCGCAGGTGGAGAAACCCCCGATTTTGTGACCCTGCACTCACAGCCAGGTTATCCGATTTGTGACTGCGATGCGTGCAGTGCAGGAGCGCTGACCAAACTAGGTTTGACTCCGTGCTGTGGTTTGCTGAAGGCAAGCAAAGGTTCGACTGGGCTCACGTTTAGTTTAGCTGCTCTGACAGTCTTACTCATCGGGCTCTTACCATCCACTTCCGGTGATCCAGAGCTTTACTTGATGTATACTCCGTATTTCAAAGGCAAGGTTTTAGATAATTTGGAAGAGGCTGTGAAACATTGACTACTACTCCAGTACTCCCTCAATCTCTTTTCAACCGTCGTTCTCATTTTGAGAAGTAATTTTTTTTAAACTTTAACTAAATATATAAAAAAATTACTAATATCTATGGCGCGTAATAAATATTGTTAGATTAATCATTGTATATATCTTCATAATACACTTATTTAAAGATAAAAATGTTATAAATATTTTGTATAATTCTAGTTAAACTTAAAAGGGCCAGAGGGAGAATACTACCTCCGACAAAAAAAAAAGAATACAATACAACTCTAGCGAAACTATAAAAAATATGAATATTTATGACTCTAGATGGATGAATTATAAAACTATATATTTCATGAATGATATTTATTTGATATCATAAATATTTATACTTGTATATGAATTTGAAAAAAAATAATACAGTTTGAATTATAAACATGCTAGAGTTATATTTTGTTAGAACGAAGGCAGTAATTAGTAAATCTAAAACGCTTGAAAAAGTAATTAGAGCATACTACGGAATAAAACCATCTTCAAAACATAATACAAATGCTATGAAATAAGTATCACTGAATTTGTCATCATAGAATATAATTCTATAATGCATTTACTTGGTGTAAATATATATCGATGCTTATTTATAAATCTGATTAAACTTTAGATAACCTGTTTAAATAGAATTGTATATATTTTTTAGAATGGGACAGCGGAGGCAGTACTGTCTCGTACAGTACCATCATCCACACCCATCCGTACTAGTTAGCAGAGCTTAAATAAGCTTAACACACACGCTCATCAAAAGATGAACTCATCCCGGGAGTAGCAATGAAAAAACCAATCCGGCGAAGTAGCATAAAAAGGGTTTTGCGCCTTCCTCGCTATCGAAAGCGACGCCTCACCTCAACACACGCCTCCTGCGGCCACTGGGTGGGCGGGGCCTGCGCCTCCTTTCCACGCAGGGAAAAAGTCTATTTAACTCCTCACTTTTCATATTTGGTCTACTTCACTCTCCAACTATGAAACCGTTTGTTTTACCTCTGAACTATCTAAAACCGTCTATTTTAACCCCTGAACGGTTTTCAGCGGCGGTTTTGCTACAGTAACAGCAGGTCTGCTTTCAGCGACGGTTTTGCTACAGTAACATCGGGTCTGCTACAGCAACGGTGGGTCTGCTACAATGCCGGTGTTTTGAGTTTTTATTTATTTATTTTCGGTGAATTTTTGAAAAATCATAGAAAAGTCATAAAATGAAAAATCTAATTTTATTGGACTCCACATGAGTAGATCTACACAGTGAATATATAATACGGTATGTTTTAGTATAATTTTTTTTGTAGCTTTAGATTAATTGGAAAATCCAATTTTGTCTGTAATTAATTAGAATTTATCTATAACTAAGTTATACATAGTACAATGAGTACGAAATTTTTACTATAGTTCAAACATACAATAATTGACGTACCATAAAATTTTCACCACAATTGGACCATAGAAGCTGCAGCTATGAATTATTCCAATTAATTACAGACAAAATTAGATTTTCCAATTAATATAAGGCTACAGTAAAAATTTTGTACTAAAGCATACCGTATTATATATTCACTATGTAGATCTACTCACGTGGAGTCCAACAAAATTAGATTTTTTTATTTTATGATTTTTCTATGATTTACTGTAATTTTTCAAAAATTCACCGAAAACAAAAAAAAAAGAAAATTCAAAACCACCGGTACTGTAGCAACCCCCGTTATTGTAGCAACCCGCTGTTACGATAGCAAAACCGTCGTCAGAAAAACTGCTCAGGGGATAAAATAGACGGTTTTGAAAAGTTCAGAGGGTAAAACAGACGATTTCATAGTTGGAGGCGAAGTAGACCAAAGATACGGGTTAAGTAGACTTTTTCCTTCCACGCAGCTTTCCCACAGCACAGTCGCCATCTGTCCTCTCCGTCGCAGGAGCGAGCTGCCCGCCCCGCGTGCGCTCATCAGGCTCTCCCTCTCCTTTTTAGAGAGAGCGAGCGAGCGCGCGCAGAGGAGAGGAGAGAGCAGCACCACGCCGCCCAGCGCGCACGCACCAGGAGTCCAGGAGGAGGACACCGTCGTCGCCTCCTGGTTGGTTCGTTTCGTCAGTCGTCACCGCCTCCCGCAGCCAACCGGCGGCGGCTGGAGTCCTGGATGCGACAAGCCAGGACTGATGAGGCCCTCCTCTCCCTCTCCCTGAGCAGGAAGCGGAAAGCCCTCCGCTCTTTTCAAGGATCGTAGGCCGCACGCCCTGCAGCAGTTGCTGCGGCCGCCTCGGGGCGAGTGTCGAGAGGAAGAAGAAGAGACAAGAATCAGCTTCTTCTTCTCCCCCACCATCACCACCACCAGCAAGTGCAAGTGCTCAACTGCTCAAGGAGGAGGGGGATCGGCCTCGCGGGATTCCGCCGTCAGGAGGTCTGTGCTGCTTCTCCCCTCCACCATCGCCTTCTCGTCTCTAGATTGATTGGTTCCTCCTTCGCCTCTTGCTTTGGTCTTCGATCATTAAAAGCAAGCATCGGAATTTATGGTGTTCGTTGGGGGTCGTCAGAGATTTCGATTTCTTCTGTCTCTGTCTCTCTTTGATTCCTCCTGTGTGTGTCCTTTCAAAAAAAAAAAAAAAACCCAACATTTGGTGTCTGAAGAGTGGTGATGGTGATTGCTTTAGTTGTTGCCAGGATTGTTTCTTTACTCTCCTTGATTGATCGGTGCAAGCTCTAAAGATCATTCAGACGAGCTTTTGCCCCAAGATTTGGTTCAGTTCTTCAGCTCTCTCGTCTCTCCATGTGCCAATGTCCGTGCGCTGTATTTTTATCCCCTAATCGGCGTCGGGAAATACACACGGAGTACTATACTAGTACAACTGACGCCGATTCTAGAACGCACAAGGCTGGGCAGCCGACTTGGCTGGTCCTGGTTGGATCCGCATCCGCTCGTACTCGTCGACTCGTCGTATCCCTTTCCGAAATCCGGACCCAATTGAATGCCCTCGCAACGAACAACGCCGTCCTTACTCATTGTAGCCACCGTTTCTAGTACACCTCTTTATGCCCTGCTTTCCTCCTTTCAGCTAGTGTAATGCTTCGTACGGCACTGCTTCTCGTGGCTTCACTACCATCCCCTTCCATCCCATATCCCCTTTTGCGTTGCTTCCATCTGCGCTGCCTTTTCTGTTGGTTTACAAGTTTGTTTGCTTTCTTATTAGTGTGACGAAAAAAAAGGTGAAATCTGTTTTCAGCTATTTGTTCTGCCTGAATTTGTTTGTTGCTCAATTCGCTCGCAGCTGTATCACTGGGTTAGCGTTTGGTGACCAATGCACTTTCTTTGTCACCTCCTCGTTTTGGCTCAACAAAAACAGTTTGGGGCTACCGACATGTTCATTTGGATTTGCTGCTCTGGTTGTAAAGCCGCAGCCTTTATTTCTATTTGGTAGTTGGAGAGATTCACTTTTGCCACGCCTAGCCCAGGTTGTCCAGCGTTAGCTCATCATCATTGTTCTCTTGACTCCACTGCTTCATTATAATGCCCCCTCCTTTAACATGACCATATATGAGAGTGGAGTGATCACGGTTACTGAACCAGGCTCAACACTGCATGCGCAGGTAAATGTGCTGTAGGAGCTACTACAGCAATGGCGTCGCTGGTACCCGGGGTCCTCCTGAAGCTGCTCCAGCACATGAACAGCGACGTCAAGGTGGCTGGCGAGCACCGGTCGTCCCTGCTCCAGGTCGTCAGCATCGTGCCCGCGCTCGCGGGGAGCGACCTCTTCACCAACCAGGGCTTCTACCTCAAGGTGTCTGACTCGTCGCACGCGACCTACGTGTCCCTGCCGGACGAGCAGCACGATCTCATCTTGAGCGACACCATCCAGCTGGGGCAGTTCGTCCACGTGGACCGTCTCGAGGCGGCCACTCCCGTGCCTATCCTCAGGGGAGTCAGGCCGGTTCCGGGCCGGCATGCCTGCGTCGGCAACCCAGAGGATCTTGTGGTGACTAGCTCCTCTAGTTTTCTTGGCAGCGGCAGCAAGGCACAACCGTCCGTCAATGGTGGTGGTTCCAAGGATGCCACCGGTGCTTTGTCGCTGGAGAAAGAGCAGAGCAGCAATGGAACAGAAAGCAAGAAACCCCAGCTCACCAAGTCGAGCTCTAACCTCTCAAAGCAGGCACTCAATGGCCTTTTGGACAAGAAGGACATAGTTAGCTCAAAGGCAAAATCAACCAGCGCTAGGTCGACGCCTTCGTCTCCGACCAGCGTCCATTCTCTGCCTGCGTCGTTTGATAAACTCTCGAATGACATGAAACAGAGAGTAAAAACCAAAGGAGCAGAGAAATCGTCACCATCAAGGCTATCCTTGTTGGAAAAGGCTGCTTCTGTTTTGAAGGCTACTACAGCAGGGAGGAAGTCCTCTGTGGGTAACTCAATTAGTAACACCTTGTTGAGCTTTGAATCTGGGCCAAAGGCCTTGAGAAGAAGCTGGGAAGGGAAAGCAGATGCAAAGGACAAGGGCAATTCAGATTCAAAGCCTGCCAAAGCTGAAAAGAAGTCCGAGAACCGAAGCTCGTCGGTATGTATCAGCAATGCTTGTCATATATGGGTATATAAATGTTATGTCTTATTAATGATTACTTGTCAAGTTTTCATCAATGTAGGATCAACAGCAATGTGATGTCTTAATATTTGTGAAGTGTTCATTAATATAGGATCTATAACTCAAGAACCTGAACATATGTGTTTCATTTTAGGAACATGTATACTACAGTATTGCTTCAACCCATCAGTGATCCTATTAATATCCATGGACATGCAGTTTGTTTGGTAAATAGTCTTTGTTGATTCTTTCATGTTCAGACTCCCAGACGAAAACCAGTAGCAGAAGAGAAGCCATTGCATAAGGATGACAGTAAGATTCTGACTCCACCCAGGAAGAGCTCAGCAAGTGCTCCTGCAGACGATTCTGACAAAGTTGTGAATAAGCTTTCTTCTCCTATAAGGAGGACGTCAGGGGTTTTAAATAACCCGAATATCACAAATCTAGTTAAGGTTGCTGCAAGTAGCAGGAAATTGACAGATGCTAGCACTTCATGGACAATGCTTCCTCCATCACTCGCTAAATTAGGAAAGGTATGAGTGATTGAGTGTGCTCTGTTCATTTGCCACCTTTGCCCCTATGTGTTTTTTTTTACAACAGCCCCTGTGTTGCTGTTGACAGTTTTATGCATATACATTATCAAAGAAAATAATAATGCCTATGGATAATTATTTTAGCCAAAAAGAAGGGGAGGATAATATATCATTTGAGCCCATGGTAGGGCAATGCTTCCTATTATTTACTTGGTGCTTAGTGAGATGTTTGTTGTCACAGGAGCTTCTGAAGTACAGGGATGCAGCACAAATGGCTGCTGTTGAAGCCATGCAAGAAGCTTCTGCAGCAGAGAGCCTTCTTCGATGTTTAAGGTAATTTTTTCCAAGCACATAACTTGTATGATCTTGCCTGAACCTTGATTGCTTCTGTTGGGTTTCAACTCTAGCCTACCCCAACTTGTTTGGGACTTAAAGGCTTTGTTGTTGTTGTTGTTTAAGGCATCCGAAACTGTCACCATTTGAAGACTCTAGATTGATAGATGCACTCTACACTACAGCAGTTATAAAAATGAACAAAACATATAAATTTTGTAAAAATGCACTCTACACTACAGTAGTCATAATCATGGCCAGTTGGCCACTGTTGAGGATTGACTATACCCATTGATTTGCTATTTGGTTAAACATGCTCTTGAAAGGTTTTCATTTATCCATCCAATTTTGAACATGCCAATCGAAATCTACGAAAATCATATATCCTTGCTTCACATGGTTCTCCTAGACAACATTTCGGATAATGGTTGGTTCTTTTGTTGTCTATTTGAATTCTCACATGGCTCCTAACATAATTTATTTTCCGATAATCCGCTGGCATGACATTTCAAATATCATTGCTCTAGCTGTCATGCATGACTCAATGATGCTATCACCTACTCCTATCTTTGTTTTGTCTCCCTTTGACCAAGCATGGACTTGCCATTACGTTTGCACATGTTAGAGTTCAGACTTCACATTGCCATTGTGTTCCTTTGCTCTACCGACAGTCTGAACACTTTTACTGAATGGCTGAACCCTGTAGCCCATGCTAGGCATGGATGGCCAGCCAGCTCTTCTTGTCGAAATGTTGCCAAGCAGGGAGTGATCCTATCTGTACACTGTACTTGCCACTGCACTATTGTCCTATTAAGTGTATTAACAACAGTATGAAACTGGTTAGGGAAAAAAAAGCAATATGAAACCAACCGTTCTCACTGTGCTCCCCATCCTGACCAACAGCAATCGTGAATTTGGTTTAATCTGAAATTCTGATCAAAATGTGAAATTTACTGCTGTATGTATGTTACAGTAGTTGTCCAAGAACTGCAATGCAAAATTCTATGATCCTGAAGCTTCGTGAATGTGGTTTTACTTTGCTTACTCACTGTCAGAAGCATTGGTGCAATTGGAGCTTGATCTGACCGTTGTATTGCTCTGATCAGCTCGTACGCGGAGGTGAGCTCGTCGGCGGAGGAGCAGAACCCACAGCAGGCCGTTGAGCAGTTCCTCGCTCTGCATGGAGCTCTCTCCCGAGCCACCATCGTTACCGAGTCTCTAACCAAGGCCACTGCCACGGCCTCCACCGCAAATTCACCGGATCAATCAGCAGCCGGCGACGAGTCAACTGCCGACGAGGAAACTCTGGCCGTCGCGGTGGAGCGCCGCCGCCGGGCAGCCTCCTGGGTCGGTGCCGGGCTCGCCACCGATCTCTCCGCCTTCTCCCTCTACAACCTCAAACCCGCCCCTGCCAGTGCCATCTCCCCGCTGGCCGTCGTGCTCGTGGACGAGTCAGCCAAGCCAGCGGCGGTGGCGGCGGTGGCGAAGGCGTCGCCTCCCGCGAAGTCGCGGCTGTCCCCGGCGAAGGGGAGGTTGAGAGCTGGTTCCGCTGCCGCAGCGGCCGCCGCCGCCGCTGCGGCGGCTGCAGTGCCTCCGCCTGAGTGGGAGCGGGGAGGCGGCGCGGAGGAGCGGGGCGAGCTGGCGCGGCGGCTCGGGGAGGAAGCGCGGGGATGGTTCCTGGCGTTCGTGGAGCGGTTCCTGGACGCGGACGTGGCGGCGGCCGCGCCGTGGGACCGCGACCGCGCGGCGAGGATGCTTCCGCAGCTTAAGCGCGTCAACGACTGGCTGAGCGAGATCGGGAAACCGGCGGAGATGGCGCCGCATCCGCCACCGGAAGCGGATGGCGAGGCCGCGGCACCCACTGCGAACGGCGGCGCGGCCAGCGGCGTGCCGGAGGAGACGATAGAGCGGCTGAGGAAGAAGATCTACGAGTACCTCCTCACCAACGTGGACTCCGCTGCCGCCGTGCTCGGCGGCGGCGAGGTGGCGCCGGCACCGGTGGCGAACGGGAAGAAGGGGTGACGGTGGTGGTGCAGGCAGGGCCGCGAAGGAAGGGTTAACTGGGCCGTTCACTTGGCTAAGCCAAAACATGGGCCGGTCTGGATTCAAATGTAAAAATGGGCTGGATTGGGATTGTATTGTTTTGGTACTTTTCCCTTGGTGTTATATTACAGAAAAGGAAAATGGGTGGGCCTGATTGGATCCATAAACATCAAAGGTTTACTTCGCTGATGATGACTTCCTAAACGCAGAGATTGGGGCATCACCATCGAGGATCTGGCGCGCTATCATCGATGCCAAGGAAGTGTTACAGAATGGCTTAATTCGCAGGATCGGTACAGGTCTGGGAACAAATATTTGGAGCATGAATTGGTTACCACGTGATGGTGCTTTGAGGCCGGTGTGCTGCTTAGCTAATAGCCCACCGCAGCTAGTGAGTGATCTCATTGATCCTGCATCTGCATCTTGGGATCATGAGAAACTGGTGATGGTATTTACTCCGATGGATGATCATTGAAAATATTCCTAGTACCGATGGAAGAGAGGACTTCTGGGCCTGGCATTATGAGCGGTCTGAAATTTTTTAGGTGAGATCAGCTTACAGAATGATGGTCCGTGACAAGGCTACAACAACAGCTTGGCTGGATCATATTGCAGGAGATACAAGGTCGGAGGAGAAGGAATGGGTTGATCTCTGGAGAGTTAAAGTACCACCCAGGATCCGTATGTTTCTTTGGAGGTTAGCACGCCATTCTATCCCAATTGGCGACATCAGACATAGAAGAAACATGGCCCTGAACAGCCTATGTGGTATTTGCGTGGAGGTGGACTCATGGAGGCACTGTAATTGATTGCAATATGTCGAGATGCACTTGGGTCCTGGAAAGGGAGGACATCAGGAACGCGTTGGTTCAAAATCAGCATGTTGACGCCAGAGGATGGATTGCCGATGTGATGAAGGAACTGGCAAATGACGAGTTCATTAGGGTGGCGGTGAGACTGGGGGCGATCTGGCATGCTCGCAGAAAGGCCGTTCATGCGAATATCTTTCAAAGCCCCCCTTTCCACTCACTGTTTTGTGGAACGTTTTCATTTCTGAGCTGGAGATGACGCAACCGAGCTTGTGTAACTCGCAACCGAGTAAACCTCAAGGCCCGAGGTGGATCCCACCTACAGCGGGCTATGCAAAAATTAATGTTCACGCAGCAACCTCAAAGAACTCGAGCATGGTGGCAGTGGCTGCGGTTGCTCAGGATAAAATTTCTTTACCACCTGCATTACTACCGTGGAACTGTGGAAGAGCTATTCGTTCCATCTCATGAAAGAATTTGTGGCAAACCCAAGCGACAATGTCACCCAGGGTAAGATTTCTTTACCGCCCAACATTGAAGAAATAAGGAGAGGATGGCTAAGTGGTGGACAAATATCTAGACAGAAGAGGCACCGTGGTTGCACTTTTCGCGCCACTCATATGTGTATGCATGCCAAAGTTGCGCGCCTTTTAAAAAAAAAAAAAAAACAAAGGAGTGCGAATGATTCATTCACCAGACTTTTGACAACGAGTGCTTTAGAAAGCGTCCAGGTTGCAGAGCTAAAATTGCTTGGCACCCTAAGTTATGGTAGTAAACCAAACACGTACGTAACTTTCTTTGGCATGCCTAACATGCAACACAACAACTTCTGGTCACGAATCAAATAGGTCCTTAATTGGTTAGAAAACTGGGCTTCAACTCTTTTTAAATGCATATTATCAATACCATTGATAAATTGCAATATACTTTCTTATTATTATATTATATGCCGGCAATAGTCCGGGAAACCTCATTAATATATATCTTGTGTGTACTTCATCAGATGCATCAATGAATTTACATGTAAGTGATTTGATGATTGGATCCTGAATTGTGCTAAGATTTATGCAAATTAATGTGTAAGTGTATCAATACTCATCTAGTAAAGAAGGAATAATTGCATCAAAGCATTCAACATTCTAGATTTGCACATAAGAAGAAAAATCATCGCTTGCAATGAGAATTTACATAGATATAGATATGCAAAGATATAATACATGATATAAGATTGTGAGCTACATATACGTTAGTTGGTTAGGTCTCTTGTGGTGCAACTGTGGAAGCTGCCCACTTCCGATTCTTTGAATAACCACACAAATGGCTATAGTTTAAAATATTATTCTTTTAGCTATAGCTAATGTGCATGTCAATGAGGCGCTCATGAGGACTACAGTAGTTTCAGATCTATCGGACATGTGTATGTATTCATAGGAGTGAGTATGGTTAATCACGAAGATGAGTATGCATGCGATCATCTACGTTTGTACTATGTTTTTTCTTTGAAAAAAATAGAATGCATGATTAGCATTACCACGCATGGTCAAGGGTTCGTCATGTTGTAAATTCATAATTGTATTGGAATAATTAAGTACGATTAGGGCAATAATTAAGTATTGATTTGGACATAATAACTGCAAAACAAGTGGCTCTGTGCATTGATTTGGTATGAATAAAAATATTCTAAAAATATATATCAAGAGAAAAAAAATCAAATATTACACAATGTGGTTTCACACTTTTGGTAGTGCTTGATCAGTTTTTCATACCATTTCTAAGAAAAAATTACCGTGTCCAAATCTACTTGACGTTTCCATTATATTCGTGATTCTAACCACTACTCATCCACAAATCACCGGGTTATTATCGTTTTTGGGTTTCCATGCTAACTGGTGTGGCCCAAAAGAATGTTTTATTTTTACATACATCCATCACGCGTTGTAATGTGAGGGATGAAATCAATCCATGCAATGTAAAACGTTTCTTAAAACCTTTTTTTTAAGAAAATGTGTTTCTACAGTAACTGAAATGTATTTTAACTTTTTACCCCTTCATCTTATGACAAAAGTCATAATGTGATTTTTGTTATGGTTGACAAAATTCCCCATTTTTCTTGTTTCATTTCACAGTTTCACACACGTGATCCACACTCCACATAAAAATTATTTTACCAACAAATGTCCTATATAAATCTCCCGAGTCTTCAGGATTCTCCATGCTCCATTTTCATCCAAAAATCGGGTTACACGATTCTCCAAGTCTGAGAAAAAGAGGCCAAGAAGAAAAAAGGTTCTTTCCGATCATCCTTCTCTTCTCTTTTTGTTTGGACACTGAAATCATAGGTCATATGCTCTTCTTTGCATGATTCCAGTTTTTCATCAGAAGCAAATTTAGATCTAATCATTTTTTGTGGTCTGTTTTTTACGTCAAATTGTTATCTCCTTTCTCGAGAATTTCTGTTCGACATCCTCTTCATCTTTCGCAGCTTAATGTGGAGCAACGTATTTCCGTGCAGGCGTTTCCTTTGATGAGATTCTCGTTGGCAATAACATGAACATGGATAAGACACCGATCGCAGGCGGCGGGGGCGGCGATGCAGGAGGCGGCGGCGCCGGCAATGGCCCGGAGACGCAATCCTCGTCCGACGCGGTGGCGCCTTCGCCGACTCCTCACACGGAGTGCGACATCAGCAGCATGCCTGACTCTCCCCTGCGCAAGCCCGGCCACCGGCGCGCGCTCTCAGAGATCATCGGCCTCCCCGACGACCTGGACCTCGGCGCCCCCGGCGGCGGCGACGCGCCCGCGCTGTTGGACGAGAACGAGGAGGAGCTCTTCTCCATGTTCCTCGACGTGGATAAGCTGAATTCGCGGTGCGGGGCGTCGGAGTCGGAGTCATCGTGCGCCATGGCCGGCGGTCGGGGAGAGGCAACGGAGGCGTCTGCGGCAGGGCAGGGGCAGAGGCATCATCACAGGCACTCGATGGACGCCTCGAGCTCCATCAACGCAGAGCATCTGTTCGGGACAACGGCGATGGAGGGGGTGTCGCCGGCAGAGGTGAAAAAGGCAATGTCCGCCGCAAAGCTTGCCGAGCTAGCGCTCATCGATCCAAAGAAGGCAAAAAGGTATTGTTTTTGCGGATCTCGTTTGTTTGTTCCTTATGAAGTTCATCTGTTAGGTCATGTTTCGTTCATCTGAATATGTTCTCCATCAAACTAAAAATGATTTTGGTAGTATATGATTTCGTAGCAAGAAGATGAATTTGGTGCTTTCTTGAGCAGAGATCCTTAATCATTCTGGTTCGAGTTATTACATGATGATTCTGTAAGAACTGATGCAATACAGATGGCATGAAAGACAACTAGACAAGTAGTCGTTGGAGGGAAAGACAAAATTATTTGTCAGGAACTGTAGAGGGGAATTCTCTTGTCGATTCACTATTTTCCAGGAACTGTAGAGAGGAATTCTCTTGTCGATTCCACTGTTCTGACAACCCTCCTAACTAAGAACAGTGAAATATATGACCATGCCATTGTGAATTGTTAAGTTATAAGGGAGAGAAGATATATGGCTGGGAAGCCATATTAATAATTAATAAATGAATAATAAATTAAGAAGAAGAAGGATAAGAGCCAGTGTCAAGCTGGGCTGGAACCCGGGTTGGCTCAGGCACAACTAGACTACTAACCAAACACGTGACTAGGCTACTAACCAAACAAGCTAGCTCTCGCTCTTGCCTTTTCTTGCTAAAGGAAAATAGAAAAGTACTGATTCTGACTCTATGGAGGCTATGCACCTTAACACCTAAGAGAATTTTTCTTTTTTATACATATGCTGAATCTTTTGTGCTAGTAAATAGTAGAGCTGTATATATGCGATGAAACTTCAAAGTTTGTTTTTTGGGGATCATGTTGCAATGGATACTGAATAGCATAGTAGCATGTTCTCTGTTGATGGAAGATCCTTTTCTGGTGTTGTTATTTTTGTCATGAGACAAACCTAACTGCGATAACTTATCAGAATTCCCCCTTTTCAGAACTCGTTATAGTCCAAAGGAAATTGTATATTGCATTCGTGCACTTCCTACATATATGCAGACTTGTCACTTGCCAGAATCTAACAGTATTTGCATTCGTCCTTTTTTTCTTCTGAAGAATCGCATTTCTTATGTCATTTAAAATAAATTGAAGTTTGTTCCTAAATTTTGTCCTCTTCGTTGTGATGTATCGATGTAATTTAACTTTTAAAATGGAATTATTGAAAGGATGGAATATACTTAGAAAACTGTCATTGGATAGGGGCGCATTGAAAACAGCTATTCATGTGCCTGTACCATGAGTATGGTTTAGATCCCCTAATAATACCACTATTATCATGCCTTATAATACACATTTTCTTTTTCTCTTTGTTTTTACTTTTTGTTGGTGGCCCATGTTGGATTTCAACTCTAGCCTACCCAACTTACTTGGGAATAAAAATGCATTTTTGTTGTTGTTGCAAACTATAATCTTTCTTTGAGCCAAAGGGCGCCTAGCTCAAACGGTTTGGTGACCCAGCGGCACTCCTTAGGTCTTGGGTTCGATTCCCCGTGGGAGCGAATTTCAGGTTGAGGTTAAAAAAATCCCCTCGTCTGTTCCCATAACCAAAGCACTGGGGGGCACCAGCCCAATTCTCACTTGGGCGACGGAAAGCCACCGTGTAAGGGTGGGGGCGGGGGTTCGGGGGGTTTCTCGGCCGGGTGAGAATGTCCTTCTTCTTATTTGTAATGCTGCGGGGGCAGTCTTAACCCCCCCCCCCCCCCCCCCCCCCCCCCCCCCCCCGCAGTCGAGTTTTTTTTTTAGAATCTTTCTATGTTGTTTTTTTCTTGATGAGAAAATCCTACACAATCAGAAATAAAAAGCTGCAAGGATAATTTTTTTTAAAGTAAAAAAAATAAAATAAAGCTGCAAGGATACTGAGATCAGAAGAACTCAGCATTGATCGAAATCAAACCTTTTCTAAAAACTAATTTAGTCCTTTTTGTTCGAGAAACACTTAAATGTTTATTCTGATTATTGCTTGGTGAATCATGTGATAGGATTATAAATAATAGACAGTCAGCAGCAAGATCAAAAGAAAGGAAGATGAGGTACATTGCTGAACTTGAGCGGAAGGTGCAGTTCATGCAGAGAGAAGCCACAGCATTGGCAACCCAGCTGGCATTGCTACAGGTGTGAATGCTTCTTCTCTGATGATGTCATGTAAATTTCGATTTTTTTGTTACTGCTGTTTTTTTAATTGTTTGTAACTATTCTGTTTTTAATTAACTATCGATTGTTTGTTACTACTCTGTTCTAAACTAATTTTCAGTTGTTTGTTACTATATTTTTAATTATTATGATGTTAGTTAAGACGGTCATTCAGGATGTTTCCAAAACATTGCACTAGGGATATGATGTATTATTGCTAAGGGGGCATAGATTTATTGGAGAGAGGAGGGGTGGTATGAACACTGCTGTGAACAATAATTGCCGGAGAGTGATAGAGCAACAGTTAGGAGATAGGGATTTCCCTTCTGTCTTAATTGATTACAAATGGTACACGGAGCCACTATTTCTAGGATGTTCGATTTGATGGGTAAACAAACTATAGATGGGATCTTATAATCATGATCCGTCTTGCTTACATGAGATAGACTTTCTAATAATGACTTGACTTGATGGGAAATCATATCCTATATTCAAACAGTACAGGCCAGCCTGCTGGCCCATTTGAGATAGTCTAAGCCTGCTTGCTCTATGTTTTGATCCAGCCTAGTCACAACAATATTTGGATTTTGGTAGAATTTTCAATGTTTGAGAGATATACGCCAGTAGTCTCTGAATGTTGGTCCTCACTGCGAGCCAAACCAACATTTTAGTGGTAGTATATGAAAGAATATGTGATATATTGCTCCTATGTTCTTACAAACCACGGAGAGATAGCAAAACAGGCCAGTTGCACTAGATAGAAGTTCATGCATTTGCATTTAGCATACAGTTTATTACTGTAACTACAGGATCTAACAACCTTTTCTGTAGCCTGTATCTGATGCGATATGTAGTGTCTTTGAAGCAGCCAAGCCTTTTTTTTTCTTTTGTATTCTTCTGAGCTCATGTTAATTTCTCATTGCTATAGCTAATCATTCCTCCTTCCTATCTGCTAACACAAACAGAGAGACACAGCTGGGCTGACAGTCGAGAACAGCGAACTGAAGATACGTCTGCAGAGCACAGAGCAACAAGTCCACCTACAAGATGGTAAACAAAGCTCAACATCACTCACTAACTATTTCGCTACACATTTTCTCTTTCATCCTGCCAAATCGCAGCAACGCTTAGATTTTGTTGTCGGCAAAACAAGTGAATCAACAACACAAGCACAATCCTGTTGCAGCTCTGAACGAGGCCCTGAAATCGGAGCTGCAGCGGCTGAAGGTGGCAACAGGGCAGATGGGCAACCAGATGATGATGAA